>NC_045785.1:156174118-156491626 GCF_009873245.2 Balaenoptera musculus
GGTGGAGCTCTTTATGACATCTCTATGACCCTTTCAACTCCACTGATTATAAATGCACATGGCTATAATACAGAAATATATCATGACAGAAGCAGAGATCAAGTCTTACTAGGAAGAGAAACTACAAAGGAAGATTTATAGAGGGTGGAAGAAAGGAAGAGAAAGAAGGGTGGGGGAAGAGGAAAGAGAACACAGACAAGGACACACACAAAAATAAAACTATGTTTACTGTTTTAAAAGGAACAAAACAAAGCAAACAAAATCCCTGCCATTTCCCAAGATTCTTCCGCTAGAAGGCTGTGTATTTTGTTTTCTACTTTACGTAGCAAATTAACACAAACAGCAGCTTAAAACAGCTCTCACTGATTATCTCACAGTTCCATAGGTCAGAAGTCCCAGCAGCGCTCGACCAGCTTCTCTGCTCAGGCATCACAAGGTTGCAATCTTGTTTCTAAGGGTCGGTCAGGCTGTGTTCTTACTGAACCTTGGGGTCCTTTCCAAGCTCATTCAGATTGATGGTAGAATTCAGTTCACTGTGGTTGTAGGACTCATAGGAACTTGTCTCTTCAAGGCCAGCAAGAGAATGTTCCTACTACTTTGACTCTCTCTGACTTCAGGAGATGCCCAGTACCATGCCTTATAAGGATTCACCTGGTTAGGTCAGGCCCAGTAAGGATAATCTGCCTTTTTCATTAACTCAATCAACTGATTAGCAACCTAATCATGGGAGTAATGTCCCATTACATTCTCTAGCTCCACCTACACTCAAGGCAGGAAAACTATAGAGACTGTGGCACACCATGGGGTGGGAGTTTGGAGGGCCAGAGTAAAATTCTGCCTGCCATAGCCTACCCTCTGGCCCAGTGATTTATCTTCCTAACAAATACAAAATATAGTTACCTCCTGCCAAGGTTCTCAAGAGTCTTATCCCATTACAGCATCAGTTCAAAGCCCTAAATCTAGGTTTATTTTTCCTTTCAATGATTTTCTAAAGATGACAGCAACAATTTTAGCCACCTGTAAGTTAAACAAAAGTAAATTTATTACTTTAAAATAAGAAAACATTTATTACATAGGAATAAGGTATCCATCTCAAAAGATTCCTTCTGGTTTGCAGATCAGATGTGATTTACTAATTCTGCACAGTCATTAGAGGCTTGGAATTCCCCAGAGTAAAAAAAAAAGATATCAGAGGCTGTTCTCTGGGTGACATACACATCAAGTCTCTGGTCTTATAATTCTACCTGCTACTTTGGTTTGGTTTCATCATCTGTGGAACTAAAAGGATGTCACTACAAATGGTCTCATATTCATTGAGTAATCTAAGCTTATGACACAATAGTTTCTCCAGTTCCTCCTATGAAAGGAGAAGGTGGCAGGGAAGTGAGCTTGTCAATAGACCACACCGAAGGCAGCAGGGAGAGACTGGGATTGGCTGCTGCCATTTGCAACCCATGTTGGGACTCAAAGCAGGCATGAGAGAGAACAGGGAGTTAATGGAAAATAACTTTCTGTACTTTATCTTTTCCAGACACATATCCCTTAGATCTGTCTGGACTTCACTAGTACCTCTTTCTTCAATATTATGGCATTAAGAGAATTATGAAAGACACTACTTAATTTCTTTTCAAATAGTAACATTCTGACATTTTTGGTTTTAATTTTCATGGCTGTTATTACATATTTATTTTTCAGGATGACTGTTACAATCATTTTTTAGAGTAGCAAAAGAAATACTATTAGAATTTATATTAGGACTGCATGAGATTTATCAAAGTTTACTAGATTAATTTTTGGAGAAGATGCACCATGAAAATGTTGAATCTTCTCCAAATAGAAGATATGTCTCTCCATTTATTTAAATCTTTGTTTATATCCCTGGAAGGAGTTTTATTGTTTTCTTCATATAGATCTCATTTAAATTTATTCACAGATATTTTATGAATTACTTTAAGTGGAGTCATTTCTTAAATTTCTAACTAGTTTTTATTGCTAAAAACTAGAAAACTGTTGACTTTTTGTATCCAATTTTTAACCAGTCACATTATTGAGCTCCTTTATACTAAAGTTCTAGTTGGTTTAGTTCTTCCTGGTATATAGTCATGTCATCTGCAAATAATAATTTTAAAATTCTTTCTCAACTTGTATTTCTTTCATCTAATAATAGTGGCCAGTACTTCTAGAATTAGTAGCTAAATAAAAGTCAGATGGTGGTTGGCCTTGTCTAACAATTTGAGATGTACCTTTTTAATTGAAGTGAGGAAATACTTTCTTATTTTACTTTATTTTAAAATCAGAACTAGATGATGAACTTAAATATTATTCTGCTATCTGTTGGATAATATAGTTTCTTTTCTCCACTGAACTATTAATACATGAAGTATAGTGATTTATTTCTGTGTATTGAACCATACTTCCATTCTTGGAATGAACTCCATGTGGTGACTGTATATTTTATTCTTTTAATGTACTCCTGGATTCTACTGGCTTACGTTTCGTTTAGGATTTTTGCATCAATATCCAAAAGTGTGATTCATCTGTAGCTTTCTTTTCTGAACCATCATTTGTTCTTGGTAGTATGTTTCTATGCTGAAATTATATTAATAAAGAGGATTTCTTTCTTCCTATAGACTCCAGAAAGGGTTGAGTCACACTGCAATTATATACTCTAAAGTTGGAAGGAACTTAATTATGAAGCTTTAGAAGCCTAGTGCTTTTTGAAATGGTAGATCTTAACAACTTTCAAAATCTTTTTCACAATAATTGGTTTATTTTGTGTGCAGTAAAGGGTTAACTCAGCAGTCCTAGGTTGTCCAAAACCTTCATATTCCAAAGGTCTTTAGCAATAGCCCTTGACCAGCTCCCCAGAGATAACCTCTAAGTCCTTTAGATACCCTGCCTGAAAAGAGTGTCTCTGCATGTCTGAGGCCTCAGGCCAAGCCAGACAATTTATGCTAACAATGTGATTTAAGGTGAATGCCTATTTTTGTTCACCTGGGGCCCTGGGCCATGCTGTATCAGTTTCAGCTCTGAAGGGGCTGGAAACTAAGTAGCAAAAGTCAGTCCCACAGGCAATCCAGGCCTATGTGACTGAGCCTTCAGGAAACCCTGGACATCTAGGCTCAAGTGAGCTTCCCTGGTTGGCAACACTCAGCTTATTTCCACACAATGTTGCTTTGTGTTTGTGACTCTGCTGAGAGAGGACAAACTTGTGAATGATTTCTCATGGGCTCCATGAGAAATCCTTTTTCCTTTGCTGATTTTAACCTGTGCTTTCACTGTAATAAACAGCTTTTCTAAGTTCTGTGACTCTTTCCAGCAAATCATCAGTCTAAACCTGGTCTTGGGGACCCCTGACATATTTAATTTATTCTTGAGTCAATTTTGCTTATTTCTAGTGTCCTCAAAAGTCTTCCTCCTCATTCAGTTCCAAATTTATTAGCAGAATATTTCTTATAATTATTATTTCTTTTTTCATAACTGCAATATTTTTTTCTCTAATTCCTATTTTGTATATTTGTGTTTTCTCTCTTTTTTTTGCTGTTAGGATTATTTCTCAAATCTGTGGACTTGTCTGTTTGTTTTTTAATTCATTAATTTCTGCATTTATCTAAATTATTTTATTCCTTTTACTTTACTTATGTAAAGTAAACATAAGTAACATAAGTAAACATAAGCTTGAAACCGAGCCGGACCCTGTGGGGCTCCTGGGCACAGAAGCCTTTCTGTGTCCCCCATTTCTTGTTTGTAAGGAATAGACTCCAGCCTCCATGACCTTCCCTGAGTCTCAAAGGACAGATTCAAACAGTTGCTAATCAGGGAAGGGAGGGGATGCAGAGACAAGGGAAGAGAAACAATAGTGCAGCCTTGGGGCAGGGTTCTGGTTCCGCCTGAAGGGATACACATAACAATATCTTTGCACAGGCTGGGTCGGGGAAAGTGGGGAGGTCGTTTTGGACCGAGAGGCGGTGGGCATCACAGGGCGGCCCGCTGGTCCCTCCTTTCCCAGGGAGCGAGCAGGGCTGGAGGGGCGGCAGCACACGCATGCCACCGACGGCATCCATGCCTGGGTCCTCTGCCACCCCTGGTGTGGGAGGTGGGCCGGGGGGCCCTGTCAGTTGCAGCCCTTGCACTCTTCCTATAAAAAAAAAAAAAAATCTTTGAACTCTTCACAGAACTAAAAATCCCCCTATGAATGAAAGGTATTAGTATTCTTCATTCCAGATTAAAGGAACCAGAGAAGCTCATCAAGATCAGGAGACCACCTGAGGCCAGATTAAAGGAGCACAGACCCTGCACACACCCTCTTGTTAGCAACCCCACCCTTGAACCATTGCTATATGAACTCCTCACCGAATCCTCCCAGGTTGGGTGGGACACACAGTTTTCAAAGGCAGGAGCCCACTGTGTCCCAATTTCCCTGACTAGCAATAAAGCTATTCTTTTCTACTTCACCCAAAACTCTTGTCTCTGAGATTTGATTTGACACCAGTGCACAGAGGCCAAGTTTTTGGCATCAGTCTTTTTCCAAATTTGTGAATTGAGTGCTTAATTAATAGACTTCCACTTTTTCTTTTTTTAAAAAAGAAAATGTTCAGGACTCTGCATTTTTTTCTGATTATACCTTTGGTCACATCTACAGGTTTTGCTATTCAGTATTCTTGTTACCATTATTTTCTAGCACTTTTGAAATCACGATTTTTATTTTTTCTTTGATCCAAGAGTTATTTAGAAAAGTTTGTTTAAATTTTTGATTAGGAATGTGAATTCTACTTTTGTTATTTCTAATTTAAATTAATTACATTAAAAGTGTATAGCCTAGGGGCTTCCCTGGTGGCGCAGTGGTTGAGAATCTGCCTGCCAATGCAGGGGACACGGGTTCGAGCCCTGGTCTGGGAAGATCCCACATGCCGCGGAGCAACTGGGCCCGTGAGCCACAACTACTGAGCCTGCGCGTCTGGAGCCTGTGCTCCGCGACAAAAGAGGCCGCGATAGTGAGAGGCCCGCGCACCGCTATGAAGAGTGGCCCCCGCTTGCCACAACTAGAGAAAGCCTTCGCACAGAAACGAAGACCCAACACAGCCATAAATAAAATAAATAAATTAAAAAAAAAAAAGTGTATAGCCTATACTATATTTACTTTGAGGAAATTATGAACTAGTTTTATCTAATATATGGTCAATGTTTGTAAAAATTTAATGAGTGGTAGAAAAGAATGTGTATTTTCTGTTTGCAACATAGAAGGATTGATATATATCTTTAAAAATCAGTATCAATAATTGTATCATTTGTACCCTGTATTTTCTTTTGTCTACATGTTTATCAAGGACTGAGGGGTATATTAACATCTGCCACAACTATTATGCTACTATCAATTTTTACTTATATTTCCAAAGATATTTCCTTTTTGTATTTCAAAACTTTTATTTGGTTTTTAGAATTTCATTATTTTAATAGCCTCACTGAGGATTAAACCCCTCACTTTCAATAACCCTCCCGACTGTTTAATATCTTTACTTCGTATTTATCTGGCAAACTTTTGTTCATTGTTTTCAAAGTTTCTGAGTCACTCCATTTTAGCTTTGTCTCCTTTAGACAACATATTGCTAAGTGTGTATTTTTAAATCCATTCTAAAAGACTTTTTCTCTCAACAGGTAAGTACACTCCCTTCTGCTGTTAAAACAAATACATTTAGTTTTGGTTTTCATTTCTTTTATATTTTTAATGTCTTTTTGTTACTTTCTTTGTATTTTATTTTTGTTTATATTATTTTATATTTTCTTTGATTTTTTTATCTTTAGATCTTAAAGTTATATTCTGTCTTGGATTCTACACAGGTTTAGCTTTATAACTTTAAGTTATATGCTTGAAGCTACATGACTCAGTACCTCCACTTCTGATATAGGATTAAAAACAAGGAAACATTTAACACAAAATTCAGGAGAGCAATTGTCTTTGTGAGGTAGGCAGTAGGATGGGATCAGAGTGGAGTACATAGATGGACTGAATGAATATTTGATCAAAATCTAACAGGTGGTGTCATCATTGTACTTTTATGCTTTATGGCTTACATATATATTTTTATATTGTCATGTATACACCAAATGTTACTTAAAAACTAAAAATCATCCCAAAAATTCATAAGTATTGACTTCCTCTACTCCCTTCCCTGTTTTGTTCCACTATCAGCACCCTCCCGAATTCTCAGTGTACCATTTTTTATTACTATTCTCTTGACTTCTTACCCTTTTTGTTTTAGGTAGACTATTATTTTGACACTATGTGGCTTTTAGTTAAAAATTACAAAAAAACAAAATGGCATGCATACGATGCCTTCAACAGTACCAAGAAAAATACTTACAAAGCATATAAACAAGGCCTAAAGGATAAGACACAAAAATGAAAATATTTTATGTTAGTGTTGTGGGATTATGTATGACAATTCTTCCCTGGAATTGTTCTTTGCCACCTCATCATTTGAATTAAAATGCTAAAAAGAAACAACAAATGTAGCAACATAGTCTTATATATGCAGTGATGAAAATATCATATTACAGAAGTTTTTACATTTTGTATATTGTATTGCTTTCTGAAGTATTGTAAATTTTCAAAACAAAATAGGAAACAGTGTCTTTAGATGAATGGCTTTAGCAGACTATAAAAAGCCTAAAATTGTTGGCAAACTTGCACCTAATAAAGTAATTTGACACTAATTAGCTATTTAAACATGCAGAAGATGGGCGAAATGAGAGAACAGCAGAGAAAGTCAGACACGCCTCAAGAGTAACAACACACAGGAATACAGAATACTTCAGAGCTGGGGAATTAAAGTATTCCTCCATCTCCTCACAGAGCAAAAGGGAGAAAATACTCTGAAGTCTTTGTCCCAATAGCATGGAAAACCCATGTTTGAAAGAGCTTATCTAGCAAAGAAATTGTATTTTTAAAATTAGCTCACGTTTTACCAATCAAGTTCAAATTAACATAAGAGTGTTCCTACCTTAAGTGGATCTAATTCCAATTTAAAGGAAAAAACACCTGATATTTTCGTTAGCCTGAGCAGTCTGACAAGGGTAAACATGAAAGTTCCTTTAGGATTATTGAGATATGAAAAACAGCCCTGGACCCCAGAGCCCAAGGCTGGAACTGGAGCTGAAAGTGGACTTTGCAAATCAAACTTCCATTAGCAACAGCAAATATTACACAGACCCTGAGCCCCTGGAGAGAGCCGAGCACATATGGCTCACATTATTTTTACCTGAAGCCCCTCTCCAAATACCAGTGGCCCCCTGGTGGGGGGATGCCAAAATAATTTAAATGCTCCTTATAAAAAAGCTTAGGTCATTTTTGTCATTGTGTTCAACATCAGAAATGTAAAAGTCTCCGTCCTGCTGGGCTTCTTCATCCTCCTTGAGACTGAGGGTCACATTCTTTTTCTTCCCAGAATAACTCCGATCAAGAGATAACAGGGCATAATGGAGCAGGACATAGGGATCTGGCTTTGGCTCTCTTTCTCACATCTTTCCCTCCCTCCCAAAGGGCAGGAATATGTCAAAGCTCTGACATTTCTAATGCGCCTTTGACTCAGCACCTTTTCTTCCAAGTGTTAGTTGTGGAACCGCTGCCTCAGTCCCGACATCACTCATGCTTGTGTGCATCCCCGTGGTCACAGCTCTGTCTCTCCCACAGGCGAGGAGTGCCTCCTTCGCTGCTCTCACGGCTGCTGGAACCATGCACGTTTGTGGCATTCATGCCACAATCTCTTACTGAGCACCTACTAGACACAAGGTACAGTGCTAGGGATTTTAAGGTGCATAACATACAAAAAATAATCTCCACATAAAATAGATAATGAAGAGAGGATTGAAGAAACTGCTTTGTACTCATAGAAACAGGAAGAGATCATTGCATGGAAAAACAGTGAACTTCCATGTAGGAAGCTCTATTTTAGAATGGGAAGGACTCAGAGAAATAGAACACTAATGGATGTTTTCCAAGGCAACCATATGGAAGTATAAAAGTGAGAATGCTCAGGATGTGACTGAGAAAGAATGAGCAGCCCGACTTAGCTAAAGTATAGGGAGCTCAGTGGGAAAAAATGAGAAGGGTGTGGCATAAATTTTGCAGTGGCCTGTTTTCTACATCTTCCAAGGAATACAGTTAGGCAGTTAGTCCCATGGAAATTCTAAGCTACTTTTCCCCTTTATCTGAACAGTACCACTTTTCTAGGGTCTTATTTTTATTTTCTTCAAAGGAAATGACAACTGTGGAAATGACTGGTCAGCTTGTAGGGGTGCTGCATGACTCTCTCTCACTCAGTGGACTTAACCTAATTTGCTTTAGCACTCTTTTCTTTGATCACTCTCCAGCTCTGATGGATTAAACTGACCCCTTTATAGGAGATAATACAATATTCAGGGCTGAACTCCAGAATCATTACGTTATTAACTGCCCTCACAACCAAAATCAAAAGACAGACCAGTCATAAGGAAGATCAGTGGTGCAGGTTGACCTGTGGAAATATTCATAAAATGTTATTCAATGTGATAGCAAATTATGTGTTGGAAGAACATGGTCCTGCACCAACAGTAAGGCTTCCCTTAGTAGAGTGGAAAATAACTGTTTTAGGGTCTCCACTTAGTAACAGGGACTGGGAAGGTGATGTAAAAATGGAAAACAATAAAAATGGCTGCTTGAGAAATGATAGCAACTGAGAGGATAGTTTAAATAAGACATGGGAATGGGCTACATCATTGAAAAAAAAATCTGAAAAGATTCTACTTGTAGTACATTAATTCCATCTCTGTCTCTTGAAAGACATAGAAACTGGCCAAGCTCTTTCCATTCACTATTGGGTGTTTGTAAAGTATTAATAATAATGAAACTTTAAAAATTTTCTCTAAAGAAAGATAAGAGGAATTCTGACAGTTTTTTAAAAATGCTTTCCTATAACAAGGATGGTGGTGACTCATTCATTTATTCATTCCACATGGATTTATAGAACTTACATTTTGTTAGGCATTAAAAACATGCAACTAAGTTAAAAATGTCCATTCCCTACTGTACAGCAGGAAAACACTTAGAAAAACAAAAGATTGTACAATACAGAGTGCTAAGTGGCACGATAAAAATATATACAAGATGCCCTAAGAGCATGAAAAATATTTAATCTGTGGTGGTGAGAAAATCATGAGATAAGACTTCCAGATGAAGTGTGTCCTAGGCCAAGTGTTAAGTGGTGGGTAGAAATCATCCAAGCAAAGATGAAAAAAAAAAAGTACTTTTCGGGCATGTACTTACAGAAGATACCCACAACACTCATGAAATCGCCAGTAGTTGAGTAAACCTGAGAAAATTGGGCAAAGAGAGATTGAGGCAGGAGGTCTTAAATGTCATGGCCAGAAGTCTGGACTTTGCCAAAGGCCATGAGGAACCAATGAACAACTTTAAATAGTTAAACATCATGGCCATAAGTGTTTTAGATCAAATTTATGGAACACTGAAAATGTACCAGAGAAAGTCAAAAGCATACTTAGAAAAACACGGTAGGAAGCAGAATTGTAATCCTAACAAGAGATGAACTAAGTTCGTGGCAGTGAAGATAGAGAGGAAAGAATATGTTTAAGAAACATGAAAGAGATAAATCTAGAAGACTTGGTTTGAATATGGAGAGTAGAAGAAAGGAACTTGGGATTAGGGAAATAATTGATGGTGGTGTGACTCATCACCCACAAGGGATCCTCAGTACGACTATCTCTGGATTTCTCAGCAGAAACCTTTCAGACCAGAAGGCAGCAAAATTGATATATTTAAAGTGTTGAAAGAAGAAAACTGTCAAACAAGAATTCCATATCTGCAAAACTGTCCTTCAAAAATGAGGGAGTAATTAAGACATTCTCAGTCAAATGAAAGCTGAGAGAGTTTGTTAGTACTAGACCTGCTCTACAAGAAAGGTTACGAGAGGCCTTCGGGTTGAAATGAATGGGGAGTTATTGTTTAATGGGTACAGAGTTTCTATTTCAAATGATGAACACATTCTGGAAATGGATAGTGGTGATGGTTGCACAAAAATATGAATATACTTAACGTCACTGAAATTGTACAGTTGACTGTTAAAATGGTAAATTTTTATGTTATGTATATTTTACCACAATAAAAAAGAAAACAGAAGCCATGGAGTGTTTATTACTTGCACCTAAACCCTGATTGGTATACAAGTCAACCAGCTGATTCTCTTAATTCAGTCAAATAAACCATCATTCATTTCATTTTTTAAGCTCTATCAATGGTCTGAATAATCAGATAATTAAAAATACTTGCTCTTCTATTTCTGTGTGCACAAGTCTGCATGTAGCAGCAAGATGCCACCAATATTCAGAAAATTCTTTAAATAAGATTACTCTAAATGACCTTATACCACTGTAGGACTTAAATCTCCAAATAGGCCACATCCTATTTTTTAGCAGTTTCTACAGTACTATTGACAAATTACAACCCAACTGTAAGAGTTATAAATGACAATTCTTTATGTGACATGATTTTAAGGAGTCTCCCTTAAAACTGTTCCCTCCTGTCTGCCTCATGGTCAACACTTTGTATCTTTAGAAGTAATCTGGGGTCATAGGCATTTTTAGTTATATTAAGACCTCGTGCTCCCTCACTGCATATAAATTGTTTTATTAAGGCATGAATATCAACTATTGCATGGCACCAAGTAGGTACCTAAGGACTCAGGCAAGTAACATGTGTTTCCTAGAGGTAGGAACATGGAAGAACCAAGACGCCCCATTGGAGGGCCCTTATGGGAAAGACATCAGCTAGAAAGGACATGAGAAAGTACCTATGACAAAACTTTGCCTGAGATACCAAATAAACAACCAGGACTTAGGGCTGTGAACATGAGCAACATCTTCAACCTTGCAGACAAAAAAAAGGCTTAGAGGTCTCACGCTTCAACCTCAGATTCACTGTCGATGTCTCCTCTCCTGCATTCCCGACAGGAATAAATACATTTCCAAACAAACATTGGGAGCCTACTGGAGCCACGCACTGTACCAGGAGCTGAGGATTCAATAGTGAACAAAAGAAAGTCCCTGCTCTCATGGAGCTTACAGTCTAGTAAGGGAGACAATGGGAATAAGCAAATATATACATGTCAGGTGGTGATGAGTGCAGGGAGGAAAAATACAATAAAGTGACAGAAATCATAGGAATCAGTAAAGCTGAGCCAAGACAGAGGAAAAGGTATTGAGCCACAAAGACACACTGAAACAGTTATTGAGGGGTCTAGCTGAAGCAGGCACAGTCCTAAATCCTCATGAAAATCACATGCTATAGGAGCTGTGATTACCCTCGTTTTGCAGATGAGGAAACTGAAGCACTAAACTAAAACTGCTTTTTAACTAAAAGCTAAATAACTTGCCAACACTATCTATCTATCTATCTGTCTAGCAAGTGGCAGAGGTGGGGCTGGAACCTAGGCAAGCTGGCTCAAGCCCATGTGCTTACCCACCAGACCACACCAACTCTGAGGTTGGAGGATTTCAGGGAGAGGGAACCTGAGTGTAGGCAAAGGCCCTGTGGTGAGGAGAGGGCTTGCCATGTTCTAGGAACAGCCACAGAGTAAGAGAGGGAAGATTTATAGAGCTAAGGTCAGGGGGGCAGCAGGGCCAGAACCTGTAGGGTCCTGAGGACCCTGTCAGTCTTCGGAGTACTCAGAGTGAGACTGAGGCCATTGGAGGGTTTTGAGCAGAAAAGTATCATGATCCGTCCAAGGTTTTCAAAAGTTCCCTCTGGCTGTCAGGTGGAAAATACATAAGGTGAGTGTATTAGTTTCCTATTGCTGCTATAACAAGTTACCCAAAACTTAGTGGCTTAAGACAACAGGAATTCATTATCTTATAGTTCTGTTGGTAAAAATTTCAACACAGGTCTCCCTGGCTTAAAATCAGGGTGTAGGCAGTGCTGCATTTCTTTATGAAAAGGTCTAGGGGCAACCCATTTTCTTCCTTTTCTGGCTTCTAGAGGCCACTTGAATTTCTTAGCTCCCTGTGCCCTTCCTCCATCTTCAGAGACAGCAATGGTGGGTAGAATCCTCACATCTCATGGTTCCGACCCTTCTTCTGCCCCCCTCTTCCACTTTTAAGGACTTTTAAGGTAGGTTACATTAGACCTACCCAAATAATCCAGGATAATCTCCCCATTTCAAGATCCTCAACTTAAATCACATCTGCAAGATCCCTTTTGCCATGTGAAGTAACACATTCATAAATTCTAAGGATTGGAAGCTATTACAATAGGGCAGGTGACTAATGCCTGAATAATTATCTTGGACATTTATTCTTGAATAATGCACATTCTGTATTTCGTTATATCATATCTTATAACAATTCCAAGTCAGTATAACCATCATCCTTGCTTTACAGTGGAAGAAATCAAGAGTTACAGCTTGCCCTGAATCATGTGGCTTGTATGCCAGAGAGCTGGTCTTTACATGCAGGCCAGCTTGCCTCCTTATCCGTGTGCCTTTTCTACTGCACTATACCACCGCAATAACAGAAGCAAGGACAAAAAGTAATAATTATTTTAAATGGTTTTTTTTTAACCTGTTAGGCTATGGGAGGTATGTATGGTGGGAGGTGGGAGAGCCTAAAAGTCTTCACAGAGGAGCTGATTTTTCAGCAAGATTTGAAGTCAGATACAAGAATCCCCACAAAGAAATCAGCCTGATTCCCAGCACACTACACTTCCAGACATTTCGGTCATGTTGAAAGTCATTATCTACATATATCAGTGTTGTTTGTGTTAATGCTCTAATGGTAATAAACCACAGAATTAAATCTTTCTGGATAACAAGCTGGACACAAAGGATGGATGGAGAGTGAATATATAAATATATTTTTTCCTTGACCTTTTTCTAAGAAGCCATTTAGAGGTAATTTCAATAGAAAACACATTAAGGATGTTCTTTCTTTCTGCCTAGCCTACCCTGTTACTCTAATTCACTACTGCTTAATGTGTTCAGGCTTCAAACTGTAGCAATACCCAAATCAGATCAAATAATGCCTCTATCACTCATTTTCGAAACTTTCCTAATTAGGACACTTATCTCCTCGCCACAGAAAAGCACCATTAGCAGATTTGTTTCTTTTCCCATCGAGGAAGCAACACAGGTGAGTCTGTGGGCTAGAGACCCTGCAGGGCCGGCTCCCCAGGCGCGTGGTATGGCACCGGTGTCTGTGTTGATATGGGAGGACTCGGGGACAAGGGCATTTTATCTTGTTCTGTTGTGTGTTACTGTTTATGCTGCGGGCAGAGAGAACACAGTTCATCTGCAGACCCACCTGACGCTGCTCTTCATTTACATCTTTCCACCCAAGCAGGGGTTTGGGTGGGAGGGGATGAGGTGCTGTCTGAATATCAGGGGCAGGGCTTCCGTGGTTTGAAAACCCACTGTGAATGATGGTGAGAGCCCTCCATTCCTACTATGGAGTCCTTATCATTCCTGAAAATTAGATGCCAGCCTGAGTGCATTCATGAGGTGAGGCTCTTTGAGGATTTCTTTGGAGGGGGCAAGATCAATATTCAGCATTCTTCTTTGTGTTCTCTTGGGAGGACCACTTGCAAAGTTTCCCAATCACAGCCAGAGATGGGAACAAAGCTCCGAGAGCTAGCACCCACCGAATGGCCACACAGATTCCGTCACTCTGTTACCCTGGGCTGCTTCCTTCCTTGGTCACAGAAGATGCCTCTGAAGCTCAAGGTAGAGGGGATGTTGAAATTCACTACCTTCCCCCCACAGTAAACCTAACTTTGGGAGAGAGTTTGGTCTTCCAAGTTTGACTCAGACCAAACTATAAACAAAACCTTCCAAAAGATGTTTGCTTTCAGTTCTAAGAAAATCGAGAACTATAACCTAACAGAAAGCTAGGAGACAGAGAAGCTCAGTTCTGTGTGTCTGAAGAGAAGCCCTAAGCTCACACTCATTGGAGTACAATGGATTGCTTTTGATTTTCTCTTATCTTGTTCACTGGACTGAAAGAGTGAAAAGAAAGGTAATTGCTTCATGGAAGCCTGTGCTTGAAAGGAAAGAACTCTGTCACCTGAGGTCTGGCAGGAGCCAGCAGGAGGCTTCATCTATTAACGTATTTTAGTTACAGGAGATTCCTTCCTAGAGGGAGAGCCAGTGGAAAGGTGTTTTAACTTTTCATTTTTAATATATTACCAGTTTCCATGGAGACCAACGTAAAGCTGCTGCACAGATTTTTCTTGTAGAAGCCAAAGTGGCATTATTATGCCTGAGGAGGAACTCATGCCTCTGTCTTCCTGCCCCCTTTTCAGTCTACTGCCCTTTGTAGCACCCCTCCCAGAGAGCCAGTGCTGTGTTGGAAGCTCGAGATTCAGACACCATTGGAATGGGAGCCGGGACAGGGCCAGCTATGTAATTTGCAGGACCCAGCGCAAAATTACAATGCAGGCTTCTTGTTCAAAAAGCAAGAAAAAAGGGTTAACGATGCTAAAATAAAAAGTTTTATCCTTCCTTCCACAGTCTCTCTCAACTTTTCATGGTGCTTTTTTTTTTTTTTTAAGTTTTTATTTATTATTTATTTATTATGTTTATTTTTGGCTGTGTTGGGTCCTCGCCTCTGTGCGAGGGCCTTCTCCAGCCGCGGCGAGTGGGGGCCACTCTTCATCACGGTGCGCGGGCCTCTCACTATCGCGGCCTCTCCTGTTGCGGAGCAGAGGCTCCAGACGCGCAGGCTCAGTAGTTGTGGCTCACGGGCCCAGCCGCTCCGCGGCATGTGGGATCCTCCCAGATCAGGGCTCGAACCCGTGTCCCCGCACTGGCAGGCAGACCCCCAACCACTGCGCCACCAGAGAAGCCCTTCATGGTGCTTTTTATTTGCAATTTAATGTTGTTCTAAGTAAGGCAAAATTTAAATTTTAAATTAATAGGATGAATTTTACTGTTCACCTTTATATTGTTCACCTTTAGAATGCAAACATAAGAGCATTTAACTAATGCAGAATCACAGAAATTACACAATTCCTATTTCATAGCTCAGGCATGCATATGTATTTTGTCTTACCAGAACAACAGAAATGCTGCACAAAGCTAATTCAATGGGGTTTTTTTTTTCACCTCTTGATATACACTCATTCTATCTACATGCCCTACCTTCTACTTACTGACGAGGAATAAAGGACTGAAAAGAAAAGGAGCTGTGGGTAACCCTCTTTGCCTTTCCTTCTATGGCATCACTTTCAGTGTAAGTGGTTGGCTAATACAGGGAAGTAACAAGAGTAAGAAAGGATATGGTAGGCTCCTTTGTCATATGGACTTCTTTTTTTTTTTTTTGTCATATGGACTTCTTAAATGCCATTTCCTTTCTACGTTGGGAGCAAATTATGGTTCAAATGGAAAGGACGGCCTTTGGGGGCTCTCAGGGACCCTGTTTACTCAGACATGAACCTTCCCACTTGTACTCATTTTGAGACTCATAGCCCCCATGGAGCGTGGGCCCACCAGAATACTCGTGCTATACTACAGACACTGTACGTCAGTGGTGTGGCACAGGACAATGGATCTGGATATTGCGTTTCTCCTCTGTCATGGGCATGCTCCATCACCTCATCAGACTTCACTTGCAAAACACAAATTCAAAGATAAAATTATTAAGAATTTCAAAATGCCGACAGTACAGCATTAAACCCCACACTTAGAGCCCTTTAGAGCACAGGGCCTGGCCTGACTACACGGCCCTGAGTTAGTGATCTGAGCTCTTCCTCTGATGCGTTACATGAGCAAGTTATTGAAGCTTCAGTTTCCTTCTCGGTAAACTGAGGGCAGAACATTTGCTCCAGGATGCCTTCCAACATAAAAACTTTGTCTTCTGGACTTATGAATAACCCAAGCCCTAAAATTGTTTTAGTTGGCCCAGGGCAGAGGATTTGCCGGAACCACTGCCCAGCAATAGCCTTGAGCCGTTTTACCAGCCAGACATTAAAGTGATTTACTAACGTCTGTGCTTTCCCTTCCCACCATCCAACTTCCATTACAGTTTGACAAACTTGCCTGACGTAAGACCCGTCTGGGATGTTTGTTTAAAATAGGATCCTGAGTCTTCATCACCACCACCCCCATTCCCCACCCCCCCCCACCACCTACCCCACCTTAACACCCCCCTACCCTGTCTGGCAGAATCACATTCAGTGCTATAAGTGTAGTGCTATTTTTATCTTCAGGTAAGTTTGAGAAACCTAATCCTCTAATTAAAAGACTCTTGCAGTAAGAAATAGAAAATTATTTAAAAGATGTCCATTTTAACCAAAAGCTGACCTCTCATCTAACCCAAAGACATAATTCAGCTTAAAGTTGATTTTTGCGGCGCGCAGTAATCTTTGCAGCGCACAATGATCTTGCGGTTCACAGTGATCTTGCAGCTCGCAGTGATTTTGCGGCTCGCAGTGATTTTGCGGTGCGCAGTGATCTTTGTGTCGCACAGTGATTTCACGGCAAGCAGTGATTTCACCTCACGCAGTGATCTTTGCGGCGCGCAGTGCTAAAGGAGGCAGGCTCAGGGTAGGCAAGGCTCAGTGGCAGAAATGAGTATAGCTTATTAGCAGGACAGTAAAGAGACTGCCTGCCTCACAAGGAGGTTCAAGGTGAAGGCTAGCCTCCCTGTGGATCACAAAGAAAATATAAAACCATGCTGTCGCTCAGACTAGCCTCTGGCATCAACAGCATCAGCACCTGAAAAGTGTGTTACTTACAATCAAAACAATACTCAAGTGAAGTTTCTTCCAGGTAAACCTGCTACACAATCTAATCACTCAATTTCTTTTCCCCTCTCTTTGGCAAAAGCTGCTCTGTCTTAAACCACTAGTTCATTCATGCAAAATTTAAGTTCTTCAGTGGAGCTACGTCAGTAAAGTGGGTGGTTTGTTTCCTTCTTTTAACAATAAATGCTGATTAACTGCATGTTTCCCGTTGAAACCAGTTGTAGAGACCTCATGTAGACACAGCTTAGGATTGTCCTTTGCTAATGTCCCTCTCGGCCGGCAATACGTCCAGAATACTGAAACCTATTTCCAAGAAATCAATATCGAAAAATGGAAAGAACAGTGCATTCCCCTCGTACAGCTCCTGATCAAAGCACAGATAGGCTTGAAACTTGATCAGCGCCTTAAAAGTATCTGTGGCTGCCCAGCTTCCCCAGATAATGATTCTCCCTGAAGTCATGTGGTAGAAACCACTGTAAGAATACTTCCTACCAATTTGGCAATAAAGATAGTGTTTATTCCTTAAATGAAAGAGAGCTATGCTGTCTGCCCAAGTGTGTGTTATGTGAGTTAAACGTGGGAGGAGTTGGTCATAAGAAAGTCTGTAGCTCGGGGAAAAAAACAAACCCCAGGTAAACTCTTTTTGTATGCATTTTGATGATAAAATTTGTGTAGTGGGCCAAAGATAAAATTCATCCGTGAAACCCTGTTTGTGTTACTGTTAGCACAGGTTTACCTTTTAGATAGAATAGTGACTCCTTTTGCACCTCTGTGCTTGTTCTCGGAGAAGAGAAAATCAGTAGTTAGCTGTCAAAATTATAGCCATTATTTTGCTCATCATGCTATAAGGTTTGACCTTCATTCACCTGTCTACTGACTTAGAGCTGAAATTGATGGGAAGCAGAAACTCACAATAAAAAGAGAAGCTTATTTTTGTAGCATGATTTTCCTACATTCCCCCAAAAATGAAAGTTATTATCCCAGTAAATTTCTGCAGTTTGGATTTAGTATTAAATATTAAATAAATATTATGAATTTACAAATACTGATTTTCGCAGAACCTTCCACAGCCTCGTACTTAGCTTATATTCAAATCAGCTGATTTTGCTATGAATTTGTTCTTTTGGAGAATAATGTTATATAACTATACTTACTCTATTTCTGGGCTTGTAGTAGCAGCTTAAAATAATTAAGGATTTATTTTATTATTCTGCCAACAGCTGTTGGATTATTTCACCTACTCAGTGCTTGAATTTTACCCCAAATCCTAACCCAGTTTCCTATCCTTGTCCTTTCTGAACAATAAAGAGAGCTTATTCTTTTTTTTTTTTTTTTAATTTTGCTTGTGGCCTTTTTTCAAGTTTATTTATTTATTTATTTATTTTTGGCTGTGTTGGGTCTTCGTCTCTGTGTGAGGACTTTCTCTAGTTGCGGCAAGCGGGGGCCACTCTTTATCGCGGTGCGCGGGCCTCTCACTGTCGTGGCCTCTCTTGTTGCGGAGCACAGGCTCCAGACGCACAGGCTCAGTAACTGTGGCTCACGGGCCTAGTTGCTCCGCGGCATGTGGGATCTTCCCAGACCGGGGCACGAACCCGTGTCCCCTGCATTGCCAGGAAGATTCTCAACCACTGTGCCACCAGGGAAGCCCCAAGAGGGCTTATTCTTTTAACAAATAAAATAGTGCTATGTAGCAGGTGCTATCTTAGACATTGCAGGATATACAAGGATGAACAGAATAAAGCCTGTTACATTCTAGTGAAGGGAGGTAAGATAAACAAATTTGTTAATTTCAGATAGTCATAAGTGCTTTTGAAAAAATAATACAGGGTGATTCCAGGAGTGATTCCCAAGTGTGTTCACTTGATGATATGCATAGAACGTGATGGCATCTGCAGAATACTGGAAGACAGGCACGAGGCTGTGCATAGCTGAAGGCAACCAGCCCCAGACTCTGGCTATCACAGACCTTCTTAGGGTTGAGCACCCCCTTCATCCACTAGCAACACACCAGTATACTGAGGCACACTGGCTGAGAAGCTCTGCTACAGGTGGTGACTACGGTGGGGAGGCCGTGCCCTGCTGGACAGGATCATCAAGGAAGGTCTTTCTGAGGAGGTGCCATTTGAGCTAAAACGTAAATGTTAAGAAGGAGCCCGTCATATGTGGGTCTGGGGGGAAGAGCATTCCAGGCAAAGGAAACAGGACCTTCAAAAGCCCTGAGGCAGGAAAGCCACTGGCAAGTTGGGAAAGGAAAGACCAATGAGCTGGGGATGGTGAGCCAGAGGGAGAATGGAAGGCGAAGAGGGAGAGAGGTAGCCAGGGGCCGGCTCACCCAGGGGACTGTGAGCCACTGCAAGGACTCAGGATTGGTCAGATCTGCAGGAGAGTGACAAGATCTGACTTACATTTTTCAAAGGTCACTCTTGCTGCTCTGTGGAAACTGGGAGACCAGTTAGTGAAAAAGGATACTTAAGTCAGATTAGGTATTTTTTTAATTGAGGTAACATTGGTTTATAACATTACATCGGTTTCATGGGTACAACATTACGTTTCTACTTCTGTATACACTACACCATGCTCATAACCAAAAGTTTAGTTTCAATCTGTCATCACTGCGAGTGACCTCTTTTGCCCATTTTGCCCTCCCCCTCCCCCACCTCTTCCCCTCTGGTAACCACTACTCTGTTCTCTGTATCTACCTTTTTGTTTTGATTTGGTTTGGTTTGTTCATTTATTTTGTTTTTTTGTTTGCCTGTTTTTTATATTCCAAATATGAGTGAAATCATACAGTATTTGTCTTTTTGTCTTTCTAGGTCTGAGTTATTTTACTTAGTGTAATACCCTCTAGGTCCATCCATGTTGTCACAAATGGCAAGATTTCCTTCCTTTATTAAGGCTGAGTATAGTATTCTATTGTGTGTATATATACATACATATATATATCTATATATATCTATATCACATCTTCTTTCTCCATCCATCTGTTGATAGGAGTTTAAGTTGTTTCCATATCTTGGCTGTTGTAAAAAAAAAAAAATGCTTCAAAGAACATAGGGGGCTTCCCTGGTGGCGCAGTGGTTGAGAGTCTGCCTGCTAAGGCAGGGGACACGCGTTCGAGCCCTGGTCTGGGAGGACCCCACATGCCGCGGAGCAACTGGGCCCGTGAGCCACAATTACTGAGCCTGCGCGTCTGGAGCCTGTGCTCCGCAACAAGAGAGGCCGCCATAGCGAGAGGCCCGTGCACCGCGATGAAGAGTGGCCCCCACTTGCCACAACTAGAGAAAGCCCTCACACAGAAATGAAGACCAACACAGCCATAAATAAATAAATAAATAATTAAAAAAAAAAAAAAAAAAAAAGAACATAGGGGTGGATATATCTTTTTGAATTAGTGTTTATGTATTCTTTGAATAAATACCCAGAAATGGGAAAACTGGATCATATGGTAGTTCTATTCTTAATTTTTTGAGGAATCTCCATACTGTTTTCCACAGTGGCTGCACCAGTTTACAGTCCAACCAACAGTGCACAAGGGTTCTCTTTTCTCTACATCCTCTCCAAACTTGATATTTCTTGCATTTTTGATAATAGCCATTCCAACACATGTGAAGTAATATCTCATTGTGGTTTTGATTTTCATTTCCCTAATAATGATGTTGAACACCTTTTCATGTACCTGTTGGCCATCTGTGTATCTTCTTTGGAAAAAAAGTTTTTCTTTTTTTTTAATTTTTGAATTTTATTTTATTTATTTTTTTGTACAGCAGATTCTTATTAGTCATCAGTTTATACACATCAGTATATACCTGTCAATCCCAATCACCCAATTCATCACACCACCACCCCCACCCCCCCACTGCTTTCCCCCCTTGGTGTCCATACATTTGTTCTCTACACCTGTGTCTCAATTTCTGCCCTGAAAACCGGTTCATCTGTACCATTTTTCTAGGTTCCACATATATGCATTAATATACGATATTTGCTTTTCTCTTTCTGACTTACTTCACTCTGTATGACAGTCTCTAGATCCATCCATGTCTCAACAAATGACCCAATATCGTTCCTTTTTAAGGCTGAGTAATATTCCATTGTATATATGTACCACATCTTCTTTATACATTCGTCTGTCGGTGGGCATTTAGGTTGCTTCCATGACCTGGCTATGGTAAACAATGCTGCAATGAACATTGGGGTGCATGTGTCTTTTTGAATTATGGTTTTCTCAGGGTATATGCCCAGTAGTGGGATTGCTGGATCATATGGTAATTCTAATTTTAGTTTTTTAAGCAACCTCCATACTGTTCTCCACAGTGGCTGTATCAATTTACATTCCCACCAACAGTGCAAGAGTCTTCCCTTTTCTCCACACCCTCTCCAGCATTTGTTGTTTGTAGATTTTCTGATGATGCCCATTCTAACTGGTGTGAGGTGATACCTCACTGTAGCTTTGATTTGCATTTCTCTACTAATTAGTGATGTTGAGCAGCTTTTCATATGCTTCTTGGCCATCTGTATGTCTTCTTTGGAGAAATGTCTATTTAGGTCTTCTGCCCATTTTTGGATTGGGGTGTTTGTTTTCTTAATATTGAGCTGCATGAGCTGTTTATATATTTTGGAGATTAATCCTTTGTCCATTGATTCGTTTGCAAATATTTTCGACCATTCTGAGGGTTGTCTTTTAGTCTTGTTTATGGTTTCCTTTGTTGTGCAAAAGCTTTGAAGTTTCATTAGGTCCCATTTCTTTATTCTTGTTTTTATTTCCATTACTCTAGGAGGTGGATCAAAAAAGATCTTGCTGTGATTTATGTCAAAGAGTGTTCTTCCTATGTTTTCCTCTAAGAGTTTTACAGTGTCTGGTCTTACATTTAGGTCTCTAATCCATTTTGAGTTTATTTTTGGGTATGGTGTTAGGGAGTGTTCTAATTTCATTCTTTTACATGTAGCTGTTCAGTTTTCCCAGCACCACTTATTGAAGAGACTGTCTTTTCTCCATTGTATATCCTTGCCTCCTTTGTCATAGATTAGTTGACCATAGGTGCGTGGGTTTCTCTCTGGGCTTTCTATCTTGTTCCATTGATCTATGTTTCTGTTTTTGTGCCAGTACCGTATTGTCTTGATTACTGTAGCTTTGTAGTGTAATCTGAAGTCAGGGAGTCTGATTCCTCCAGCTCCGTTTTTTTCCCTCAAGATTGTTTTGGCTATTCGGGGTCTTTTGTGTCTCTGTACAAATTTTAGTTCTAGTTCCATAAAAAATGCCATTGGTAATTTGATAGGGATTGCATTGAATCTGTAGATTGCTTTGGGTAGTAGAGTCATTTTCACGATATTGATTCTTCCAATCCAAGAACATGGTATATCTCTTCATATGTTCATATCATCTTTAATTTCTTTCATCAGTGTCTTATAGTTTTCTGCATACAGGTCTTTTGTCTCCCTAGGTAGGTTTATTCCTAGGTATTTTATTCTTTTTGTTGCAATGGTAAATGGGAGTGTTTCCTTAATTTCTCTTTCAGATTTTTCATCATTCGTGTATAGGAATGCAAGAGATTTCTGTGCATTAATTTTGTATCCTGCAACTTTACCACATTCATTGATTAGCTCTAGTAGTTTTCTGGTGGCATCTTTAGGATTCTCTATGTATAGTATCATGTCATCTGCAAACAGTGACAGTTTTAGTTCTTCTTTTCCAATTTATATTCCTTTTATTTCTTTTTCTTCTCTGATTGCTGTGGCTAGGAACTCCAAAACTATGTTGAATAATAGTGGTGAGAATGGACATCCTTTTCTTGTTCCTGATCTTAGAGGAAATGCTATCAGTTTTTCACCATTGAGAATGATGTTTGCTGTGGGTTTGTTGTATATTGCCTTTATTATGTTGCAGTAGGTTCCCTCTATGCCCACTTTCTGGAGAGTTTTTATCATAAATGGGTGTTGAATTTTGTCAAAAGCTTTTTCTGCATCTATTGAGATGATCATATGGTTTTTCTTCTTCAATTTGTTAATAGGGTGTATCACATTGATTGATTTGCGTATATTGAAGAATCCTTGCATTCCTGGGATAAATCCCGCTTGATCATGGTGTATGATCCTTTTAATGCGCTGTTGGATTCTGTTTGCTGGTATTTTGTTGAGGATTTTTGCATCTATATTCATCAGTAATATTGGTCTGTAATTTTCTTTTTTTGTAGTATCTTTGTCTGGTTTTGGTATCAGGGTGATGGTGGCCTCATAGAATGAGTTTGGGAGTGTTCCTTCATCTGCAATTTTTTGGAAGAGTTTGAGAAGAATGGGTGTTAGCTCTTCTCTACATGTTTGATAGAATTCACCTGTGAAGCCATCTGGTCCTGGGCTTTTGTTTGTTGGAAGATTTGTAATCACAGTTTCAATTTCATTACTTGTGATTGGTCTGTTCATATTTTCTATTTCTTCCTGGTTCAGTCTTAGAAGGTTATACCTTTCTAAGACTTTGTCCATTACTTCCAGGTTGTCCATTGCATTGTCATACAGTTGCTTGTAGCAGTCTCTTAGGATGCTTTGTATTTCTGCGGTGTCTGTTGTAACTTCTCCTGTTTCATTTCTAATTTTATTGATTTGAGTCCTCTCCCTCTTTTTCTTGATGAGTCTGGCTAATGGCTTATCAATTTTGTTTATCTCCTCAAAGAACCAGCTTTTAGTTTTATTGATCTTTGCTATTGTTTTCTTTGTTTCTATTTCATTTATTTCTGCTCTGATCTTTATGATTTTTTTCCTTCTGCAAACTTTGGGTTTTGTTTGTTCTTCTTTCTCTAGTTCCTTTAAGTGTAAGGTTAGATTGTTTATTTGAGATTTTTCTTGTTTCTTCAGGTAGGCTTGTATAGCTATAAACTTCCCTCTTAGAACTGCTTTTGCTGCGTCCCATAGGTTTTGGATCGTCGTGTTTTATTGTCATTTGTCTCTAGGTAATTTTTAATTTCCTATTTGATTTCTTTAGTGATCTCTTGGTTATTTAGTAACGTATTGTTTAGCCTCCATGTGTTTGTGGTTTTTACATTTTTTTCCCTGTAATTCATTTCTAATCTCATAGTGTTGTGGTCAGAAAAGATGCTTGATATGATTTCAATTTTCTTAAATTTACTGAGGCTTGATTTGTGACCCAGGTTGTGATCTATCCTGGAGAATGTTCTGTGTGCACTTGAGAAGAAAGTGTAATCTGCTGTTTTTGGATGGAATGTCCTATAAATATCAATTAAATCTATTTGGTCTATTGTATTATTTAAAGCTTCTGTTTCCTTATTTATTTTCATTTTGGATGATCTGTCCATTGGTGTAAGTGAAGTGTTAAAGTCCCCCACTTATTGTGTTACTGTCGATTTCCTCTTTTATAGCTGTTAACAGTTGCCTTATGTATTGAGGTGCTCCTATGTTGGGTGCATATATGTTTATAATTGTTATATCTTCTTCTTGGATTGATCCCTTGATCATTATGTAGTGTCCTTCCTTGTCTCTTGTAACATTCTTTATTTTAAAGTCTATTTTATCTGATATGAGTATTGCTATGCCAGCTTTCTTTTGATTTCCATTTGCATGGAATATCTTTTTCCATCCCCTCACTTTCAGTCTGTATGTGTCCCTAGGTCTGAAGTGGGTTTCTTGTACACAGCATATACTTGGGTCTTGTTTTTGTATTCATTCAGCAAGCCTGTGTCTTCTGGTTGGAGCATTTAACCATTCACGTTTAAGGTAATTATCAAAATGTATGTTTCTATGACCATTTTCTTAATTGTTTTGGGTTTGTTTTTGTAGGTCCTTTTCTTCTCTTGTGTTTCCCACTTAGAGAAGTTCCTTTAGCATTTGTTGTAGAGCTGGTTTTGTGGTGCTGATTTCTCTTAGCTTTTGCTTGTCTGTAAAGCTTTTGATTTCCCCATTGAATCTGAATGAGATCCTTGCTGTGTAGAGTAATCTTGTTTGTACGTTCTTCTCTTTCATCACTTTAAGTATATCATGCCACTCCCTTCTGGCTTGTAGAGTTTCTGCTGAGAAATCAGCTGTTAACCTTATGAGAGTTCCCTTGTATATTATTTGTCATTTTTCCCTTGCTGTTTTCAGTAATTTTTCTTTGTCTTTAATTTTTGCCAATTTGCTTGCTATGTGTCTTGGCGTGTTTCTCCTTCGGTTTATCCTGTTTGTGACTCTCTGTGCTTCCTGGACTTGGGTGACTATTTCCTTTCCCATGTTAGGGAAGTTTTTGATTATAATCTCTTCTAATATTTTCTCGGGTCCTTTCTCTCTCTCTTCTCCTTCTGGGACCCCTATAATGAGAATGTTGTTATGTGTAATGTTGTCCCAGAGGTCTCTTAGGCTGTCTTCATTTCTTTTCATTCATTTTTCTTTAGTCTATTCCGCAGCAGTGAATTTCACCATTCTGTCTTCCAGGTCACTTATCCGTTCTTCTGCCTCAATTATTCTGCTATTGATTCCTTCTAGTGTAGTTTTCATTTCAGTTATTGTATTGTTCATCTCTGTTTGTTTGTTCTTTAATTCTTCTAAGTCTTTGTTAAACATTTCTTGCATCTTCTCGATCTTTACCTCCATTCTTTTTTCGAGGTCTTGGATCATCTTCACTATCATTATTCTGAATTCTTTTTCTGGAAGGTTGCCTATCTCCACTTCATTTAGTTGTTTTTCTGGGTTTTATCTTGTTCCTTCACATGGTACATAGCCCTCTGACTTTTCATCTTGCCTATCTTTCTGTGAATATCTGGAAAACTTTTTATTCAGCTCCCACTGTCCATTTTTTAATCAGGTTGTTGGTTTTTTCATTGTTGAGTTGTATGAGTTCTTTATATATTTTGGATATTACCCCCTTATCAGATATATGATTTGCAAGTATCTTCTACCAATCACGAGGTTGTCTTTTTGTTTTATGGTTTCCTTTCCTGTGAAGCAGCTTTTTAGTTTGATGTAGTCCCATTTGTTTTTATTTGCTTTTGTTTTCCTTGCCTGAGGAGACATAACAGAAAAAGACTGCTGAGACTTCTGTCAAAGAATGTACTGCCTATGTTTTCTTCGAGGAGTTTTAAGCTTTTAAGTCTTACATTCAGGTCTTTAATCCATTTTGAGTTGATTTGTGTGTGTGTTGTGAGATAATGGTCTAGTTTTATTTATTTTTTTGCATGTAGCTCTCCAATTTTCCCAACACCATTTATTGAAGAGACTATTCTTTCTCCATTGTATGTGCTTTTCTGCTTTGTCATAAACTACTTGTGTATATATGTGAGTGTGTGTGTCGGTTTATTTCTGGGATCTTAATTCTGTTCCATTGATCTATGTATCTGTTTTTCTGCTAATGGCATGCTGTTTTGATTACTATAGCTTTGTAAAATAGTTTGAAATCAGGGAGCATGATACCTCCAGCTTTGTTCTTTTTTCTCAGGATTGCTTTGGCTACTTTGGGTCTTTTGTGGTTCCACATAAGTTTCAGAGTTTTTTGTTATATTTATGTGAAAAATGTCCTTGCGGTTTTGATAGGGATTGCATTGAATCTTCAGATTGTGTTAGGTAATATTTAGGACATTCTAACAATGTTAATTCTTCCAGTCCATGAACATGGACTATCTTTCCATTTATTTGTGTCTTCAATTTCTTTCAATAACATCTGACAGTTTTCAGTGTACAGGTCTTTCACTTCCTTGATTAAATTTATTCCTAGATATTTTATTATTTTTGTTGTGATTGTAAATAGAATTGTTTTCTTAATTTCTCTTTATGCTAGCTCATTGTTAGCATATAGAAACACAACAGATTTTTGTATATTGATTTTGTAACCTGCAACTTTACTATTTTATTATTTCTAATAGTTTTTTTGGTGGAGTCTTTTGGGTCTTCTATATATAAAATCATGTCATCCAAATATAGTGACAGTTTTACTTCTTCCTTTCCAATTTGGGTGTCTTTTATTTCTTCTTCTTTCCTAATTGCTCTGGCTAGGACTTCCATGTTGAATAAGAGTGGCTAGAGTGGGCATCTTTGTCTTGCTCCTGATTTTTGAAGGATACCTTTCAGTTTTTCACCACTGAGTATGATTTTAGCTGTGTGCTTGTCATACATGGCCTTTATTATGTTGAAGTGCATTCCTTCTATACCCACTTTATTGAGAGTTTTTATCATAAGTGGGTGTTGAGTCTTGTCAGTGCTTTTTCTGCATCTATTGAGATGATCATATGGTTTTTATCCTTAATTTTGTTTAGGTGGTATATCACATTGATTGATTTGCAGGTCTGAATTATCCTTGCATTTCTGGAATAAGATTATGTGGTTTTTAATCATGTCTCCTCTACAAAACTTGCTCAGGTTCCTTAACTACTAGGTATGTTTTAGCATCAATAAAATGGGGACAACAACAATTAACTTAAATATCTGCATGAGGTACTGTTAGAACCAAATGAAATCTTATACGTGAGAAGACTTTGAAAAGTACAAAGCATTTCATGCATTTTAGGATTAAACCACCTGTTTCTAGTCTCCCTAAGCTCCCTGAAACACCACATCTGACACTGCTTCTTACTCTATACATCTTTAGTCCCCTACCCATTAATTCTTTTGGATCTGCCATGATGTACTCTAATATAGTTTATAGTATAAAGTATTATGCTGGAAATGCATAATCATGAAACACAGTCCCAATTTGCATTGCTTGAAATATATGTCTCTATCAGAAAGATTATTATGTTTGCTTTGCCATATAGAAACTCTTTGGCTGATGGTAAAACACCATTCTCCACCATGAAATATGGGAAACATAAACACACACAATACATACATACACCCTACTTACAGAAATTTCTTAGTGATCCAGAAAAATCAGTATTTCAATTAAGAAATCAGATAATTGGTCTCTGGGCAACCAAAATTCAACTGTGTAAAGAAACAATTCAGCAATCAGGAAGAAATTCATAATGACTTGCCTTAGTTCTGTCATTAAACAAAGCTCAAGGCTCACTCATCTGCAAATTTACTTATTCCACCAACATTTAGCTTGGTGCCCATTTTGAGCACAATGTTTTCTTGTTTAACTTTCACACAACCCTGTTGTGTGACATAATTGTCATTTTCCCCATTTTACAGATGAGACCACTAAGGCTTTGAGAAGACAAATGACTCATCCAAAGTATCCTGCTAGTTAGTATACTACCAGTTAATGGTAGCACCGAGATTCAATCTCAGGTACTCAAAACCCAGCTCCAGTGTTTGACCCTCTCTACAGTCTAGATGACACGTGTGCTGCTTCTAACTGCTGCTAGTGGGGGAAGGTGATGGCAGAAAATCACTTGAAAATGAATTTCAAAACAAAAGAAGAATCCAGACCAGAGGAAAGCTAAGATAAAAAAATAAGTCTTTGAAAAACATCATTGTATATTTTTCCTCCAGTGTGCAGGGGTAACTGTAAGAATCTGAAAAGGAATCCAGCACACTTACTCAGCTATAAAGAAAGTGTAATTTAATTCATATTTCCTGTACTCTCCTTTCCAAGTGCGTGGACACAGGGAGTAGCTTAGTGAAGCAATCCAATAAAGTTTGGTTTGAAGTTGTAGGTGGGTATTGACACAGCCTCTCAGGACAGAGGAGTTTGCCAACACAGCCCTGCACCTCCTGGCCTGGCCTTACACCTTCTTCAAACATCCGGACTGAGAAGCTCACAGGCCCAGCGCCAAATCCAGAAGTAAAGTTCAACTTCCATAACCCTGCTGCCCTTGCCCAGTTGCCTCCTCATCCCTCTGCCCAGGACCAGGGCCTTCCAATTCAATGTGATTGCAGGAAGGACTGGAAGTTCATTCGAACAGAAGCTCCAGTGACTTATTAAGTCTTAAAACATGAGGCCTCAGCAAACCTCCTTTCTCAATCTCTGAAGAATCAGAATCAGAGAAATGTCCTGCTTGACCAATGAAAGGGGGATAAATTGCTCAGCCTGGCTAAATTCTGAGAAAAGCCTGGGGACACTCTTGTGAAGCAACTGCTCTTAACAGGAATCCATAAACTAGCCATGTCTGAGATGCCCATTCAGGGAGGCAATTCCAGGATTACACAACTCCTAACATCTGTCTGTATCTGCCTGTATAGTTCCCTCCCTTGATCCTTCAGGAAAACAGAACAGCAGTTCCCTTCCCTCCTCTCTCTCCTCTCCTCACTCTCTCTCATTCTCCTTTTCTCTCTCCCCTTCTCTCCTCCCCTTCCTTCTCCCCTTTTCTCCCTTCCTTTCTCCTCTTTTCTCTCTCTCTCTTCTACACACATATAAAACCACAGATACCAAAAGTGTTTCAAGACCGTCAGTCTGTCCTTCTCCCGGTCCAGGACAATTAATTGAATTTATCCAAAGAAGAAATTACTTTCTTCACTCCTAAATTACACACATGGATATTTTAACCCCTACATGCACTCAAAGACAGCATCACTACTCTGGGCTGCCACAGTCTTAGAAGGCTAAGTCAAAGTGCTCTTTGAAAGTTTGCCATTAAGTTCTTGTTTCTGACCCATCTTTATCACTAGTACTTAAAAAGGAAATGAAAAGTATGAATAACTCCAAAGACCCAAGAGACTGATAACTTAATTTTGCAGCAGTGTGTTTGCTTGGGGACTACATTTCTGTATTTCTTGCCCCTGTCATTTAAAAGGGCACATCTTTCGATGAGATGTGTTATTAGTTATATCACCTGAGATAATCACATGAGAGAAGTTAGTCCTAAGTATTTGTGTCACTTATGTGACAGACATTTCTGGATAATGGATATGATATGCTCGGTGTTCCTTCCCGCCCTCTCTCATTCTATTCCAGCATAAAAGAGGGTCATGTCCAACACATCCACAGATGAGCACTTATGTTTAATGTGTTTTAAAGTTGCTTTCAGTCGCTTTTATTGGCACATAAGAGCCATTTTGAAAGTAGTTGCTTTCCCCTCTCCTCCCAATTCAAAGCCATCATCTTTCAAGATGAGGTTTTAACCAGAACAATATACCACAGCTCCTTAGATCCTGTTTCTTTAAGCCCTCCTACTACCCACGCCTCCCACCTTGCTTGGCTGACCCTTTCATTATTTATTTAGCAAGTTATTCCAAGAAGCATTTTATGGGTACCTCCCACGTGGGAGACCATGGACAGTCCCTGGGCCATGAAAATGAATCATCTCTGCCCACCAGAAGCCCATAGTCTATCTGGGAATGGACTGACCAAACTGACACACCATCATGTGAAAGAGGGAGGTGCCATGGGATGCCACGGGAACACACTGAAGGAGAAATCAATTCAGCATGATTAAGTCAAGAAAGTCCCCACAGAGAAGATGGTTTTAACTATGGGACTGAGGAAAGCATAGATGTTTACCAGGTAGAAATACAGAGAGGGGAGAGGGAATCAGCACTGACTGATAACTATAAGTATCAGGTGCTAGGCATTCTCACCCCCTCAATTTCAGCATTCGACCAAGCTCCAGGTGCTCCCCACCAAGGGTCTACACTTGTCTTAGTCTCTGTACATTGAGAATCACAGATCTGCCTTTTCAGGAAACCCCTTATCTAAGCAGGAAAGGCCTGCCTCACCTGCAAGGCCACCAGCGTACTTGGTTTTAGTTCTTCCCCCTTCCACCCCAAAATAAAACAAACCCTTTGTGAAAGCATCCTGTTCTTCACTTTAAAGTTTCCCTTGCTGAAAGAAAAGCACCCAAACATCAAAGATTTGTAGGAAACAATAGAAACATCATCTTAGCCAGTGATACATGTGAGCCATTACTAACTCTCATAGCAGTAATCATACTAGCTCCGGCAGAAATAAATAAGACTTAAATGTAATTAATGTGATCCTCTGTTTTTGTTCAGAATCACTAGTACATGTTTAGTAGCCAACTAATATCATATAGGAGACCACCCATGGCCAGAGAGTCAAGTTCTAAGACAGCAGTTCTCAACACTGACTCCACTCCACCTGGGGAGCTCTTTATGAAAGAACTGATGCTACAGAGCAATGGAAACCAGGGTCTTGAGGTGGGAGAGCTGGTCCTCAGGCAAGTGGGGAGCCACTGGTCCCAGAGAATGCTGGCCCAGCAGTGAGAAGACCAGCGACCCACTGCCTGTGGATTGACAGTGAATAAATTGTTCCTCTCTGCTGCTTAACACTGGTTTCCTGATCTGTAAAATGGGAAGAAACCTTACGGTTTACGAGATTATAGTCTGAGTTGTGGGAGATAGTTTGGGTACAGATGCTTTAAAACTGTCAAGAATACTTCAGAGAAAAGGGAAGGCCATTCATCAGTAGCAACCCTTTTAATTTGTGAATTGGGTTTGGGGGACATGAATTGTTACGTTGCTATTTCTAGTAGTTGTTTACTTCAAACATCTTGAAGGAAATGGTCCATTAATAAAAATTATCAGTGCAGAAGAACACGTTTGTGGGGGGAGTTACTTCAATTTACATCTGTTAATTTTGAGGTACAGGAAGAGAGGCTAACCAGGCAGTTGGACAGGCAGATTGCAGCTTGAGAGAGATTAGGGCTAAAAATATAGGTTGGGTCAACATCTGTGTGGAACTTGGGTTAAGACTGTTCCTTGTAACCCACAAGTCTGCTGCCTAATTGTCTTCTAAACCTGCCTTGAATAATTAAGAAAAATGACTCAAGTTTCCATCTCATATACCATGGAAAATTCAGGGAGCTCACTCAGATTTCTGTAGATTCCCAAGAAATAAGGGATGCAGGGGTGCAGATTACATCCTTCTTACACCTTTTCCTTCCACTGAATTTTCTATGACCCACGTATTTGGCCCCTTCTGACTCCCCAAACACCACTAACACAATGTTCCATACTTTTATGGAACAGTAATGTGGCAGTAATGAAAGAAAGTCAAGACCAGAAACAACTTCACCTTGAAAGTTGTACATTCCACCCCACCCTCATCACAGGAAAATTTTCCCTGGATGGATTGTTCTTCAACCCTTGCCTGGTTCCCTATTGCTAGCTCGCTCTTCCACCTCCGTCTACAGACTCTCTACAGAGCTCTGCAATTCTTTGCATATCCTACTGTTTTTTTTCACTCCTCCTTTCTGGATTGCCCACCAAATCTCAAAATTCTTCTTTCTTTACTGTGCAGATGAATTCAATTCTGAATTGTACATAATGTTGCCCAAATAGGCTATGTCAAAGGGAGCTTCACTTTTCCTCTCATAAAAGTTTCTTCAAGCTCCATCAAGGCATATTCTTAAACACTGGAAAAACCTGCCGTGCTATTTACGTAGATGACAAAAGCAGCAACAGGTATCTTTGAAAAGACATGTTCTCTTTCTACTACACAGAGGAAGAAGAGAAGGCTGGCATTATTAACAATTATGTTAGCCATATTTTTAAAGCACATTCCATGTGATGAGCTAAGAATTGTGATCAGTGGCTTATATGCATACCACCATTTGATCCTTACAACAAATTTATTTTACAGACAAAGAAACTAAAGCTCAGAGAGACTAAGCATCTCACCCAAGGTGAGATAGTTGTTAACCAGAGATTCAGAGCCTGCCATGTCATTCTCCTGTGGCTATACCTGTGCTAGTAATGTTTAGCAGGTGGCTCTACAGAGAAAAAAATCTCTGCTTTGTGCAGCTTACCAATTTCCATGGTGAAAATACTCCCACCAAGGCCGACTTCAAGCTAATGTGACATCACTGCACACAGAATTGGGAAGATATGGACAGAAGCACACCATTATATAGTAATTCCATCAATGGACCAATAATCCCAAGAGATTAGATAACAGTAGCAAAGTGTAGTCATTACAAAGTGATGTTTTACATATTTATTACCTGTTTTTAATATGTTATTTAATTGTAAGTTTAAATAATTTAAGTTTTAATAATGGCTGTATTTAATAACCAGCTTGCAAAAATTCTTGAAAATTTAACAGTTAGCTCCAGCAAACCAGTATGAGCACACACACAACTGCTCTTGAGTATACCTTAAATATAATCCATACTTAAAGAAATTAGGGAAGGAAATAAATCAAGATGGAAAGAAAATCAGAAATGTGTTCCACAATGAAAGTTAAAAAATTCAAGATGCTGGGACTTCTTGCTGTTCCGGAGATTAGGGAAGGCAAACATTTGCTGTTAAATAATATGATAAGGTTTGGAGTTCAGACACATTTGTCATGAGTCTCAGAATTTGGTTCAATAGATAAAATGATTAGGGGGAACCATGTGGTTGCTTGCTTATTGATCATTGTGAAGTTATAAACAAAATAGGAGCCTGATGACTTCTAAAAAAAGAAAGAAAACATGAAATAATGAATGTTATTACTCTGGATTTAGGAAATGCTTGGCTTGGTTTTGGGAAATAGAAAGATATCAAGTCAACTCCAGATATCTTTTAATTCATTATCAATTTTAAAATATTTTCGTATTGGAACATTCATACAAGGGTTTCACAGCAGCTAAAGACAATAATTCTCCAAAACTATTCACATCAGTCCCCTTAGGTGTGGGGAATAGGAACAAGGTGCCACATCTGCAACTCCTGTCCTGTCTTGTAGAATAAGAACAGGCTCAGGGGCATGAGCCCTGGGTTCCAGCCTCTGCTTTTTCACTTATTGGCTTTTTAACTTTAAGACAGTAAGCTGACTTTTTCCTGCCTCAGTTTACATGCCCCCAAAATATTGATAAACATATCTGCCTTATCTGGCTATTTATTTGTATATAGTGATTGATTACAATGGAAATAGAAGCCAAAGTTCCTGGAATCCAGTTCACCTTGAGAAATACTGGCTGAGCAGAGAACTTTTTGCCAGGCACTGGGGCTACAATAATAAGCAAACAGGCAAGGTCCCTGCCCATGAGGAACATTCAGTCTACTGGTAAAGCAAAGTGCGCTTAGAGAAGCAAAAACCTGTAAAATATATGCATTCCTGTTGCCATTTCTTATTCAAGAACATTCATTGCAAAGTTGAGAATTTTTTAAAAATCTATGAACATGCAGAACTTGCAGAATTTTCTACACAGCCTCTGAAATCTATTCAGTGCTACACCCTCAAGTTGGATGAACTGTGTTTATTTAATTAAAAGAAAAGGACAGAGTTACGCTGAGATAATGATTTTCGTAATTAAGAAAACTTATAATCAGTATCAGCTCCAAATCCAAGACAACTTCCACTTCCTGACAGTGTTGTCTTTTTTTTTTGGTTTTAAGGTACTAAATAGTTTCATTACAAACAGAAAGCATCTAGAAGATAATTATATGGTGAAAAAAAGTCAAGATAAATGCCTAAAAGCCTTTCCATCCTCTCTTGCAAGGCTGATGTTGGTGATAAGGTAAGTTTTAAGTTGGATGCTTGGTATCTAACCTTGAATATCTGGTTTTCACATAGCAATAGGTTCTGGCTATTGTACACTCTGTCCAAAAATCTAAAAATATATCTTGACTTAATGGCCTGTGTAACCTAATTTAAAATGGGAAAGTGAACTTCAGGTTTTCTCGCTTCAGTTTACTGTGAAGTAAGTATTAGCCTATTATTGTCTTCTTGCTATCATTTATCATTTACGTTTTCTTCCAGCAAGCAGAACCTGCCACATCATGGTGTTTGGTTCAAAGGTAGCTGGGTACACCTGCTCAGAGGGACACAAGGGAACACAGTAGACTGTGGATGGAGAGATTGTGGGCTTGAAAAGGAACAGAAATTTACATTTTAATCTAAGTTCTATGTCTCACTGATGACTCAACGTGACCTTGAACACGTACCCTAACATATCTGATGTTTAGTTAGTTGCCTCATCTGTAAAATGGGACTACTGACTGCAGTAGGCAGCTCCTGCCAGGTCTGTCTTCTCTGTAAACACAGTGATATGGGTTCCTGTGGGCCATGTCTGTACCAAATAATCTTCCCACCTCTGCCCCACCCAACTTAACCCAAAGTGACACCTGGCTCAATATAGGCAGCTCAATTCTCTTCCTTGGAAATTGATGTTGGCACAGAGACACAGAAACCTGGAAGTCTCTGGTAATAATAATAATAATAAAGCAAACACAGATAGCATTTTCTGCCTGACACTGTTCTAAGCTCTCAGAACCAATCTATGTACATGTACTGTTACTATTATCACCTCCATTTAACAGATGAGGAAACTGAGACCCAGAGAGGTAACCCTATGGGGAGAAGATGCAAAAAGTCCTGCTTCTCAGGACTTTATCATTTTATCTCAACTATCCAGGTGATCTAGTCCCCAGAATATAGATACAATGCTACTACTACTAATAGTTATCGAAAGACTGCCCTGTGCCTGGCACTGTGTCATGGGTTTTGCTTACATTATTTCCATATGATCTTGGGGAAGTACCTATGAGGCAAATACTTTCATTGTCTTTATTGTACCTGTGGAAGAATGCAGTTCTGGCTCCTTTCACCCTTCCCCTCTCCTCCCCTTCCTCACCTCTGAGTAGAAGGAAGGTCTGACTTGGTGTAAATAGCCAGAACTTCTGGGCATGTTATTGGCTGAGGATCTGACCAACATCAGCAGGAGAAAAGCTGGCTTGCCTTGCAGATACTACAATTTACAGAATGTGAAAGCCCTACAGCCATTCATACATAGGGTGTCTGAAGCTAGAAACACTGCTCATGGAGACTGGAGGCAACCACCAGAGGGAGATGGGACACTGAAATGGATGGAGTGGATGGAGGAGAAGAGATGGGGGTGGGAGGAGGTTTCAGGGAGAGAAGGGGCTCCCCAACACTGCCCAAGTCCAGCCCGGGGACTCGATGAGGAAAGAAGGGACATTGGATGCTGGAGTACCCACCATCGGCCAAAGCCAAGATGGTTTCCAAGCTGGTCATGAATGGGCAAAACCTGCGAGATGCTGTGGGCAGTGCTGTGGGTTTCCATATAAATGAGGACACCTCAGCTGAGAGAAGTGAAGTAATTTGCTCAAAGTTACAGAGCAAGAGTGGCAGAGACAGAACTTGAACCCCGGCTGTCTGGTTCTGGGGTACATGCTCTTAGCCCACTACTCCATTTGCGACCTCCCTGGCTATATAGAATTACTGATTCTTCTAGGTTTTATACCTTGGAGCTTTTCTTGGACTGCATTTGTTCACATCCATCCCCAAAACCTCTTTCAAATCTGGCTCAGCCTTCAAAGCCAGGCACAAATGCCATTTCTTTCCATGTTAAGCTTTTCCTAGCCCCACCAGCCTCAGTACCTTCTCTCTTCCTGATCCCCCAGAGCACTTTTTCCTATCTAACCATACAAAGTGGATTCTGCTTGGCACAAGAGCTGGGTAGCCATGTCCAATCTCTTCTACTAATTGACTTCCTCAAGGCCAGAGGTATTTTATATGTCACCTGCTTTTCCCCACTCCACCCAACACACACACCACCACCACCACCACCAGGATATTGCCTTGCAGTAGCACTCAAGTAATATGTATTATGAATAAGTTCTGGGGATCTAATATACAGCATGATGACTATAGGTACTAATACCATATCGTATACTTGAAATTTGCTAAAGAGAGTAGATGGTAAATGTGCTCACCACAAACAAACAAAACCTTATGTGAGGTGATGACTCTATTAACTGACTTGGCTGTGGTAACCATTTCACAGTGTACACATGTATCAAATCATCATGTTGTATACCTGAAATGCAATTTTTATTTATTTTATTTATTGAAGTCAATTATACCTCAATAAAGTTGAGGAGAAAAAAGAAATAAGTATTGAAGGAGGCAGACATTCAAAGGATTCAAACAACCACAGACACAACACAGCCTCAGAGAAATGTCAGTAGTGAGTATCTGCTCTAGCTCCATCCCTCAGGCTGAAAGGCCAGCTTGAGTCTTTGAGTCAATCAGTTTGGGAAAGCTTCTTCCAAAGATGGGAATATGGCATCATATGAGTAAGTCATCTGCTGACTCTCTGTACAGGAAGAGTTAATTTGTTATCTAATTTAAATGCACAAAAAAAGAAATCAGAAAGAAAACAGGATCTGTGTTCCCCGAGTAGAATCAATGGAATTTACCACATTTACTCGGGTGCCAATTTGGTGCAGGAAATACTTTGAGAACTTCGCATGCCTCCCAGCTCAGGGCCTGAGGTTGGCAATGCCCAGCGCACCATGCTGTCCGCCTGGCCAGGGGTCGCCCCGAGGAGCCGCCCCGTTGCCACTGCGGGACGTTACTGCAGCTTTTCAATGTGCCACACTCTGAGCATAGGCCCCCAGAGCAATCTACCTAGTTCGGGAGGTAAAATATCTCACAAAAGGAGTGTGGAGGAAGAGAGGACAGTACAAGTGAAGACCACACCATAACAACTCCTTAACTTAAACCACCACAAATTCTTGTCAATGGGCTGCCAGGATCGTGCCTCAGAGAATCTGTTCCACAAGCCTGAGTGACAACCAGCTGGGAAGCAACCTCAGCTTCAGTTTGCACCTTTACAAGTGCTGCCGTTCAATTCACATACCCATTTGTGGGGCGTAATTGCAAAATTGCAAAGCAAGAGAGAAATGAAGAAGTGGTGTAAGCCTTCTCCCTGGCGGCCAGGTCTGGGTTTTTACGAGGGCAGCAATATCCAGGGGAAGGTCAAGACGGTTGGGTGGGTTCATCCTTCTTGCTCTGCAAATCTCCCTAGCCCGCAGACTTAACAGGGAATATCTGCTGTTGCTGGGGTTGTTATTGTCTGAGAGTTTAATGAAACATCTGTGCTCGAGGCTCTTCAGATGGATTGTATTATTTCATTTTCCTCCCACGTATTTTGTAGCTGGTGCAGGCAGGTTTACTGCAGAGATTAAACTCTTGTGTTTAGAGATTTCAGGAAGTAATCTGCCCTCTTCAACTCACATGGTTGTTAGTCTATGGCTAACCCACAGGTTCCAAATAAAACAACTCTCTATCTCATGTCTCTTTTGAGCTCTATTAAAAAAAAAAAGAAAATCACCTCAGAGCCCAGTATCTGGACCTCCAGTTCCTTGAAAGAGCACTTTTCATAGCCCACTCTCAGCATCACCAAGAAACCACCTCTCCAACCTAGGATTAGCTACAGGCAGCCTCATTTTATTATGCTTCACTTTATTACACTTTGCAGGTAGATATTGTGTTTTTTACAAATTGAAGCTTTGTGGCAACCCTGCATCCAGCAAGCCTATTGCCACCATTTTTACAACACCATTTGCTCACTTCAGATTTCTGTGTCACATTTTGGTAATTCTAGCAATATTTCAAGCTTTTTCATTATCATTATATTTGTTATGGTGATCTGTGATCACTGATCTTTGCTGCTACTATTGTAATTGTTCTCAAAACCACAAACCTCACCCATATAAAATGATGAACTTAATCGATATATGTTGTATGTGTTCTGACTGCTCCGATGACTGGCCATTCCCATCTCTCTCCCTCTCCTTGGGCCTCCCTATCCCTTGAGACACAACAATATGGGAAATAGGCCCCTTAACAACCCTATAATGGCCTCCAAGCAAAAGGAAGAGTCACATGTCTCTCAGTTTAAATCAAAAGCTAGAAATGATTATGCTTAGTGAGGAAGGCATGTAGAAAGCTGAGACAGGCTGAAAGCTAGGCCTTGTATGCCAAACAGTTAGTCAAGTTGTGAATGCAAAGGAAAAGTTCTTGAAGGAAATTAAAAGTGCTACTTCAGTGAACACATAAATGCTAAGAAAGCAAAACAGCCTTATTGCTGGTACAGAGTAAGTTTTAGTGCTCTGAATAGAAGATTAAACCAACCACAGCATTACCTTAAGACAAAGCCTAATCCAGAGCAAGGCCCTAACTCTCTTCAATTCTATGAAGGCTGAGAGAGGTGAGGAAGCTGAAGAAGAAAAGTTTGTAGCTAAGAGTTGATTCATGAAGTTTAAGGAAAGAAGCTGTCTCCATAACAGCAATTGCTGATGCAGAAGCTATAGCAAGTTATCCAGAAGACCTAGCTAAGACAATTATAATGGAGGTGACTACACTAAACAACAGATTTTCAATGTAGATGAAACAGTCTTCTCTGGGAAGAAGATGCCCTATGGGACTTTCATAGCTAGAGAGGAGAAGTCAATGCCTTGGTGTCAAAGCTTCAAAGGGCAGGATGACTCTCTTGTTAGGGGCTAATGCAGCTGGTGACTTTAAGTTGAAGCCAATGCTTACTTACCATTCTGAAAATCCTAGGGCCCTTAAGAATTATGCTAAATCTACTCTGCCTGTGCTCTGTCAGTGGAACAATAAAGCCTGAATGACAACACGTCTGTTTACAGCATGGTTTAGTGAATATTTTAAGCCCACTGTTTGAGAACTACTGCTGAGAAAATAAGACTCTTTTCAAAATATTTCTGCTCATTGACAATGCACCTGGCCATGCAAGAGCTCTGATGGAGATGTACAAGATTAATGTTGTTTTCATGCCTGCTAACAACAACATCCATTCTGCAGCCCATAGATCAAGGAGTCATTTTGACTTTCAAGTCTTATTATTGAATAAATACATTTCATAAGGCTACAGCTGCCACAGTGATTCCTCTGCTGGATCTGAGAAAAGTCATTTGAAAACCTTCTGGAAAAGACCCACCATTCTAGATGCCATTAAGAACATTCGAGATTCATGGAAAGAGTCAAAATATCAACACTAACAGGAGTTTGGAAGAAGTTGATTCCAGACCTCATGGATGACTTTGAGGGGTTCAAGACTTCAGTGGGAGAAGTAACTGCAGATGTGGTGGAAATAGCAAGAGAAATAGAATTAGAAGTGGAGCCTGAAGATGTGGTTGAATTGCTGCAATCTCATGATAACACTTGAATGAATGAGAAGTTGCTTTTTATGAATGGGCAAAGAAAGTGGTTTCTTGAGATGGAATCTACTCCTGGTAAAGGTGCTGTGAAGACTGTTGACATGACAACAAAGGATCTAGAATATTATATAAACTCAGCTGATAAAGCAGCAGCAGTGTTTGAGAGGATTGACTCCAATTTTGAATGAAGTCCTGCTTCGGGTAAAATGCTATCAAAGAGCACTGTGTGCTACAAAGAAATCATTTGTGAAGGGAAGAGTCAATAGATGTGGGAAACTTCACTGTTGTCCTATTTTAAGAAATGGCCACAGCCACTCCAACCTTCAGCAACTACCACCCTGATCAGTCAGCAGCCGTCAACACTGAGGCAAGACCCTGCACCCTCAATAAGATTATGACTCATTGAATGCTCAGATGATAGCATCTGAGCAATAAGACATTTTTTAATTAAGGTATGTACATTTTTTAGACATAATGCTATTGCATACTTAATAGACTACAGTATAGTATAAACATAACTTTTATATACACCAGGAAACAAAAAAATTAATGTGACTTGCTTTATTGTGATATTAGCTTTATTGCAGTGGTCTGGAACTGAACCCACAATATCTCCAAGGTATGCCTGTACTTAGGGGATATTCCTGTATTTGCAACAGTTCCGAGTAATGTGTCTAGTCCTCTTCTAAGGAGAAAGAAAGCAAATCCAGGTGTGATTTTGGTATATGGTTCAAATCAATCACAAGAAGTGCTAAGCTGCAGGCTCCAGGGGCTGCAGAATTTAGAGGAGAAAAGGAAGTAAATGAAGTCAAGTAGTCAGGGACACATGGGCGGAAGATTGGACTTGAGCTGGAACTAGAAGATGGATAAGCTATAGATCAACAGAACAGCATGAGAGGAGAGCATTCTAGAAGAGGGGGAGACATGAAGATCTATATGAACCCAGGGAGCTCATGAGGCTATGAGAACAGCTCAGTGAGAGTTGAAGAGAATGTTGCTCCATTGTAGAGAACAAATTTTGGAAAAGGAGCAAGATAGTAGAAGGATCTTGAAAATATTCTTGGTGATTTAAAGTTGATGTATAGAGTTTTCAAAGATTCCTCACGTCTCTTCCCAAGTGGACCAGCTGGCTACTTTTTATATTTTTAGATATATCTTTTACTTAAATGCCAGATGCTTAACTAAAGCTTTAGCAAACATTTATTGAGTGTCAGCTGTGTCGGGTGCCCTGCCTGGGGCTGGAGATTCATAGATGAAAGTTTTAATCACAAGCTCAAGTTCTCATGTGTATGGAGGAGATGGCACCACCCAGGTACAAGCAGTGGCTATCTTTATGTGGTGGAATTATGGGTGGCTTTTATTTTCTTATTTGTAATTTTTTCCAGCTTTCTGCAAGGAGAAAAGATTACATTGTGATTAAAATAATAATATCTATATAAAATATGATGTGATAAATGAGATAATGGAAATAAGAAACAGGGTATTTAGGGAAAGAAATGAGATTTCCCTTGTGCCAAGAAAAACATAAAAGCTGAAAAGTCTAAGCCAAACTACTTTGGGGCTGACATTATTTTCAAATATATTCACAGAGAATTACTATACAGATAGGTTCTGAAGTTACACAAGAGAAAATGACTAAGGTGGATGTTCTAAATACACAGGTCATTCCTGTTTGAGACAGTGCCCTGGGATCAGCTATATGAAATGTGCAACTCTTTAGGCCTCTTTTTTCACTCTGAGAAGGCAAAATTTGAAGGCAGAGACTCAGTCCTAGTTCCCTTTCTTCTCTTAATAGCTCTGGAGTGGCTCCCTCCATTCATCTGCCCTCCTACAGCAGTCTGTGGACAGAGAGCTCTATAAATCACATCTGCCACAATGTCCCCCTGGGCAACACCTAGAGTCACAAAAGATAGAAACAACCTTCAAAGAACATCTCATTTGTTCCTCTTGTCTGTTGCCCACTCCCTTCACTCTTTCCTCTCACTTGCTCTTTTAGGGCAGCAAAGGAGAGTGATCAGGGGCTCTGGTGTTAGAGTCAGACTGCTTTCTGGCTCCTCCCTCTGCTGGCTCTGTGGCTTATTAACCTCTGTAAGTCTCCTAAGCCTCATTTTCACCTTCTGTAAAATAGATATATGAATAGATGGATAGACTGACAGATAGACAAAGATACATTCCTATCTCCATGCCTCCACTGCTACCTCCAAACTCATTTTAAACTTCATCAAAATTATACTTGCACATACTTTTAAATAAATAATTCTACAAGTATTCTTACAAAAAATGGCATTCAATCATCCCTTTACCTTCCATTTTCTCCTCCCTAGAATAAGCCACCTTCAACTATTTTGATCTGTTGTATTTACCTTCAAATCTCTAAATAGATCATGATTGGTCAGTTTTAGGCATTAACTATTGACTTTTCAAAGTGGAGAATGAAGATTTGGCTCTCGTATGCACCCCTCCTTTGTCTACACACCCTGTAGTCACTCTGTATTCACAGTTCAATTTTTATTTTATTTATAATTAGGATTTACATTATTATGGCTCTGGAAACTAGTGATTTTCAACGTGGCTCAATAGTACCCCTTAAAAGGGAATTTGAAATGTGGGGCAGCATTTGGTTTGTCAGTGTTAGGGGGGTTGGGTGGGAGGGGCTGGGTCAGTCAGTGGCATTTAGTGAGTGAGAACCAGGTATGCTAAAAGTCCTGCAATGGGCAGGACATTGCTGCACAACAATGCCTAAAATGCTACAAAGCCCTCCTGAGAAGCAGTGCACACTACTTACTACTAAGCCATGCAGAGTACCATGGTTACTTTCTTTCTTGGGGAACTTTTTGTTTTCCCTGGAGTTAATAATTGTCTTAATGTTTTTATTTTTCTTCTCTGGAAGCTTTTATGATTGGCTCTTTGTTCCTCAGTATTCTGATATTTCACAATGATGTGTCTTGATCTGTTTTCATCCACAGTTTTGGGCATCTAAGGGGAACTTTCAACCTGGAGATTTCTGTACTTTAGTTCTGGATTCTTTTCTGAAATTATTTCATGAATGGTTTTCTTCCTTCTACTTTCCCTGACTCTTATTAATTCATGTTATTTAAGTTTTGGGATTTCTGATCCTCAAGTTTTTCTCCTGTTTTTAATCTTTTTGCTTGCTCTATTTCAAGGAAGATTTCCTGAACTTTTCCCTCCAACCCTTCTACTCAGTTGATTTTTGTATTGTTGCATTATGTTTTTATCACAGTTATTAGTTTATTTAGGTCCTAAGATCTTTTTCCCAAATGTTTTATCTTATAGCATTCTATTACTGATTCATGGATGCAATACCTTTTAAAAATATGTTCTTAAGGAAATTAATAATAGAGAACATTTTGTTTGATATTAAATTCTCTTTTCCTTTTACAGAAATCTTTCCCATGCCACTTTATTTTGCTTGCTTATTTGTTTGTGACTCTGGCTTTTATATTTTGTATGATGATATTAAAAAATAGAGCCCAAATGTCTGATGATTCTTAGCAGTCTGAGAATATTTAAGTGGGTACTAAAAAGCTGGTTAGAAGCTCTTTGCACAAAGACAAGAATTTAACTATGCAGAAAACTATGGACTTTCCCACAAGATGATTTATCTGGGCTATTTCCTTGAGAACTCCCATGTCAATATCTTATGTCTCTTCTTTAACTAGTAAAATTCCCCCAGAGAGAGCTTTCCCAATATCCATCCTTTCCCAATATCCATCCTGAGCTTTTCCAACTTATACCTGATAGGTATAAGTTTGGGTGTCAACTTTCTGGGAACTCAGTGGGGTCCCAATATATTGTATGTAAACTTTCATTTAATTTCCCTCTTATTTGTACCACAACTGTGCCTAAGTAATTCCAGAGACCCTCAGTTTTACCCTCTCCAGAGAATGGATCACCAGTCTCCTGTAAGAGTCGGGGGGAGCAGGGGCGGCAATCACAAGCTTCATGGAAAGGGGGAATCAATTTGAAGTCCTGTTTGCTTCTTAAACTGACTTTCGACCAATGCTTCTGTAACTTCACTTTGACCTCCCTTCTAGAGGTACCTGATCATAGTGATCCCTAAGTCTTAAAAGGGTCTTTGGGCAGGGGATTGTCTGCACTGTAAATCAGATTTCTCTCTGCTTCCCTCATTGCCAGTTTATACCTGACAAGTCAGATACCACTCATCTGTCAGGTTTTAGCTTCCAATTCCTGTTGCTGTCACATCCTCTTCCATTATCATTGTATTTGTGAGCTTTGCCTCTTTATTTACATTTCTTTATAGTCATTTTGTGGGGCACTTGGGAAGAAGCAGAAAATGGGTAAATGGAACCCACCATCATTTTGGAAGTCCTATGATTCATTCTCTACACAGCAACCAGAGAAATCTTTTAGAAAATCCAAATCAGATCCAATTACTACCTGGAACCCAACCTTTCAATGGCCTTTGCTTGTCGTTATAATAATATTCAAACTCTTTCTCTGGTTTACAGTATACAAAACCCATTGTTACCTGACAAATCTTTGATTTTGTCTTTTACCACCTTGCCTTTTACTCACTAGGGCTAATCATGCTGGCCTTTTTGTTACTCATACCATGCTTGTTTCTACCTCAGGGCCTCTGCACTTACTATTCTCTCTGTTGGGAAGGCTTTTCTCCGAGGACTTTTGTCAAGCTGCTTTTTGTCACTCAAAACTCAGTTTAAATGTCATCTCCTCAGAAAGACCTTCCCTGACCACCCAACTTAAAAGAGCCATCCAGTCACTTACTATCACACCATTTTGTTTGAATTCTTCTGTAGGAATCACAACCTTGATCATAATAGTCTTTCTTGTTCACTTGTTGTGTTTGTTTGTTTGCTTGCTTTGTTTATTATCTGTCTCACCCAACAAGAATGTAAGATCAGTTAGACCAGGGGCCATTATGGAGGCTAAGAAGATAAGACTCTAGAGAGCCAGTGGTATAGTTCCAGTCCAACTCTAAAGACCTGAGAAGCAGAAAAGCTGATGGTGTAAGTTCCATTCAGAGTCCAAGTCTAAAAGCAGGAGAAAACCAAAGTCCCAACTTGAAGACAATCAGGCAGAGAGAAAGAATTTTTTCTTACTTAGCCTTTTATTCTATTCAGGACTTCAGTGGCTTGGAGCAGACCTACCCACATTGGGGAGGAAAATTTGCTTTACTCAGTCTACCTATTCAAATGTTAATCTCATCTAGAAACACCCTCACAGACACATGCAGGATGTTTGACCAACCCATGACCCAGTCAAGTTGACACTTGAAATTAACCATCATAATGCCTGCCATTTGCTGAAAGAACAAATAAATAAATTCTCTGCTCTTAACAGAGGTAAACCCTCTTCAGATATACTTGAAAGTGAGTGGAGACTGTCCCTTTGTCTTCCCTCAACTCTACCCATTGACTTAATGCTTCTATCAAGTATCCCCAACTGCTTGCAAAATTATTTCTAAGCCTCTGCTTAGCATCAGGGCCAAGGCCCCTCTTCTCCCCAGGCTCACAGCCTCTGCCTTGGCACCATCACCATGGTAAACTCTTGAGAACCTGCCCCAGAGTCTAGCTTAGTTAGAGGCTGTCAGTTCCAGCTCAGTAATCCCCTGCTCATGCTTGGCATATAGAGAAGATCACTGGAGAAGAGCATATAGAGGGAGGATTTGGTACCTCTGAGTTTCAGAAGGAGGCTTCTGCAGGGATGGAAGGAAACCTGAGCATAAGAGATTTAGAACAATTGAAAACACTTCCTCCATGCTACTGTGGACCAGAGTGTGACCTTGGACAGTCCACCCCCACAGCCCTTACCAAAACTATTACCAAATGACCTTCCCTCCATAATCAAGGGGTAAGAGTACCTCTAGGGAATCCTCTGATTGACAGGGCAACTCTCTTCCAAGATGCTTTCCAACTGATGTTCCACATAGCAGTTCCTTTCTCTGGTGTCTGTTTATGGAATTCTAACTCCTAAGCTTGTGTGAGCACTTGATCAAAGCAGTACCAGTTTAGATATAGGGATACTATGGAAGAAATAAAACATCATTACAGCTGCAAGTCATAACTTTTCTGTTTGGCAGGGCACAATCCATCGCTAATGCAGTGGTAGATTATGCGCCTGCTATTTAACTTGTCAGCCCACGGTTGCTGGGTGTGGGGAGGATGGAAGATTGTACGGTAGGGAGAGAACTTCATGCATGTGATTAGTATGTTTAATAGACATGTATCTAAATAATTAATGACTTCAATAATCCCCCAAGTCCTCAGGTCTGAGCCCTTGGTGAGGAAGCATTACACTCTAGCATCACATACCTTGATATGGAAATATTCTTCCCTGATGACCCAGGTATGCCCACGCCTGTTTTCTACAGAGGGTTCCAGTCCTTCAGCTGGAAAAAAGTCACAGGGAAGCACCTCCTGTGCCTTTTCCCTTGACCAGCACTCTATCCACAACATTTACTCCAGAGCTTTGTCGTTAGTTGTCTATTCCTTTGCCTCCCACACTAGGCAGTGAGCCCCTGAGGACACAGGCTGTGCCTTATTCATTGCAATGTCCCAAGTGAATGTTTCAGAATTCATTAATGATCAACTGCCACAATGATTCCAGGCACTAGTCATCATAAAACTGTGGAGAATAAAATTGTTGGCTATCTAGAAATAAAGTAGTAGTATATAGAGTCAACTATTTTTATTCATTCTTAGCAATAATAAGTAGCTATTAAGCAATTTTAGCAGTCATGTGCTAGGCACAGAATGGAAAACTGAAATAGCATAGAAACAGTGCATTTTATTAAAAATTGCTTTAGAACTTTCAGGAACTACTGATGATTGTGAGCATGGAAAATATACTGGGGCAACCGTGAATTTACTGAGGTTTCGCTTTGCTGTATCAACCTCCCCAATGGCAGCCCCACACACGTCTGAACAACAGTAAACAGCCGCACATTTAGAAGGCTTATAATCATTTCGTGATCTCTTCCTACCTCCTCCTTCCGCCCCCAACACACAAACTAATTAGAAGGGGTAATGCCCACCTTGACAACATCAGGTGTTGGGCAGTGTTTTTGGTGTACTTTATGGTTACTGTGCTGCCCATATCCCACTAAATGGAGAGTGAGTTAATGTGCAGCCTCTCCCAGGAAACTCCTAATTCGGGGCATACTTTCTTCAGTTGCCAGAAGTAAAAATATTTTTTATTTTAAAAATTTAAGAAGTTTCTCATTTTAGAATCTGCACATTTCACAAAGAAACTGCTGATAGCCATTTGAAAAGAATGCCTTATTTTCCCAGCTACTTACTTCCTAAGGCACCTGCTTTTTCAGACCTGAAGACTCAATGCCATTCATTATTAGGTGACATCCAATCAAGCTTGAAATCCATGAGAATGTTAGAAAAGTGCAATTTGGGACCTATCAGCTCCTACCTTGAGCTTGGAGTTTACGAATCTCATCCAGTTCAGGCAGCTGAGTAGTTTCAAAGGAATGATTTAACTTGATATCCAGTCCCCAGGTATGAATTCTGTGTGTAAAGACAGTCTCTTCTGTATTGCCGTTAAGGCTTTGCCGTCTATTTTGACAAGAAAACAAGATCACTAGACTTGAACCTAAGAGTGATGGTGTAGACTTCCTGCTCAGAGCGTCACCTTCCATCTCACATACTTCCTAAAGTCAACCGAGGTCAAGCCAGGCACATTTCAACTTACACAGAACAGAAGTAGAGCCTCTCAGCGTGTAAGAGTTTCCCTGGGAAAAGTAAGCCGGGCAGCATGCACCCAGCAGCCCATACCCACGTGGGGAGCCGGACTTCTCCAGTCCTGCTGCTTGTTACTGCTCTTCATCATCTATACACATGAAGCACAGAAGTCAGGGATACTTCTTTCAGAACCCTGGCATGTGTCTCAAGTTCTACTCTGCAGAACATTTCACCTAAGCACGACTAAGCAAGATTTGCTGTTCTTTTCCTCTCCCTTAACCTTTATTCAATGGTGCTAACAAATTCAAAAATAGCCAGAAGTGGGCTGGTAGAAGGAAATAGAGGAAAAAAGAGTTCAAATGAGAGTAGCTGGTTCCTTACCCCTCTAAAAAGTTATTCTCTCAATGAGTGTAAATATTGATACTAAATGACTTTACACTCCTTAACTGATTGCACCTTACCTGGCATCTTCCCTCAGAGACCTCAACTGACATTTCAAACAGTGATACCCACAGATCTGTACAGGATTCCTATTGCTGCCCTTTCTCAGAGAAAGATCCCAAGTTGGAAAGATTTAAACATAAGAGAGCGATGGCAGATCAGAAAATCGTCTTCAATCAAGTGAACGTTCTAAGTCAGCCTAGGCTGTCCCAGTGCGGATTTCAATTTTGACTGAAATTTTCTTACCAACTTAGAGAAGAATAAGCAGGGGAACTAGGGAAAGCAGTCTGCCTCCTCTATTTATGTGAAATTAGGGCACCAACCTCTGACTGTTGTGCAGAGGTATCCGGAATGCCAGGGAACTCCCAGACGGAGTTCGTCTGTAGAGAAAGATATACTTACCTTGGCCAAGGGGTGAAAAGAGTTCTCTTTGCAGAACTTGCAAATTAAAAGCTAATTTGGTGCTTGATACACAGAGGACAATCACTCAATAAATGCCATTGACTGGCTGACTGCAAGTAACTTGAAAAGCAGTCTGAATGCTACTGGAATTGATTTCTTAACCCTTTTCATCCTGTCTTCGGGTTAGCGGTTGAAGCATCATCCTCAGGGATTCTGTTTTAAAGAACAGAGTCATTGTGGATTCTTTTAGATCCTTAACATGCCTTATAATTTTATTGACCTCAAAGGTTTGGGGTCAGTCCACTTAAGATGACTAATGTAAATGGAGGAGTCATGCTTTCTAAGATTTAAAACAATTCTCCTTCAAACTGGGGTGACAGTCACAACCAAGTACACAGAGAACTAAACTGCCCTTCTCCTACTTCCAACTGATGTTCTGGCTGCCCTGGTAAGTAGAAGATTCCAGAAAGCACAGAGTGGTGTTCACTTTCTCTTCCTACAAGCCTTAATCTGTCACCTCTAATTTTTAAATATGTCAGGCAACATAACCAGAAAAATAACATTGTAGCCTCACACCCTCTTTTGTCTGTTAAAGTGGATTCTGTCTTTGTGACCTTTCTTGCATAGAAACAGGGTGGTGTGTGAAAGGGAGAATTAGAAGTTATTAAAATGAGCTGAATAGATTTACACTGTTAATGACAGAGAACTGTTGGCCAGTGAGTACAGACTACACATAGAAGATGAGATGGGAGGGAAAGAACAGGAGCAACCAGGGCAGGATTGGAAAGAGTTTTTTAGGAGGTAAAGAGGGATGAGTTCAGATAGGAGAAGAGGGAGTTATTTGGGTAGTTGTCATGTTCATGAGTTGCTGCTGAGAAAGAGAGCAAGAGGGAAAGAGATTTCAATAGGCTTGCTCTGTATTAAGAATGCTTTGCAAAATTATTCATAATATTTAAATTGCTTTTCAAATATCGTTGTTGGATGTCAGGCTGATTTTTCTGTGAATGCCACACTGTGCTAAACCTGGGCCACCAGGGAGCTTGGCTTTATATGAATTAAAGAGGTTGTTACGGTTTTATCCAAATCTACTCTCATCAGTTGGAAATGTATTTAAATGCATCATGCGGTTTTACTTCTCTCAACGTTGGCTAAAAGGAGGCTCCTTCTTAAATATTATTTCCATAGAATCTGAGTGTTGTTCAGGACTTTAGAGTAACTCAAATCTAGTCCTAATAGACTTGATTTTTTTAATTGAAGGAGAAAACTGTGATTTCTAAAGGTTTTATTGATTAATTTAAAACTTGGATATGTACTTTATCTATTTGTGTGATGGGCTTTATTCAAATCCCCAAACTCTCAAGTTATTAATTCATTCTCTTTTTTTGGTAACAGTTTTATTGAGATAAAATTCACATACCATATAATTTAGAGTGTACGATTAAATTGTTTTTGGTATATTTACAGTTGGGCAACCATCACCCCAGTCAGTTTTAGAACATTTTCGTTACTCCAAAAAGAAAACCGGACCCTTTAGTTATCATTCCACAACCACTCCATTGCCCCCACCCCCAGGCAACCACAAATCTATTTTTTGTCTCTATAAATTGACCTATTCTGGACATTTCATATAAGAGTAATCATAATATGTTGTCCTTCATGACTGATATCTTTCACTTAGCACAATGTTTTCAATGTTCATTCATGCTGTAGCATGTATTAGTAATTTGTATGTACCTTTTTGGTACATTAATGTACCTTTTGAAATAATATTTCATTGTATGGATATACCACTTTTGTTTATTCATTCATCAGCTCATGGACAGTTGGGTTGTTTCCACCTTTTGACTATTTCAGCACTTATGAATAATGCTGCTATGAACATTCATGTATGTGTTTTTATGTAGACACATGTTTCATTTCTCTTGGGAATATACCTAATAGAACTGGAATTGCAGGGTTATATGGTAACTCTGCGTTTAACTTTTCGAGGAATTTTCAGAATGCTTCCAAAGTGGCCATACCATTTTACATTCCCACCAGCAGTTTATGAGCGTTCCAATTTCTCCACATCCTCACCAACACTTGTTTTTATCTGACTTTTTTATTATAGCTATCTTTGTTGGTATGAAGTGGTATCTCATTGTCTCATTGTGGTTTTGATTTGTATTTCCATGATGACCAATGGTGCCAAGCATCTTTTTCTTTGCTATTGGCCATTTGTATATCCTCTTTGGAGAAATGTTTATATAGATTATTTGTCTGTTATTTATTTGGGAAATTTTTTTTCTTATTCTCGACTTGTAAGAATTTTTTATATATTCTGACATAACTCCCTTATCAGATATATGATTTGCAATTTTTTTTTCCCATCCTGTGAGTTGTCTTTTCAGTATCTTGATAGTGTTCTTTGGAACACAGAAGTTTTTAATCTTGAATTTCATTTATCTATTTTTTTTTTCCTTTGGTTGCTTGTGCTTTTGGTCTACTAAGAAACTTGCTAATTCCAAGGTCAGGAAGATTTACCTCTGTTTTTTCTAAGAGTATTATAATATTAGCTCTTACATTTAGTCATTTGATCCATTTTGAATTAATGTTATAAACAGTGTGAGGCAGGGGTCCAACTTCATTCTTTGGCACATGGATATCTAATTATCCCAGTACCATTTGTTGAAGACTATTATTAATTAAATGGTCTTCACACCTTTGTTGAAAATCTATTGACCATAGATGCATAGGTTTATTTCTGGACTCTCAATTCTACTCCATTGTTCTATAGAACTATAATTATGCCAGGACTATACTCTCTTGATTACCACTGGTTTATAGTAAGTTTTGAAATCAGAAAGCCTGAATCTCCTACTGTGTTCCTCTTTTTAAACTGTTTTGGCTATTTTGGATCCCTTACAATTTCATATGAAATTTAGAATCAGCTTGTCAGTTTCTACAAAGAAGCCAGTAGGGATTCTGATAGGGATTGTGTTGAACCTGTAGACCAATTTGGAGAGGTTTGCCATCTTAACAACGTTCCAATCCATGAAAATGGAATATCTTTCATTTTATTGAGATCTTCTTTAATTTTTTTCAACAATATTTTGTAGTTTCCAGAGTATAAATTTTGCATTTCTTCTGCTAAATTTATTCTTAAGTATTTTATTCTTTTTGATGCTATTGTAAATGTTTTCATTTCACTTCATTTTCAGATTGTTCATTGCAAATGTATAAGAATACGATTAATATAAATGTATAAGAACATGATTAATATTTACATATTGATCTTAAATTCTGAACCATTGCTGAACTCATTTATTAATTCTAATAGTTTTTTAGTGGGTTCCTTAGAATTTTCTATATACAAGATCAGATCATCTGTAAATAGAGAGAGTTTTATTTCTTCCTTTCCAATATGGACGCCTTTTATTTCCTTTTCTTGCCAAATTGCCCTGACTAGAACCTCCAGGATAATGTTGGATAGAAATGGTGAGAGCAGACATCCTTGATTTTTTTTTTTTCTCTCTCATCTTAAGGGGAAAGCATCCAATCTTTCACCATTAAGTATGATATTAGCTGTGGGTTTCTTATAAATTCCCTTTATCAGGTTGAGGAAGTTCTCTTCTACTCCACATTTGTAGAGTATTTTTATCATTGAAGAGTGTTGGATTTTGCCAGATTCTTTTCTGTTTGGATAATCATGTGCATTTTATTTATTCTATTGATATGGTATATTACATTAATTTCAAATTTTAAACCAACATTGTATTCCTAGGATAAATCCCACTTTATCACAGTATTTGTATTATCCTTTGTATATGTTGCTGGATTCAGTTTGCTAGTATTTTGTTGAAATTTTTCATCTATATTCATAAGAGATGTTGGTCTGTAGTTTTCTTGTAATGTCTTTGGTTTTGGCATCAGGATGGTAATGGCTTCATAAAATGAGATAGGAAATAGTCTCCCTTATTTTATTTCTTGGAAGAGTTTGTAAAGACTTGGTATTAATTCTTCTGTAAATATTTGGTAGTGGTTAATTCATTTTTTATTCATATACATTTGTCCAGGGCCTACTAGGTACAAAGCACCTTCCTAGGCACTGGGGATACAGCAGTAAATAAGTTTCTGCCCCTAAAAGGCTAACATTTTTTGCCAGTTTTTGTTTAGCTAACTGAAATGGCAATATTAAGTTAATTTGTGCCCTTCCTCACGTTAACTTAAGATTTAACAACAACAACAAAAAAGTAAGAACATAAGTAAATTTAGTACTCTGATTCCTGTGGGCTCCATTTAGCATTTAGCATAAAATGACCTCTCTCTGTCTTTCTCTATCTCTGTCACACACACACATGTACACACACATTTTCTTCTTCCCTCTCTTCCTGTCCCTCTCTTCTTTAATTCTAAGCTCTGTCCCTGATTCCTACCCTACCTCCCTATTGACGCCTACTCTCTGAATCTAATACAGGATTCTAAAAAATATGGGTACATTTTCTAAAATAATCCCTGCTACTGTGTAAACTAGCAAATGTGTCATCTTCTTTAAACTTCTCGGTTTTGAGAAGTGATGAGAATTGTATGCTCTGTGGCACAAAGGAGGTATTCTTGGGTGTGTGGAGAGTGTCAAGGGCTTTTCCTATCACTTTAATCACTGCATTTTGACAGTTCTTACAAACATGCCTTGTTCTGGCCTTGCCTATAAAGATTTTCCTTAGGGATTGCAGGAACTTGTTTGTATTCAAAGCCAGACAACCAGATATCTGCCACAGATTCTGGGCATAGCCAAGGCTACCTGAGATCACTGAGGCAGTGAGGAACCTTTCAAATTGCATCCCCAGCAAAAGAACATGATTTGTCCCCATCTAAAAAACAGAATTGAGTTCAACCCCAGGAAGCCACATGATCCTCTTTGACAGATTGATTTAATGCTCTAAGTCAAGTCTGTTCCAGACGGTATTATCATCAGTGTCTAACAACAGTACTGATAACTGAATCTTCAGAAGCTGACTCTGAACAAGGCGCAAGTCTCTACAGAATTGACCACTCACTGCTCTGGTGATCACAGTCATGGAACTGGTACAATTCCTTCTCTGGTAATACATTTATTCACTGCCATCCACAAACATATGTTGACCACTTAGTATGTACTGTACCAAATAATTATAAAAATAAGCTCAGAAGAGATTCTGTTCTCCAAGAGTCCAGACTTGGTCAGGAACTCCTAGCCCCATGGAGTGTGTAGGACAGGGTACTTGATCCCCGATTAAACCCTTCATGCCACCAGAGGATCTAGAGGAGAATACCGTACAATTGCCCAGAGTTATGAGATGCATTTAAAGCTTCAATACAGTGTGGCCAACATAAGACTATAAACAGAAACATTTCCAGGAAATATCTATATATTCTAGAACTCCATAATAAACATCTGGGAGCACCTCTATGTGCCAGGCACTGTGCCAAGCGCTGGAATACAACATTAAATAAGACATAATCCCTTTCCGTAGAATGGACTAGATGTAATTCAGTAGCCCAAATAAGACAGCAACTCTGTCAATACTGATGAATTTCTAAAAGACCTAAAGAAAACTGTAAACCAAAGCGATTTCTGTTACAGAACACTCTAAACCCCATGCAAGGTGCAACTTACTAATTAAAGATGTTCTATAAAGACTCAAGGTCTCTGGCATTCCCCAAACCAAGTATCAGATTACTCTCTCAATTGATCTGTTTCTTTTTTAACCTAAAGCATGACTAGAAAGACAACTTCCCCAGATCCCTGTAGCACAAGCCATTCAATATCTTATAATAAGGCAGAAAATAATGTAAAATAACCCCCCAGGCCAAAATATATAGTTAATCTGGTTTTTTTTTTCCCTGACTTAGACCGTTAGTCCTAACATTTGCCATGTACTCACCCTGTGCTGATTGTGCAGCAGTGCTGAGCGCTTGGAAAGAGCAAGGAAAATAGACTGAGGTCTCAGTCTTGGGTGATGTCTGTGCTGGGTACATAGGATGATTCAACCCTGAATAGTGACCCTAGGAGCTTACAATCTAGGATGGGAGTGAAGATATAGCCATAATAAAATAATATTTTAGGTTGAAAGTGAAGTTCTGATTCAGCTCTGTTAGAGCAGAGAACTAACAAAGGAAGATATAAGGCGCAACCAGTACCAAAAGATCGATTTTCGTATGGTTGTAAATGTGCTTTTATTATTTGAGAATCCCATCTCATATGTGAAAAGGCTATAAGAAAAAAAAAAGATTTTAGGATATACAATATTAGCTACTCAGGGATATATACACATATTCTTAGGAATCCTGGAAGGATTGCCCCATCTGAGCTCAAGCCAGGCACAAGCTTGGCAGGAAAGGGGCTCAGAAAGGACACCTGGACCAGAAACCACATCCTCTAGAGAGGAACAGGTAGAATTATAGTTCAGTAAACAGAAAAAGTATTCTACAATACTAGTGATAATTTCAGGGCAAACTCCCCCACCACTCACCACCAGCCTCTTGATCAATCCCAGGCACTCCCCCTCCCCAGCCTCATTGGCCTTCTGGTTCCTGGATGTGACAAGCTTCCTACTTCAGCATCTCCACACATGTTGCTCCCTTTAACAGAATATTATTTCCCTTCTCTCCCCTGGCTAACAGCTACTCATCTGTCAAATCTCACCTTTTCAAAACTCCTTTCTCTGAGTCTTCACTCTAAACAGAATGCCTCTGTTGGTCTTTCTAATGGCATCTTTTATACATTCACTTCATGGCATTTATCACAGTCTTTGGTTATATATATTGTTGACTAAAAAAAAGTGCACAACGTGAGAGCTATGCGTTGTTTTTTTTTGGAGCCTAATGAGGACATGGCCCGGGAGACAGCCTCTCAGATGGTGCTGAGGAACTTATCTGAAGAGGTACGGGGGAGGTCAGTATATATGTGATTTTGGTGAAGGGAGTAGGTGCAATCCAGTACACATCTCGGTAGACAGTTGCTGATAGTCACGAGGAGCAGATGTGTCTGTAAATGATCTTAGTGCTTTTCTAGGTATGAGAAGATGCAAGAAATTGGGTTCATAAAACTTTCTCTTGAAAATATCTAACTATCTGAAGGCCTGTTCTGCCAGTTTTTCCCAGAGCACAGAGTGCCTCATTCCTGATCTCCACCCTGAACAGCAACTGCAGTGGCTAGTGACTTCATTCTTATAGAACCAGATGGTGAATGACATTCTTTAGTTGGCTATATATATCTTTTTTTCATCTGTCCCCTTCTACCAGACTACCTAAATGAGGGCAGGAACCACATCTGTTCACCATTCTATACCAGGACCTAATATGTAGTAGGGTGCCAAAAGATATCTGATGACTAAATAATAGGTTTGACATGTAAGAGAAATTAAATTATTTTCATACACCAGAGCTAAAACCAATTGAAAGAAGATTTTTCCAAGGCTATAAATAAGAAAATTTTATTTCCATTTTATAATTTTAATCTAAATTATATTCATAATATACAATAACTATAATGTACATGTCCTAAATATATGTCTTAATCAATATGCTAAGTAAAGAAATTGCCATGTCAGTAAGTAATGAGCTCTCAGTCACCAGAAGTGTCTAAAAGGAAGCAAGATGATCACTTTGATTCTGAAAATAAGGTTTGTTGAGCACCTTCTACATGACAATTACTTTTTAAAATGTTGAATAAATGAGATAATGTTCCTGATCTCAAGAGTACCTAGTTGAAGTGCATTCTTAGAGAAAGCATTTAGACTAGAAGATCCATAATAATCCAGATAGGAATTTGTTGATAAGCTTATTGTATTTACCTAGCAGACTCCAGTGGGACTGACCTAGAGAGAGGTCAACTGAGAGGGTGCTGTGAGAACCTTGAAACAGCAACTTTTCTGCTCCCTGGTACCTGTGAGAGCACCTGTTACACGGGCAGGAGTGGCATATGATCTCTGAATTGAATCAAAGACACACATCTAGAACTTGGAGTCCTGTATAGTAGACACAGCTCAGATAAAGCAGTTCTGCTGAGGAGACCTGGGAGTTCAGAGAGAGTAATCTGCCCCTGGTTGGGGAAGGTGAGGAATAAAGAGAGGTTGCAGATAGGAGAGTGTATTAGTTTGCTAGGGCTGCCCATACAAAGTATCACAGACTGGGTGGCTTAAACAACAGAAATTTATTTTCTCATGATTCTGGAGGCTAGAACTTCAAGATCAAGTTGCTGGCAAGTTTGATTTCTTCTGAGGCCTCTCTTGGCTTGTAGGTGGCCATCTTCTCTCTGTGTCCTCACATGGTCTTCCCTCTGTCTGTGTGTACGTCCTAATTTCCTCTTTTTATTAGAATACTAGTCAGTTTGAGTTAGGGCTCACCCTAATGAATTCATTTCACCTCTTTAAAGACCCTATCTCCAAATACAATCACATTCTAAGGTATTGGGGTTAGGACTTCAACATATGAATTTGAGGGAGACACAATTCAGCCCATAACAGAGAGGAAGCAGAACCCTGGAGACAAATCTCATTTATTTCACAATTTTCACTTTAAAATCAACTTGGTCCCTTATCCTTAGCCTTGTCAATACTAAAATGGTGCAATTTCCCAGAAAAAGCGAAGAAACCCAAAGCAGCACTAAGCCCATACTCACGTTCATTAGGAAGGTGGAACACGATGGGCCAGTGGTTTCCAACACCTAGCTCATCAACAGAATATTTTAGGGTGGTTGTTTTCTTAAATCCAGATAGTTGGGGGCCATTTGAAACCAGTTAATTAAAACTAGGAGTTATTAAGGAATCTGTATTCTTTTAAATCTCCCCATAGGTTTCTAATGATTATTTTTGAGAACCACTGCTTTTGAACTTCTGGAAAAACTAAGGCCTGTTTCATAGCAAAAGGGTGTTGTGCCCTTTCCATATTACTCCTCATTTTTTTCTTTACCCTCGAAGAAATTCCGCAGATAAATATAAGTAAAATAATTATTTGGATTGAACCTTACCATTAAGCTTTCAAATAAGCTTGAAGCTAAAGCTTAAAGAATTTATAGTCATTCGTCCAATCATTTATTATACTCATTTATTTATCAGTTGTTGTGGAGTATTTACTACATGCCAAGCTTGGTGCTGGATACTGGACATGCAGCAGAGGACACAACATGGTCCTTGTCCTTGGTCCTGCCCTTATATGTTTCTCTGCACAAAGTCTCAGAGAAGGAGGGATTTTTTTTTGCTTCTGGCTGCTGTCTAAGGTTGAAACTGGTTTTAGAACTCTCAAGGCAAAGAATGTGTTTGTTGCCAGGGGGAGGAGGGGGCTTCTCCTGAAAGTTGCAGCTCAGTTGGAAAGCCAGCCACAAATCATACTCAGGTTTATAGTACTCTTAAGAAATAAACTGCATCCTCGTCTTATGTGGCTGGGTACTGTTGTCAAAAGGACATTAATCCTATCCTCCCTTTAATCACACACCAGAACTGCATACAAGCCAACTGAGGCAATAAAGGTAGCTATGGCCCCTGGACGTACTAAATTGCTTAAGTGACAGCTCTGGCTCAAACACCTTTTCCAGGATTTTTTTTTTGATGCTCACGGGCAGCTATGGATCTATTCCCAACTCAGGTCTAAGGCTAACCAACAGACTTGATCTGCTGGCCTGAGAGTAATAGCAGGGGCACAGCATTGAGCCGAGCTCCATTTCCCTGTCTGGCTTCTGCCTCCAGGGTTCCTACCGCAGCTCTCTTTGCTCCTTCCCTAATGATCAGCAGGTTAAGTACATTAAGATGCTTTTGATCCTTAAAGACACCCAGCAGGTACTGAAGGGATAATGACACAAATCAGCTTTATCTGGGATATTGCTCTTTAGATAAGCCTTCCCGTTAATGAGTTAGGTGGGTGCAGATTGCCTCCTGGTTTGAGACTTTATATCCTGGTCCAGCTGATGCTCACAAAGAGGAGATTCTTTGGGGCTAATCAAACAGGACTCATTCATTCTTATCTTGGCCTCGTGTTTATTGCTCAGCTCTCCCCCTGTCTTATGAAGGAAGTCCTATTTTTCTAGGACTCTATCCCAACCTGCCTCTGCTTTGGAAATTGCTGAGTCTCTCCTCTTCCCCCTCCACTCCTTGCAGCATTGTTTTTCTTGCCTCTTTAATGTACCTACTCCCTTTACTTATATGACTGAATCCCTCCCCTCCCTAGTGTATGTAGGCTTAAACCAATGACTCCAGATGATCAGAAGTAAACACCAGAAATGCTAAGGTCTGTCCTTGCCTTGACTGAGAGCTCTTTGTTTTTGGACCCTCAATGGGCCAGAGAAAAATGGATTTCTCTTAGAGCCTGGAGGACTATGAGGGTGACTGCAGTTCACTGATGAGAGGTTCGGTCTCTTTCTAACCCTAATTTGATTCAAATACTTTCATGCTGTAGTTTAGTTGAGTGCATCTTAGTTTCTTACATCTGGGGAGAGAATTGGGTCCTTGAGATAGGCCAGGACGTTTGCTTTCAATTTACCCCAGCAGTCTCTGACAAAAACCCATCATCAGATATAAACCACTTTAAACTCCCACTAACTCTCTGCAGACCCTGACTCTCAACAATGAATTTCAAGAATAAAGAGCTGTCCTCCTAAGGTATGAAATGGGGGATTATATTATGTGCAGAACACAATTACTAGTTATACTTATTTATTTTTAATCTAAGTGCTCCTTTCATTATCTGAGTGTGGGCTCAGGAAAATAATGGGGTTAAAGAGGTAAAGAGAATACAAGTGGCTAATATTATACAATACCATTCTAATAAGGTAATAAAAAATGAAATTCCCTGGTATTTAAAAATTCAGAAGGACAACTAGCAATCTCAGGCTTAAACAGCTTGAGAAATTCCCTTTGGGGTTGGCGAACATGTCTGTGGACTTGGGCACTCATTTGCATTTTATTATGACATAGAATGGTTTGCTTATACATTGAGAAAATAAACTATGTCCATATGTGCCGGAGGCAGGGTAAAACTGGGAAAACAAATCTGCTTATATTTGCCTTTTTGAGTGAAATGGAAGCTTTCAGTAGAGTAGCTGATTAGTTTTCAGGGTTTTCTTTTGATTTTGCGTCTTTGTTTTAATCATAAAGAAAGAGAAAGGGAAAGAAAGGTACAAAAGCAAAGTCCACTGCCCCATGAGAGAAAGATCATAGGACCTTCAGAACCATTTTTTTTTTCTTGGATACATACATTTTTATACAAGGAAGCACTGCTGGGTTTGGGCTTTATTAGGAAATGTGTCCAACAACCTGGTCACTAATCAGAAAGCATGGAATAAACGGTTAAGAACCTGACCCATATATTTTCAAGGTACCTTGAAAAGAAATCTCTTTAAAGATACTCAGTTCTCATGGTGATTCACTATGTAGGCAATGGTCCAATTTAGCCATTTAGTCTTTTTCCATGAACCATCTCTCAGCAGTGGTCAGAGCAGTAGCACTCAGTGAGGTTAAGGGAGCCCTTCAGGGACTTGCCCTCTGGCTTAGGAAGTGAAAAGTCACAAGAGAATGTCACTGCCACCACAACAACCCCAACAAGCCACAGAGTCTACACAAGAATACCATTTTTCAGCCTCTAAGAGAGCAGAGATTGTAGATGAAAATCTTACTTCTCCAAGGAGAGAGGGACATACAACTATTTCATACACTTCTGTCTCCAGAAGCGGAGACAATCACCAAAGAACAAGTGAAGAGGAAGACCTGGTAGACTTTGTCAACATTTTAAAAGTTTCCATCAAGCTAAACCACTTTAAAAAAAAGTCTATTAGTCATTTGACAATTGTTCATTGAAAATGGCTAATGTTTATCATGTTACGTGCCAAACTTTGCATGCTTTATACCTTTCAATTCTTGAGTCAACCAGTAAGTAAAACTGTTTTATAGATAGGAAATCAAAGCTTAGCAAAAGTGAAATAATTCTTTCAGTGGAATCCAGGTCTGCTGTCTTTGGATCATAACACTCTCCCCTTGCTGCTTTTGATCAGGGTGCTTATATTGCTAAAATTTTCTGAATATCTGTGGCCGATTTTCTTTTAAGTCCTAAGAAATCACTGTGACAATCCCAGGGGAATGAAAAAACATGGCGGTTTTAAACATATGTATATGTTAATTGTCTAAAATCATCTGAACTGATAATTTGAACTCTTAAAGGAATTGTGCAGGAAAATTAAAGATATATGAAGACTAAATGTTCCATGAAAGGAACATTTGGATGCCTAAGCTCCTTATTGCTTAATAACTTTCAACTTCTTTTCCTGAGGTGGTATATTTCTAAAATTATTATAAAAGTTATTATTAAAGTTATAAAGTAGAAATCAAAATGTAAATAATCACTCCACACATGCCTTTTTCAGGAATGTTACAAATATTTACAACAAGAATAACCTATAATAGCAATGGTATCAGCAACACATCCCTGATAAAGTTTTAATATTTAAGATTTAAGCAAATTTCTATTTTAATAAACTAGATCAGGGTGGTATTGCCTGCCTTTCTCACTTAAACAAATTGTGGTAAAAACTGTTCCAAAAGAGAAAACATATTTCCTAAGGTAGATACAAAAGTAACCATTTTTTGCCTCTTTTGAGCTATTGTGATTGCTTAGCAGCTACCTATTTCCATTAGTTTCATAACTGTTTCCCATTCTTTGTTGGGAAACAAAGACTCATAGGACTTGACTGGGAGTTACTCAGAATATCAGCAATCCCCACCAGTGACTAGAAAGATTATGTGATGGTGATGACAATAATAATTGATAATTATTAAGTAGATCATCTAATTTAAGAGTCACAATGGCTTTATGAGGAGATATTGTTATTGTTACTATTCCAATTTTACAGGTGAAGAAACAGAGCCAAAGAACCTAAATGACTTGCTTAAGATCTCACAGCTAGAAAGTGATGATCCGTAGACATAAACCCACGTAGGTTTCCAAAGCCATGTCTTTCCTCTACTGTGCCTCTGAGCCACTGGAGCTCACCATGATGGATGCAATCTTTGGAACTCCTTGTCTTAACTTGTCAAATGTGATCTTTGGACTAGCTTAAGATTCTGGGATCCTAGCAAGTCCCATCATAAAAATAAAGTATGTAGATAGGTGAAATGCATTGGAATTGGAATACTCCTGGGTCCTCTATCAAGTCAATCCATTGATTAGCAAGTGCTTATTGCGTGGTGGCAGCCTTGAGCTGGGTCCTGGGGAATGCTCCTAGTTCGGGTCTTTAGCACCTGCTTAGAAATAACCATCTTACTACTATCCTGCCAATTAGAAGTTGCTTGGAGATACTTTCTGAAGCATCTTCATGCCATCAAACAATAATTAGGTACTCAGATCTCCAATGTTAGTAAAGAATTTTTTAAAACATGACCATGTTCTTTAAAATAAAAAGCTTGAATAGTTATCAACTGATGTCTGATGTCAGTTTATGTAGTCACCTACTCCAAGCTGCCCTGCTCTGAATCATTTTGAAGCGAACTTAAGATACTAAATCATTTCATTTGTAAGTATTTCAGCATGTGATAAGGGGTCAAGAAAAAACCCACAGACTGAATCTCATTATCACACTTAAAAGTTAATAATAACATTAATATCATCAAATATCCAATCAATATTCAATTTTCTCTGGCTCCTAATTTTTAATAGTTTATTTGAATAACTTATTCTTCTTTATAGTAATTATAGGTCATAATTTTCCAAAGTGCCTTCCCTGAGAAACTGATGTTACACAATTTTTTATTTTTTTTATTTTTTTAAATAAATTTACTTATTTATTTATTTATTTATTTTTGGCTGTGTTGGGTCTTCATTTCTGTGCGAGGGCTTTCTCTAGTTGCGGCAAGTGGGGGCCACTCTTCATCGTGGTGTGCGGGCCTCTCACTATCGCGGCCTCTCTTGTTGCGGAGCACAGGCTCCAGACACGCAGGCTCAGTATTTGTGGCTCACGGGCCCAGTTGCTCCGCGGCATGTGGGATCTTCCCAGACCAGGGCTCGAACCCGTGTCCCCTGCATTGGCAGGCGGATTCTCAACCACTGCACCACCAGGGAAGCCCCCCCACAATTTTTAAAAGACATTTTGTAGGCCAGTAAATTTAGCAAACACTGAATTAAATAAAGTTAAACAAATTTCTTTACTGCAGGACCTTCCTAAGCCTTCAATATGTTAACGTACATTGAGGCCTTCGAAAAGAAGGATCTGGTGTGCAGTTTTACCAAATATGTTGGAACATTGATCTCTTTTCTCTGATACACATCTTAGGAAATACTACTAGAGGTAAGTCACTTAATTTTTGTGTCAATTTTCTTTCCCCTTTGTGAAATTTAATGGAGCTTGTTTTTGCACTCCTAGAAATCTTAATGGGAATCAATATGGTCCCTACAAAGCCTGAATTCTGTTAACTAAATGAATTCCAGGATTATGGTCATTTATAGACGTAGCATGTGGACACAGCAATGACCACCACATGTCTCGAAACAAAAGTTTAATATATGCTGGACTGATATAGGGTCAGAATACATGCACTAGCAAAGGTGTAGAAAATGTAAACCAATACTGTTCTTGGAACTCAGAGCATGAGGTCAGACTCTCTGATAAAAAGAAGCTGTTCTATATCAGGAAAACAGACCATTCTTGCTTTGCAACAATGTCCACAGTGGCAACACTTTCCAAAAACTAATAGAACCCAGTGTATGAGAAAGGAGTTTTGTATCACAAGGGGTTAGAGGTAAGTCATCTGAGAAATACAGATTCAATTTGGAGACAAAAGAATAACTAGGACATTTTATCAGTTTGCAGGAATAACAACACAGAACCTTTGAAATTAGGAGTCTCCAGGTGGTTTGAGATGTGCTATCTATCTTTGAAGGAGGAAAGGCCAAATAGATTTATCTAGTTCAAGCACTAACTTTTCTGTTTCTCCTAAGGCACATGTTATATTTCTAGCATTCACTCCATAATCCTAAAAACAATACTGTAGAGAAAAAAATGACTCTTGTTTCCAAGTGAAGAAAGCTGCACTGGCAGAGGACAATTCTTTTCCATCTCCTGTCAAATAGGGGTCAGGAAAAGAATGGAAAGCTGAGAAGAATATTAGATTAGGACTGCTCTTAGTTGGCCCAGGTGACCCTGATGTTTTTGTAAAGTCCCCAGGAACTCACCCTCCACCAGGGCTAGTCTTGGAAATGCCCCTTATGTGTTGGAATGGTGCATATATGCCAAGAATCTTTCCCCCAAGATCTCTGTCTTTTAGGACAGTTAAGAGTTCATTACCCCAGGGGTTATGTTTTGTTTCAGGATGTTACTTAGCTGACTTGCTTGGGCTTAGGCAGTAGCAGCAATCAACATGAGTGATGCTAATTGGGATGTTGGTTGATTCCTGTTTTCTTTTGCACTAACCACTCTGGGAGCAAAGTTTAAAAAGCTGGTTTTTGCTGGTAGCCATTGGGAACATGGCTGCGATTACTACCCACTCATTTTCCAAACTAGAGCTATAAAGAGTGCAGGATGTCATACATATCTCCTTCCACTTCAGCAACACTTTCAGGACTGCTAGTCTGTGCAAGTTTCTCCATTGCCTCCTGATTAGTGATTAGACATCTGTACTGAGGAATCATTGCCAGAAACCTTCAAGGTTCTGGGCACTGGGCTTGGTACAGGTGCTAGACGGGTATAAATTGGGCCCTAGACCTTCAGGGTTTGCAGTTTAATTGCAGAGACAATGCTAAAATTATAAATCATGGAGCTTTTAATCTCTTTTCTTTCCAACTTTTTATTATGAAAAATGTCAACAGTCACAAAAGCTGAAACAGTATAACATATACTGAGCACCCGTACACATATTCATCACCTGTATTTAAAAACTCACATCTTCCATTACATTACTTGCATTATCTGTGTGTGTGTGTGTGTGTGTGTGTGTGTGTGTGTGTGTGTGTGTGTGTGTGTGAGAGAGAGAGAGATCGGAGAGATTGTTGAACAACTTGAAAGAAGTTGCAGGTATCATGACACTTAAAGTCCCTAAATAATTCAGCTGCATCTCTTAAAAATAAGAACATTCCCCTCCTATTTAACTATAATATTAATACCATATCTAAGAAATTTTACAATAATTCCCTAATACCATCTAATATCCATTCAAATATCCCAACTTATTCCAAAAATGTCTTTTAGAGCTGATTTTTTTGTTTTTGTTCTAAGCAGGATCTAATTAAGATTTACACATTAGATTTGGTTGTTATGTTTCTTTAGTATCTTTTAATCTAAAATAGCCTGCATCATCCTTCTTTTTTAAAGGACATTGACTCACTGAATTTTTGAAGAGATCAATTAGAGAATGTCTCACTTTCTGTATTTTTCTGATTGCTTCCTCATGGTATCCGTTAACTCTTTTCTCTGTCAATGTTTCCTGTAAACTGAAAGTTAGGCCTAAGGCTTTACTGAACATGTTTGACAAAACTTCATATTTTCATCCATTGCTCATGGGAATGTAAGATGATGCAGCCACTTTGGAAAACAGTCTGGCAGTTCCTTAAAACATTAACTGTATTAGGAACAAGGCAAGAATGGCCACTCTCAACATTCCTCTTCACCGTTGTGCTAGAAACCCTAGTTAATGAAATGAAAAAAGGGAATAAAAAGTATACAGACTTGGAAGAAAGAAATAAAAGTGTCTTTGTTTTCAGATGACATAATCATCTATGTAGAAAATCCAAGAGAGTTAACAAAAAACAAACAAACAAAAAACACCCTCCTGGAACTAATAAGCAGTTACAGCAAAGTTGCAGGATATAAAGTTAATATACAAAAGTACAAAAGTCTGTTGTTTTCCCATACACCAGCAATGGGACAAGTGGAATTTGAAATTAAAAACACATTATTTACATTATTACCCCCCCAAAAAAGAAATAAGTATAAATCCAACAAAATACATATATGATCTATATGCAAATGTATATGATCTGTATATAAAACTCTGATGAATTAAAGCAAAGAAAAACTAAATAAATGGAGACATATTTCATGTTCATGGATAGTAAGACTCGATATTTTCAAGATGTCAGGTCTTTCTAAATTGATTTATAGATTCAATGAAATCCCAGTCAAAATCACAGCAAGTTATTTAGTGGCTATCAACAAACTGATTCTAAAGTTCATATAGAGAATCAAAAGCCCAAGAATAATGAACACAATATTGAAGGAGAAGAACAAAATTGGAGGATTAATGCTACTCAACTTAAAGACTTACTATAAAGCTATAGTAATCAAGACAGTGTGGTATTGGTGATAGACCAGACAAATATATCAATGGAACAGAATAGAGAGCCCAGAAGTAGACCCACATAAATATAGTCAACTGACCTTTGACAAAGGAGCAAAGACAATACCATGGAGCAAAGATAGTCTTTTCAACAAATGGTGCTGGAACAACTGGATATTTGCATACAAAAAATGAATCTAGACACAGACCTTACATACTTCAAAAAAATTAACTCAAAATCAATTTTAGACCTAAATGTAAAACACAAAACTATAAAACTCCTAGAAGATAACAGGAGCAAACTAGATGACCTTGGGTATGGTGATGGCTTTTTAGATACAACACCAAAGCCATGATTCATAAAAGAAATAATTGATAAGCTGTACTTCATTAAAATTAAGAACTTCTGCTTCACAAAAAAAACAATGTCAAGAGAATGAGAAGACAAGCCAGAGACTGGGAGGAAATATTTGCAAAAGATACTTCTATCAAAGGACTGTTATCCAAAATCTACGAAGAAGTCTTAAAAATCAACAAGAAAACAAACAACCCAATTAAAAAATGGTACAAAGACCTTAACAGTCACCACACCAAAGAAGATATACAAATGGCAAATAAGCATATGAAAAGATGTTCCTCCTCATATGTCATCAGGGAAATGCAATTAAAATAATAAGGTCTCACTACATACCTATTAGAATGACCAAAATCGAGAACACTGACAACACCAAATGCTGGTGAGGTTATGGAGCAACAGAAACTCTCATTCACTGTTGGTGGGAATGCAAAATTGTATGGCCACTTGGAAAGACAGTTTGGCAGTTTCTTATAAAACTAAATGTACTCCTTAACATGCAATCCAGCAATTGTGCTCCTCGGTAACCAAAGGGGTTGAAAACATATGTCCACACAAAAACCTACACAAGGATGTCTATAGACGCTTTACTTATAATTGCCAAAAACTGGAAGCAACCAAAATGTCTTTCAGTAGGTGAGTGGATAAATAAACTGTGGTGTATCCAGACAATGGAATATTATTCAGTACTAAGAAGAAATGAACTATTCAGCCATGAAAAGACATGGAGGAACTTTAAATGCATATTACTAAGTGATAAAAGCCAATCTGAAAAGGCTACATACTGTATTATTCCAACTATGTGACATTCTGGAAAAGGCAAAATTATGGAGAAAGTAAAAAAAAATCAGTGGTGGCAGGGTGTGGGGTGGAAGGGAAGAATGAATAGGTGGAGCACAGAGGACTTTCAGGGCAGTGAAAATACTCTGTATGATACCATATAATGGATACATGTCCAAACCCACAGAATGTACAACACCAAGAGTGAACCCTAATGTAAACTGTGGACTTTGGGTGATTATGATGTGTCAATGTAGGTTCCTCAGTTGTGAGAAATGTACCACTCTAGTGGGTATGTTGATGAGGGGAGAGGGAACACTATGCATGTGTGGTGGCAAGGGGTATATGGGAAATCTCTAGACATTCCTCTGTTTTGTGAACCTAAAACTGCTCTAAAAAACAAAGTCTTTTTTAAAAAATTTGTAATAATATACAATATTAACAGAATAAAAGAGAAAAATAAAAATATTTTTTTCATTCAAAAACATATATTTTTATGAAACACAGAGTTATCATATGATCCAGCAATTACACTTTGAGGTATACAGCCAAGAGAGAATTGAAAAAATATGTCCACATAAAAATTTGTACACATAGCAGCAATATTTATAATAAACAAAAAACAGAAACAACCCACATGTCCATCAACTGGTAGATAAATAAAATGTGGTACATTTCATTCCATACAATAGGATATTATTAGGCCATAAAAAGGAATGGAATACTGATATGTGAATGAACCTTGAAAACATACTACGTGAAAGAAATCAGTCACAAAGGACTATATGTTCTGTTATTTTATTTATATGAATGTCCAGAATAAGCAATCTATACAAACATAAAGTAGATTAGTGGTTGCCTAGGAATGGGGGCAGAAGAAGGAGGATATGTGAATGACTGCTAATGGGTATAGAGCTTCTTTTTGGGACGATGAAAATCTTCTAAAATTCGATTCCGGTGATGGCTGTACAATTCTATAAATATAAAAAAACATCCAACTGAACACTTTAAATGGGTGAATTATCTGGTATGTGAATTACCTCTCAGTAAAGGCTGTTAGAAAAGAAAGAAAACTTCATAGATGGCGTTGTGTGCATTTTGTATTGCATCACATCATGAGGCTCATAAATTTTAGTTTTTCCCTCAGTTAATGATGCTCAGTTTGACCTCTTGGTTAAGATGGTGGCCTCGGATCCCTCCAGAGTAATGGTATGCTTTCTCTCTGCAAACAGGAAGTAATCTGTGGGGTGATAGAGTAAAAGCACACAGACAGCCTGCTCCCTGACACTTCCTCACCTAACGTTTTAGCATATATGAGGAACCTTACCTGAATCAATAATGCCACTGGGCATTGACGGATAGCCAACACTGCTTTCTACAGATTCCAAAGCCCACATGGCTTGACAGGCTTTGCAGGGTCACTAGGCAAGTTGTGGTACACCAGGGACTGGAACCCAGGCCTTCTTTTTTCTAATCCAGTGCTCATGCCATTGCCTCAGGCTATTGTTCACTTGTGTGTGAAGAAAGCTTCTGGTGCAGTGAGGGCTAGGAAAGTGCTAAATGAGGAGTACTGCAAGGACCCTGGATCAAAAATTATTGCCTCACAACAGGGAGGGAATCCAGGAAGACTTCTTGAAAGATGTTGGACTTGCTGCGGGTCCTAAAGGCTAATTAGGGGTACACAGAACGATTCCAGGCTAGGGCATAGCACAAGCGAAGACACCTTCCCCCTCAACAGGAACAGCTTAAGCACAAAGAGGGAAAACATTGTTGGTGAGCAGAATTGCAATTAATAATAGCCTAGGGCTAAAGGGCATGAGCTCTAGAGCCAAACTGCTGAGATTTGAACACCAGCTCTGCCACTCACTACCTAAGCAACCCTGGGCAAGTTACGTACCCTCTCAGTGCCTGGATTCCTTGGCTATAAAAATAGAATCATAGTAATAACAACCTCACTGGATTTTTGGCAGAATTAAATAAGATTAAGAACAATTCCTGGCAGTAGTGAGTCCTCAAACATATTGGCTATCATTACATTCCACAAAATGTCTGGATAGCAATTTGTAAAGAATAGGAGTGTTGCAGAGGCTAACAACAGCCAACTGCCTTTCACTTTGCAAATATGGCATTCTCCTGCTCAGAAGGCACCCAGGGGGACTGCTACTGCAAGAGGCAAGGTGGACAATAGAGAAAGAAGTCAAGATTGAAACCAGGAAATCTGGTTTGTAATCCCACATCTGCCACCGACAACTGGATGATTCAGGGCAAGTCCCCTTGCTTCTCTAAGCCTCCGTCTCTACAATGGCAAAATGGAGATGTAGATGTAGATATAGATGTAGATGTAGATGTAGATGACTAGTTTACATCCCAAGGCCCTTTCCACCTCTTTGACTGTGGGATTCTAGGAGTCTTCGGTGGGTGCCACAGCCAGTCCATTTTGCTCAGGTCTGCTAGGGCGATATAGAATTGAACCTTAGAATTGTAAGGCATTGCTTCCCTGAAGGAGAATTGGCACCTGTCAGAGCACTGAAGGTTACCCAAGGTCACCTTCATTTATCCATTTATCAAGAGGGAGTAGTTTAAAGGGAGCCACCTGAATTAATCCATGCCACAGTGAGTATGTAATCTTTTAGGTAGTTACTATTATTATGTCACATGTGGCTCATTGTGTTGATATCACAAAAGTTATGTTAACTTTCATTAGTTTGTTTTCTACTTCTTACTCTATCTCAAACTTATCAAAAAGAATGGTCAGAAAACACAATTTGTGTGGAAAAACTGTTAAGCCTTTGGTTGCATGAAGGTCTCTTTGATGCTAATTGGTATGCAGTATGAATCATGTCTAAATATGTGTGTTATATTTATGATTGAGAGATAGGTAGAAAACTGTATATTTAGTGTATAATCAAGTAGACATTCCATATACAATATTTTCCTTCTTTGCACTGTCCAAGACTTAGTAAGCATTCAATCAGCAGACATAACTGGTTGACTGACTGATATTACAGCCTATGGTGGGAAAAGGGGGCAGGAAAAATGTCTCCAAGTTGATCCTTAACATCCGTTGCTAGTTTATGACAGACATTCTTTTGAAGTATTCATTATTTTCTTTATTCCTGGATCTCCAGCGCATTGAAGAGTGCTGGTACAAAGAAGGTAACTATCAAATGCTGGGGTGGTTTTAAAATACATCCACAAATTGTTTGATACTTTTTCTTTCAAGAGGTGGCATTTACTTCCTCTTCCTTTGTGCGTGGGCTAGATTTAGTGACTCACTTCTAATGAAAAGAATAAAGCAGACATGGTGGTGTATGATTTCAGGGACTAAGTCATGAAAGGAACCATGGCTTCCTCCTCACTCGTTCTCTCTTGAATCGCTTACTCTGGGTGAAGTGAGCTGACATGTCATGAGCAGACCTATGGTAAGGGCCACATAATTAGGAACTGAGGCCTCCAGGCAACAGACACATGAGTGTGTGATCTTGGAATCAGATCCTCTGGCCACAGTCAAGCCTTCACATGACTGCAGGCCCCAGCCAACATCTTGCCTGCAACTTCACGAAAGACCCTGAGCCAGAATCATTCAGCTAAGCCACTCCCAGATTCCTGACCTTCAGAAACAGTGAGATAATGAAATGACTGATGTTGTAAGCCACCAAGTTTTGGAATAATTTGTTACTTGGCATTAGGTGACTAATACAGATGCTTAAATGAATGAATAGAAAATATGTTGCATATATATGAACTAGAGAAATGTCAATATTCAGACATCTCTCTTTTTTCTTTAGAATTCTCCAATTTATTCCTTATTTGGTTGTGTCCTTATTTGATTTGACTGAAGTCCGTGGGTTAGTTTGTGGCAGAAATGTCAGAAGTGACAATAAAATTATAATGAAATATGATGTGATCTGATTGAGATCAAGTTAGGGATGTGAAAGAAAGCCGAGCTAGCTCCAGCTAACTGGAGAAAAAGCCCTGAAAAATCACACTGACAACAGACAAAATATTTTTCCTTTTTTGCCTTTTCCATACTCATACATAGGCTGCCAATCCTCTTTCCCTTCTCTGTATAAGGAGTAAAGTTTCTTCCTGCTCCTTCCTTTTTGCTTACAAAGAAAAAAAAGCAAGCTGTAGATGTTTAGCAGCAGCAACCAGCTGTAGAGTAAGCCATGTTATCTATGGGAAACAGGAACATTTCAATCAAGGCTGAAATGATTTCTTCAAGGATAAGGAGCCAAATCTATTTCAAATGGAATTTTCCAAGAGAGGAACAAATTGTGAGTCTAGCTCCCAAGTTAGCTCATTGTCTAGTAGACTAAGAACCCAGGATTACTGGCTGTACTTTTTTCAGACTGGCTTGGCTAATTTGATTGGTTTCAACATGCTGTAAATAAATCCCAACTTCTGAGTTTAGTTAATTGCAATAGTAGTAACACCAACTGCTTCAACAACAAAAAGTTAACCCCAAAATGTGTAATGGCTTAAACATTATAGAAACTTATTTCTCACATTCATCAAGTCTGAAATACGTGTATGTGATCAGCAGCAGGCTCACTTCTGACCAGGGACCCAGCCCCTTCCGTCTTGCGGCTCTACACCTGCAACATGTGCCTTCCAGTTCACTGCCTGTGTCTGCATCTAGCCTGCAGATGGAGGAAGCACACGAAGAGTCGCGTGTCAGAGAATTAGTGGTCTGAGCCTTGAAGTAGCACTTATGACTTCTTACATTTTATCAGCTAAAACTCAGTCATGTGGCCTCCTGATCATAAGGAGGGCTGGTGTACGCAGGAAGAAGGAGAAACAGCTTCTTGAACAACCAGCCACTGTCTGTCACAGTAATGGTACCACTTACCTCCGCACAGCCACAGATCACTTCCTCAACTGACTCTCTTCCTAGGTCCACACGTACCCCTACCTGAACCCCCAACCTAAGGTAGATTAAACCTCCTTACTCTGTGCTTCTCGAAAACCATGCACCTGTCTCCACTGTATTAATTATTGCCCAGTTACCATTGTTCATGGATCTATCCTTCCACTTTTTCATTAGCATCTGGAGAGAAGAGAGCATGTCTTTTTGTTTGTGTATCCACAGTATCTGGCAAAGAGTAAGGACTCATTTTGAGCAACAAATGGATAGATTGAAGAATGAATAAAATGTTACTCATAATAAGACCAGGTTAGAGAATAAGGATGATTGTATGTCATGACCCCTTTTTACCTGAATGTGAAAAGGAAATATAAGAAATAGCTCCATGCCATGTTTATAAAGGGCAGCATTTCTGGTTCTATAACCTATCTGTGGAGTACTTAGAAGTGCCAAGAAAAAGACAAGAATTCTAATATTTATTAAAATCTGATCATGGACAATGTGAAATCTCATTTCAACACTCATGTTTTAAAAGGATCCAGTATTTATTGCTGGAGCCAATGACAGGGAGAAAGTTGGACCCACAGGGAAGAATTACAGGGAGGTAGCCTTTGACATAATTTAAGAAAGGAAAAGACACTGGAGTCAATGCCAGGGGCTCTGAAGTTCTAGTGTTGGTTCTGCCCTTGAGTAGTGGTATATCCTTGGGTAAATCATTCAATCCTTCTGTGCCTTAGATTTCTTGCTTGTGAACTAATGAGATTGAACTAATTGTTCTCTTATATATCAAATTGTAGGATTCCTTGAACTAGAGCTTTCCAACAAGTTGCTTTATGAGGTAGTTAGCTCCTCATCACTGAAAGTTTTGAACAAAGATGAGATGACCTTAATAACAATAATAGGTGCATTTATTGAGTGCTTACTATGTTCCCAGCAGTATGCTAAGCACTACTTTACATATTTCCTCTTAAGAATATGAAGAGGTGGTTACCAATATTATCCGCATTTTATAGATATGGAAATCAGTGCTTACAGAAGTTAAATAACTTCATAAAAGTCATCCTGCTGCTGAGTGGTAGTCCCAGGATCTGGACCCAGGTAAGCACTCTAGCTCTGCAGGCAGGATTTCCATACCCAGATTAGAAATATGACTGAATGGCCTTGTGGGGATTCCTCCTTCTTAAAGATTTTATGCACTAAGAACTTGAGTGACCAGCCTAGGAAGGAGAAAGGGGAAACCCCTTACCGAACTCAACCCTCATATTTTGTTTAGGATCTCAGAGTTTATAATTGTGTTTCAGATATCAGGTAGGGCTATCATGGCTCGAGGAAAGCTTTCTGAGCTTGGAGAAGTTGTTCTGTTTCTCAACCAAAGTAAACCACTAATGCTTTGGAAGGTTCTCTGCTCAGCAACAGTGTGTGAAGCAGCCAAGGCTCAATTTAACTGGTGAGAAACAAGTAGAGGACTTGAGAGGGTCTCTCTCAATGGGTTACTTTTTGATTCTTTTGCTTGTTTGTTCTTGTAATGAATGAAATTGCTATTTGAAAGAGCTACAGAAAGGTGACATAACAGCGTAACCCAAAAAGCATCCTTGGCCCTGTGCCTCCAAGGGCCCCCAGCACATATAAGCAACTGTCCATAGGGAAGGCAGTAGCCGGGGCTTGTGAGGAGCACAGGTTCTGGTAGACGCCTGAACTCTTGCCTTGACTGTGTGCTTTGGGGCAAGTGACCTATCCTCTCAGTATCTCACCTCCCCCACCTGCAAAGTAGGAACAGTGACAGGACCCGCCTCATTGGGGTTGCTATGAGGATGACATGAGTTAAAACATGTAAGGTGCTGACAACAGTGGCTGGCACATAATGAATACCTAATACATCCATTCCTTTAAGGTTCAAGTTGGTGATGGGTAGTTTATTCTTTTTTCACAATTTGGGACCAAGGATTCAGGAAATAAATTCATCTCCAAGTCATAAAGTAAAAGAGTGACAAAAGTGGGCAGGCAAGAACTAACTCAGCAGCATAGATCTGGCCCTGGAATCCAGGATTATTTCATAGTCATCTGAACTTGGTTTTACAGGAATCACCAGACTAGCCAGTCCTGTCCTTGGCCAAGCCTTGATTCTAGGAAGGCCCTCCCAAACAGCCTCTACCTTGTGAAACAGCTTACAGTTCAGCAGAGAGTGTTTTATTTTTTAAAGACACATCCAACGGGATATATAATATCACTGTTTTCATCACTTTATGAAAGCCTAGGGGTGTATTAATAAATACAGGGTTGACAGGCACATAACTATAAAGCAATGTCAGGCGTTATCCATATATATTAATGGAAGCAGGATCCCAGGGACAGACAGAGAATGTTCCCAGAAGGAGCTGGCCCACTTTATTATTTTTTATAGACTCAAGTTATTTCTCAGATATGGTATAAAATGATGCTTTATTCCATCAACTATAACCCAGACATACAGAGTCATCCCATTTCCAGAGCAATACAAGCAAATAACCCTGTAGACAACAAATGGAAATACACTCTCTCTTCTCTCCTGGACTTCCTTTGTGGATCAGAATTAGAAGATTTTCCTAAGAGTAGGTTTTGCTCTCTTGGACCACATCCCCAATCCCCAAGGGAAACACAATGAGACCAATTCCCCCAGATATTTCAAAATTGGGGGCCTTTTAATTCACAAGATTTAATAGAAGGATTCAATAAAGGCTGTGCTGGCATGACATTCAACTGCTCAATTCTTTGAAGACTCAATAGAGATGATTATTTTACATGTTGTAAACCAAACATCTTGATGACTGACTTAATTACTTAAATGTTGATCTGTGTGTTTTTGATGTCGTAAAAAGCTTAAGACAGTTACCTTTAAGCCAAAGTGCTAGTTCATTTCTGAGCAATACTATTTGAGTAGGCAAGAGTTTCTGGGGATATCTGAACTATTTGTACCCTCAGTTGAGGGGACAGAGCAGCAATGACCTGATATTTGTGGAAATGGGCTCACTGGAATTTTTTCAGTTTGTTTTATAAAATCCATTTTGTTCTATCGATTAAAAACAAAAGAAGTCATGTGATGTGTTCAAGAAAACAAATTATTTCCCAAATGGGCAGGGTAGGTCAGTGGAAGCAAACATGGAATTTTAATCCCTTGCTCATCTCATTACCCAACCAAAACCAAAACAAAAAATTAACATTGATGTCACATATCATACACTGTGCTCACATAGAGATGCAAAGAACTTTAACATATGCTCCCTGCATGGACTCTTTTCACTGGATTAGACACTCAGATGTCTGAGTCTGATAGGCATCCTCTGCTAATGCACTTTAAATAATTGAATCAATAATTTGATATGTTGCTTTTGATAAGATTCCAGTATTCCTTGGAACACCATTGAAAAATTCATATTTCTGCACCCCTGATGTAGCCCTATTGTTCACAACCAATATTGGTTCTCTGGCAAGAAGACCAAAAGCAGCTCTTTAAGATATTCCTCATTGATATTCTTACATTTTTCAGCAGCCAGAGAGATTTGGGTAAAAAGCAAACCTGTGGCCCTACACCCCTGATGTAGCCCTATTGTTCACAACCAATATTGGTTCTCTGGCAAGAAGACCAAAAGCAGCTCTTTAAGATATTCCTCATTGATATTCTTACGTTTTTCAGCAGCCAGAGAGACTTGGGTAAAAAGCAAATCTGTGGCCCTACACCCAAGAACAGGGTGCTATCAAAGGCACTGCCAGCGGGTTCCTGGGCAGCATCTGAGACCAACCCCAGTGTGGGATCAAAGCAGGCTAGCCAGAAGAGCTGTGATCCTCCTCCTCCTTACTGCCCATGGTTCTATTCCTGCGGAATTGGTCCTTCAACTGGGGGTGGACATTCCTACCCAGGGAAGACTGGGGAAATCCGCAGATCTCGGCATTGCAAGTTCCTTTCCCCCAATGGTCCTGCTGCTCCCATTTCACGTGTCCCTGGGCAAAATCTCCTGGATCTTGAGAGATTCCGGTCTAGGCTCAATCACCTCCCCACTTCCTCCATCCCAGAGCGAGAGTAGAAAAACTGTCGGCTGTTGATGACAAGTTCCTTTAGGTCCTACCAACAAGGGCTTAATTTCCAAAATATACAAACAGTTCATACAACTCAATATCAAAAAAACCAAATAACTCAATCAAAAAAATGGGGAGAAGACCTAAATAAACATTTCTCCAAAGAAGACATACAGATGGCCAACAGGCACATGAAAAGATGCTCAACATCGCTGATTATTAGAGAAATGCAAATCAAAACTACAATGAGGGGACTTCCCTGGTGGCATAGTGGTTAAGAATCTGCCTGCCAATGCAGGGGACATGGGTTTGAGCCCTGGTCCAGGAAGATCCCACATGCCGCGGAGCAACTAAGCTCATGCACCGCAACTACTGAGCCTGCATTCTAAAGCCCACGTGCCACAACTATTGAAGCCTGCACACCTAGAGCCTGTGCTCCACAACAAGAGAAGCCACCACAATGAGAAGACCACACACTGCAACGAAGAGTAGCCCCCATTCGCCACAACTAGAGAAGGCCTGCACGCAGCAATGAAGACCCAATGCAGCCAAAAATAAATAAATAAATAAATAAATTTAAAAATAATAATAATAAAGTTTAGTTCAATCCAATAATTTATTAAAAAAAAAAACTACAATGAGATATCACCTCACACTGGTCAGAATGACCATCATCAAAAAGTCTACAAATAATAAATGCTGGAGAGGATGTGCAGAAAAGGAAACCCTTCTACACTGTTGGTGGGACTGTAAATTGGTGCAGTCACTATGGAAAACAGTATGGAGGTTTCTTTAAAAACTAAAAATAAAGTTACCATATGATCCAGCAATCCCACTCCTGGGCATATATCCGAAAAAGATGAAAACTCTATTTTGAAAAGACACATGCACCCCTATGTTCATAGCAGCACTATTACAATAGCCCAGACATGGAAACAACCTAAATGTCCATTAACAGATGAATGGATAAAGAAGATGTGATTTTATATATATATATACATATATATATATATATATATATATACACACACACACACATATATATGAAATGGAATATTACTCAGCCATAAAAAAGAATGAAATACACATGGAGCTCAGCTTGGTGCTCTGTGATGGCCTAGTTGGGTGGGATGGGGGCGGGGAGGGAGGTTCAAGAGGGAGGAGATGTGTGTATGCATATGGGTGATTCACTTCGCTGTATGGCAGAAACCAACACAACATTGTAAAGCAATTATACTCCAATAAAAAATAAAAATAAAAGAATGAAATAATGCCATTTGCAGCAACGTGGATGGACCTAGAGATTACCATACTAAGTGAAGTAAGTCAGACAAAGACAAATATCATGTGATATCACTTATTTGTGGAATCTAAAAAAATGATATAAATGAACTTATTTACAAAACAGAAATAGACTCACAGGCACTGAAAACAAACTTAAGGTTACCAAAGGGGAAAGGGGGGGAGGGGTAAATTAGAAGTTTGGGATTAACAGATACACACTACTATCTATAAAGTAGATAAACAGCAAAGACCTACTGTATAGCACAGGGAACTATATTCAGTGTTCTGTAATGATCTATAATGGAAAGAATCTGAAAAAGAATATATCACTTTGCTGAAACTAACACCTGAAACTAACAGAATATTGTAAATCAACTATACTGAATAAAAAAATAAAAAATAAATAATTTTATTTATAAATAAATAATAAATAGTTTATGTTAGGTACATAAACCTAACCCCCCCAAAAAAATCCCTTTTGGCCCTTAAGTTTAGGGGGGAGCATCCATATTTTGCCTTCCTCACTGTCATTCTGCACAATGGTTATTTGAAACAATCCAATTTCAAGCACTGACAGACCTTCCTCCTTGGACACACCAAAAACATATTCCAGAGTGTGGGGTCCACAGCTGCTAAATGGAAGGAGGTTTAGAGCCAAGCACAGGATCAGTGGTGCAGCTCTCACTCCCAGCGTTAGTTCTGCCCAGGCCTGGCAAGGACAGCCTCAGCCCCTGTCTCTGCCCAGGCCTGGCAAGGACAGCCTCAGACCCTGTTTCCTGGCTGTTCATATGTATAAACCACTTAGGGGTTTGCCCCGAATTAGGGCTTCAAAGCTTTGTTCTTGTCTCATCTAATTACATTTGCCCAGTGGGAAATATTCTCTGTCCTGTAGGTATACTCCGTCTGGAAACTTCTCTTGGCCCAAATAAAGGTGAGAGAAGGTGAGCAGCTAATCTCTAATCTCTCCCCATACAGTGTAAGGCAGATGGTCTGACCCCTGTTGGAATCCCGTCCTGAACCAAAAGAGCACACAGCACTGTGGGCTTCAGGCTACTGGAGTCTCTTCCAGCTCTGGTGTGTAGCCCAGAGAACAAAGTCTCCTCCTGGCCAAGGCTCCTTCTTTGCTTAATTCTTTTCTTTATGTCTAACCCCAGTGTCAGCCCCCAAGCAGCCTGCTGCATTGTCACCTCTGCAGGACGGGGAATGGACTCAATCTGTAGCTCTCTCCTGGGGAACCAAGTGCAGCCTCTCATCTTGCCATCAACCCCTGTGCTTCAGGCCTGCTGGCTATTCCCTTTCAGTGCAGCCTGGTGGGGGATGAATTATCCTGAGCTTTTAAGAGTTTGAGTGAAATCACCTCTGACAGAGGGAGAGGGCTTTAATAAAAGAGATTCCCTTACCCTCAGTTATGTCTGAATTCAGCTGATCATCTTCTACTTTGGATTTCAAAAGAAATTTCTGTTTTGCTTCTGGGTTTGCCTATGGGTAATAATGGATAGTAGAGGAAACTGGGCCTGTTGTAACAGCTGGCACTCAGAGGGGCATGGCTGATATGACTAGAGTGGGACAGGGCACGGGTGTGGGGAAGCCATGGGGACTGCACAAGCCAGGTGCCTTATCACAGATACAGGAGCTGACCCACAAGGTCAGAACATCAGACAGAGTGCTGTGGGCCTGAGTCACAGCAGTTTCAGGGAGAGTCCAAATTTCACAAAAGGAGTAAATGGACATTTGCGCCTGGGGTCATTTAGCAACCATTTACCTTACTCCTGAGAAAAGCCTACAATTTTCATTAGGGAATGCACCCGCCCCCGCCCCTGCCAACTCCCACCTTAGTCTATGTTTTTGAAAGCTAACCACCACTGAACCATGGTCAATGAGAGGCACTCATCCCCCTGAAATGTGTGGCTGGCTCAAGGATGCACAGGTGGCCCCATCAGAGCCAGAGAGAGTCTGTGTAAGACTTTGATGAGAATGTTGGAATTAAACTTTCCACCAGGCTAAAATCTGATAGGCTATAAGATCTAGATCCTCTGTAACCATTCTGTGAGCACAGAATCAATTCTTTCTGAGAATGAAACAAAGAGGAGAGAGTAGCCAAGTGAGGAGATAGAGGAAAACAGAGCATGCACCCCTGGATCAAGCCATGCCTGAAAGCAGTCTATTCCTGAACTTCTACAATAAAGTTTCTTTTTGTTTAAATTATTTTGGATTGAGTTTTTGTTCATTTGTAAGTAACAGTGCACTAATCATACACGGAAGTACAAGATAAGTATCAGAAACCAAGAAATAGGGAGTACCCAATACCAGAGTCCAGGCCAGCCAGGAAAGCAAAGAGACAGGCAGCATCTGAGAGGTCTACATTCAGTATCCAAGCCCTGGATCAGTGGTGTTCAAACGTTAATGTGCAGAAGAATCACGTGGAGAACTTAATAACAGCATAGATTCCCAGTCATTCCAACAGCCAATTCTGATCCGTAAGTCTGGAATTTGACCCAGGGATATGGTTTTTAACTAGGATCCAGGCAAGTTGGTGTCAGATGATACAGGGAACACACTTTGAGAAATATTACTTTACACTCTGGGATGGGAGTTAAAAGACAGGGTTCTGGTCCTGGTGTGAGGCAATGGCAAGAGCCACATAGGGGAGAAGAGTAGTATTAGGCCACAGCTTAGAACAGGACTGCGGAGACAAGCATGGGAGCAGCAGCTCAGCGGTGACTGTGGCACACAGTGAGCCCACAGGTCATGAGCCACAATTTTAGAGCTGGAACATCACACTAGTTTGGATCAGCAGGAACGATGGTTTGATCAGAAGTGCCGCGTGAACACGTCCAAGTTTGCAAATGCTTCCATGGGTCCATCTAACCTGCTTCTACCAACCCATTTGTCTGGCAACTAGAGATTACGAAATCAAAACTCAGAGCATCTAAACTGCATGCACAAAGCAGCACAACTAATTAGTCTGGTAGCCTAGACCTGGGTCCCATGCCAAACCCCACACTACTTCAGCTGGATCTCAAGAAAGGTCAGCCTCCCAGCTGTGACAAAGATGGGGCACAGAGGGTGGCAATCAGTGAGAACACTGTGTTCAGAGAACCCAGCTTAAGGAGGGACAATTTTCACATTAGAGATTTCAGTGACTCATTTTGCTCAAAATATCCTGGCCCAGCTTGGGGATGGAAAGTGGAGGAAGGCAGGATGGCCAGCCTTTGGGAGAAAAGCAGATAATTATTTTATCATTCTGAGTCAGCCCCTGGCATCGGGGATAAGCCCCGTTTGTGCTCCTGACTCTTCCCTTGGGATAAGAGAAATGGATTCTGCACTCAGTAGGGTTGGAAGTCACCCTGATCCTTAACAACACTGAGTACTTTTAACAGACTTTTCTTTTTAAATGGAAAATCCAAAAAAAAAAAAAATGCAGATTCAATATAAGAAAGAAATAATAATACTTCCAAAAATTTCATCCCCTGAACCACTGTCAATATTTTGGTATAAATCCTTCTAGAACTCTGAAAAAATGCAAACATATCATACAAACCATGTTTATAAATTAACTTTCATACTGTTTACTATAAGCATATTTCCATGTCAAATATTTAAATGCAAAAGAATGTTAACACTTAAATAATATCTCATTTATCATTAAACAATCCCTTATTGTTAAATATTTAGATTGTTTCCAATTTTATACTACCATAATCTTTGTACATTCATTAAATCCTTAAACGAAAAATAAATTAAATGCTTAAAAGAAATCCCTAGAAATGTTATCCTGGGGTCAACTGGCTTGGACATTTTTTACACTCCTGATATATATTGGGAAATTGCTTTCCAGAAAGGTTATGGCAATTTACTTGTTCCCAACAGCAGAAGACTCTGGAAGGTACACAGTATCTAATATTGAACTCTGATAGATGTGAACTTTTACCTTCTTTTTCCACTCAAAATATTGTCTCCTACTCACTTAGTGTCTCTTCACACTGATAATTGGTAAATGCTAACACTTCAGTTTGCAAAACATTTTTACATACTTTTCATCCTCCTAAAAACTGTTAGAAACAGCACTTATTATTATAATCCTCTTTGCACATGAGACCCAAAGAAGTTGAGTGATTTCTCTAAGGTCTCATGGTCAAGAGACACTGGTAATGAGATAGAAACCAAGGTCACTTATCTTCCAAGCCCAGTGTTCCTTGAACATGGTGGTTTTCCACTTAGACTACCATTAGAATTTACCATCTGCAGTGACTCTGATTTAATTCACCTGGTGTGGGTGTCTGTGATGAGTGAACACTTCCAGAATGTTTGAGAATCTAATGAAAATCATGGATCTTCTTCCCAGAAAAAGGGATACATGTATGCACACACAAAAAATTGTAAATATATCAGGAGGGAATCAAAAAGACTTGAGACCATAAACACACCCAAAGTCCAATGGCCCAAAGATAGGATTTAGTTAGTGCATTGTTGATTAATATTTGTGTGGTAGGCAGAATTCCAAGATGACTTCAATGACCCTTATATAATCTCCTCTTTTTTGAGTGTGGGTAGAACCTATGTATCAATCCCAGGATATATTATGGCAAAACATATGGCAAAAAAGAGATTATCCTGGGTGGTCTGACCTAATCACACGAGTCCTTTAAATTTGAGCCTAGAGGTCAGAGACCAGAGAAGTCTGTGCAAACCTGAGAGCAATTCAATTCAAGAGTCATTCTTCTGCTGGCTTTGAAGATGGATGGGCCCTTGTGGCAAGAATCTGAGAGTGGCCTTTAGGAGCTATTGACCTAAAACAAGTAGACTGCCAGTTATTTCTCTAGCTAAAACAGTGTTTATTTGGGAACAGCAGAGAATTGCAATTAGGGGTCTGCAACCACAGTGAGCCACATGTAAGTGCCTGCATAACAAAGGAAGAACTCTTTTACAGAGGGAAAAAGGAAGTTGGGAGGGATACATAAGCAAAGAGTCCATGGCTTTTCATTGGCTGTGTTCTTACCAGGAAAGAAGAGGAGACTTTCATCTTCTTGTAAGGGTCTGCTAGTGTCACAGGACATGAGAACTCCCCTTTCTGGTCTCCCAACTCTATGTAATTGAGGTTTCTGTTTATTAAATTTTTTTACATTTTCCCCCTTTTGATCAAGATCCTTCTCTGAAAGCATTGCTAATCAAGAGTCAGGTTTTCTGGTTTCAGTGGCTTTTTGTCTCTAAATGTCAAATGGAACTTCCCTGGATGTAGTGTCTCAGGTCAAAGGGAAAGTGAACAGATTGGAAACCTATTGAGGTCATATTCAAGTAACAACGAAGGGTAAGAGGGAGAACTTTCAGGCACTTTTAATCTAAACTTCATATATTGGGTTGGCCAGAAAGTTCATTTGGGGTTTTCCATGACAGCTTGTGGAAAGACCCGAACAAACTTTTGGGCCAACCCAATATTATCAAGATCATAGAAATTAGAGATCATCTGAAGCATTATGTCATCATCAAAGGTTTGGCAACAAACTTCCAACAGGTCTGATCCAGATATCTTGGGAAAGCTGTCTCATCAGATGTTGTCTGCTTCAATTCCAGGAAATCTTTACTTTCAAGTCATCAGATAATGTGTAGGTCCAGTCAGGTTTCTGTGCTTTGTTTAGGTGTGTCATGTGAATCCAAGAGTCTATTCCTTGGAGTTTGGTGGCACAAGGGTTGGATAGCAGTATTGGATAGGGACCTTTCCACTGAGGTTGAAGAGAGTTCTTCTGGAGGTATCTTTCCCAATAGACAAAATCTTCAGACTGTAAGGTGTGATGCTTGAGGTCTTCATCTCCCAAGGGTACACTTTGAAAAGATGGTTCTACCAAAACATGGTTATTTTAATAGAAGTGATTAGGCCTTTTCAATATTAGAATATTTCTCCTTTTATTAGTTATGGGTCAAAAGAATCAGAAGCCAAGTGTATAGGGCGTCCTGTGACTATCTCAATGGGTGAGAGTTCATGAGTTCCAAAAGGGCTACCCCTGAGATTTAGAAGGACCAATGAAAATGCTTTTAGCCAAGGCATTTGGAGGGCCTCTACAAATTTTGCCAATTGAGTATTAATAATGCCATTACTGTGTCCGACTAAACCAGAGGATTGAGGGCGGTAAGTACAGTGAAAGTGTTGTAAAACTGGCCAAACAACACAGACTTGTGAAAGTACCTGGCCCATAAAATGGGTTCCTCAATCACTGTGAAGTTGGAGAGGCGTTTCCCCACGTAGGGATACTCTTTTCCAAAAGGACTTTAGCCACAGAAGAGGTACTAGCCTGCCTGTAAGAGAAGGCTTCAGTCCAGTGTGAAAACATACAGACCATGACTAAAACATATTTATATCCATGAGATGGAGGAAGTTGTATGAAATCCATTTGCCAGAACATGAATGGCCCAGGCAGTTTGAAATATCCAGGAGAAGTACAAACAGGCTTCCCTGGGTTGCACTTTGGAAAAGTGGAACAAATGAGGTAGGCACTTTCTGCAGCCTTGTTAATGTTTCCCCACCAATATTGATGCATGAAGGCTATCATTTTGTCACTAGACTGATAGTGTAATGTATGTACAATGGTGAGGAGTGGGAATTTTAGGGTCTCTGGTAAGACTGGGTTGTTATGTAGTCCAAACCAGAGCTTGCTCTTTTTATCAAAACAAAAACTGTTGGATTTCCAATCTTGTTTTTCCTTTCTGAGGCCAATTATTGGGCCTCTCTAGCCAGTTTTTCTAAATTATCATTTGGAGAAATATCCCTTTGGACCATGACAGATGTTTGGCTGCTGTTAATCCCTTTAAGGGCAGCATTCCTTGCAAAAATGTCAGCAAGGTGATTTCCCTTAACTTTCAGAGAATCAAGATTAGAATGTCCTAGAATCTTAATAACAGCTAAAGTGGCAGGTAAAAGTATTGCATTCAATAATTCCTGAACATAGGGGCCATTTTTAATTTTATTCCCACTGAAAGTAAGAAAGCCACATTGCTTCAAGAACATTCCAAAATCATGAACTACTCCAAAAGCATATCTACTATCAGTATAAATATTGGCAGTTTTGTCCTTGGCTAAAGTACAAGCCTGTATAAAAGCATGTTGGGCTAAAGTAGCCATAGGTAAAGATGCTGCCTCAATAACATCAAAAGAAGTTGTAATAGCATGCCCAGCATAATATTTGCCACTGTCACCTTTTAAATAAGGACCATGAGAAGTCAATATTATCTAATGGAATTTCCTGTAGATCATTATGAGGAATCAGGAGGTGGTCCATCAGCATTAAGCAATCATGACGAACTTCATCAGTGACGGAGAGGAGAAGAGTAGTTAGGCTAAGAATTACAACATAAAACAGTTATGTGAGGGACAGTTAACAAAAGGATTTCATAGGAGGTGAGGCCGCTGGGTGAGAAATGTTGAGTGTGATGAGAATTCAGGAGAGCTTCTACTGCATGAGGTACAAAAATGGTTAAAGGGGATCCCACAACAAATTTCTCAGTGGTCTTAACCAAAAGGGCAGTGACTGCAATGGCTCTAAGGCAAGGAGGCCATGCCTGTGCCACAGGGTCCAGTTGCTGGCTATAATACCCTGTGGGTTGGTGGTGGTCCCCATGTTTTGGGGTGAGTACCCTAAGGGCATTCCCTTCCTTCCCATATATAAAAAGGAAAAGGGGGATCTGATAATTGGGATACCAAGGGCAGATGGGTTCATCAGACTCTCTTTTATGGCCATGAAGGCTATGTTGTCTGGTTCTTCCTATAAAATTGGGTCAGGGCTGTTAATGTTGAGTAAAGAATACAGAGGTTTTGCCATAAGAGAGAAATTTGGAATCCGTTTCGGCAATAACCAACTAGCCCAAGAAAACCTCACGGTTGACTCTTAGCTTTAAGTTTTGGAAAACTTAGGACACCGTGAATCTGGATCTAGGTGTAGTCCTTGTTCTATATCTGATACCCTAAATATTAAACCTGGGTTTGGGCAAGCTGCAATTTTTCTTTGGCAACTTTATGTCCCTTTAAGACTAAAAGCTTTAGTAAGTGGATGCTGTCTTCCTGTGAGGAATCTTGAGAAGAAGAGCAAGAAGCAAATCAAATCATCCACGTATTGCAACAAAGTAGAACCCCTAGGGAACTTTATATCATCCAGATCAGCCTTCAAGATTTGTGAGAATAGGAAGAACTCTCAGTAAAACCCTGAGGCATTACTGTTCAGGTGAATTGTTTTTCTTCCCAAGTGAAGGCAAAAAGGTATTAGCTAGCTTCATCAAATGGAATACTAAAGAATGCACTGCATAAATCAATTACAGTAAAGAATTCGCTTCCAGTGGGATATTAGCAGCATGTGGGGATTAGAAATAACAGGGGTTGAGGAATAACAATGTCATTTATTGGTCCTGGACAAAAGTCTAGGTTTTCTCACCAGTAAAATGGGAGTAATTCAGGGACTAGTACAAGGGATAATGAGGCATTGAGTCTTATAATATTCTGTTACAGGCTTTATGCATTGAAGGGTTTCTTTACTTATAAGATATTGATTCATTCTGGGAAGAGGTTTTGGGGGATCTATTTGAATCTTGATGGGAAGCATGCTGTGACCTTTGCCAACATCAGTGGGAGTTTTAGCCCATAAGGAAAGTGGTAGCTGATTCAATAGGGACAAATGATTGATGTCAATAACAAATAAACGATGTCAAAGGGTCATTTAATTCACCTGGTGGGTTACTTTGATGACTACTGTCAAATTCTAGAATTATTCCCCCATTTTGGGAGAAAGATATTCCGACATGATGCTTTTCTGAGAAGTCTCAGCCTAGTAAATGGATAGAGAGAGAGGAACTAAGGAGAAAGGGGTGAGTATCTCTCAAAGAGCCTAAACAAAAGGGAATAGGTTCAGAGGCAGGGATCTCTTGAAGTTCATCAGAGATCCCCGCTATTTGAACTATTTTAGTACTCCAAGGCAGAGGATGTTTTATAATAGTGAGACTGAGCACTAAGAGAGTGGCTCTGGTGTCAATTAGGACTGGAAGAGATTCATCCCATTCTGAAGAAATGTTTTTCCAAGCTGATTAAGAGGGAAGATTGGGAAGAACCCATCATTGAGAATTGTGAGGATGTTGGAAAGGCTAGTCAGAGGGCTGAAGGCACCTAAAGTGCTTCAATTTGTAACAATCTCTTTTCCAATATCCTGGCTACTTGTAATAATAGCAGAAACCAGAAGGGCATTGGTTTTGTTTAGGGGCTTTCGATTGCTGGTGTTGAAGATTAAGAATTTTGGTGGTCTTCCTTTGAGGTGACACATCTAGAGTACAAGAGAGCTGGTTTGCCAGATTAAGTAAATCTAGAGTAGACATAGTTTCCCGTTCCATCCTGCTCCTTTTTACTAGAAAGGAAAGGTTCCAGTTCAGCCCATTAATAAGCATAGAGTTAAAAGCTACCCAGATAGAATCAACATCTGAAGGAAGACTAGAATTTTCTTTAAAAACAATCAAGTTGATTGTAATAGTCCTGAACATGTTCATCAGATTTTTGTGTGCAAGTCTGAATTTTCTTCCCATCAACAGGCTTTAGAAAAGCCCTAAGAATTGCTTGATGAATTCACCTAGCAATTGCCTGAGCCTGACCATATAATAAGTTAGCAGGTTGGTCTCTCAGTTGTAATTCTAGAGACCTTTCAGGATTTTCCCAATTAGTGATTTTCATCTAACAACATCCTGGCCTTCACCAACAACAATATGAACTAGCTGATGTTAAGTCAGAGAAACCAGGTTAATAAGTTTGAATAACTATATTAAATACCTCAGCAAATCTGTGAGGATCTTTGGTTACTTTGGGAACATCTTTGACAATGGCTCACAATTCAGCTTCAGTCCAGAGTATGTAAGAAATTAAGGGTTTAGCCTCTTTGGATTCTCAGAAGGCTTAATTCTAAAGGGACAGGTTCTGATAAGTTCAGAGGAAATGGAGTGGGGAGTGTTTCAGAGAAAAAGGAAAGTTTGGTGAGAGAATTAAAGTGGGGGAACTGAGGGTATACAGGAGATGCAGGCAGCATAGAAAGCAAGGAGGAAAATGGCATTTGAGGTAGAGCCTGAGACAAAAAAGCCAAGAAGAAGAGCCTGAGGCTTCAAGAGCCGTTTGATCTTTCTTTAATCATTTGTTTGCCTCAGTCAATCTTAAAATCTTATTCTGCAGAAAGAGGTCACTTTAGGCTCTGCATAATGTTTGGAAGTCTAAAATACCAATCAAAATAGGCAATCCATTTTTTTCTGGAAAACTTCGAGCTATTGTAGTCCAATTCAGCTTTCAGAAAATTAAGCTTGGGTGTTTCAAAATTTCCCCATAATGGCAACTGATTTTCTAAATTGCCTTCGGTCAGGTCAGTTCATTTAGTTAAAAATGCATATGAGGATGGACCACAGTTTTTAAACATAAAATCTGCTGGAGTCCCTTTTGGGGGAGAGGGCAGTCCTCAAAATATTTAGATAACTGGGTCCTTGTTTCTCATAGGATTTTCTCTAGAGTAAAAGAACAGTTTTCAAACAGCTCAAACAGTTGATAGCTCAAACAGCTAGCAATTCAAACAGCATAAACATTCAAATATCTCAAACAGCTTGCAACTCAATAGCCAGCAGGCCTAATACCAGCCAGTTCAATGGGAGCAGCTTGGTCCTGGAGGAGCCAGGCCACAGGCTTTCCACCTAGTTCCCATAGAACAGTCCCTGTGCCAAATGAATGGGCCGATGGCTGAACTGGCACAGTTTCAGTGAAGTAGCCCCTGTTCCCAAAGGAATGGGCTAGAGGCTTCTCAGCCAATTTCAGTGAAACAGTCTGATGCCAAAATCAAACCAAGTGTCAAATGAGTACTTGCATACAGAACAAGCTCTTAACCAGAAAGACAAAACCTTTAACTAGATCTCAAATAAAGCCTGGAGAGCTTCAGATGCAAAGAGGGCATGAGCTTGGATCTAGGAGAAGAGCTACCTTCAAACTCCAGGGTCAGTGAAAAAAATCAGTGAGATATGGGTCAACCTGTGGGTAATGGCACCTGTTTGCTTACCTACCCCAGAGCTGTTGAGAGTCTACTCTGGCCCCCATATAGGCCACCAAAACTTTGGCCTAAAACAAATAGACTGCCAGTTATTTCTCCAGGAAAAAAAAAAAGGGGGGTTCATTCAGAACCAGCAGAGAACTGCAATTCAAGGTCTGCAACTATGGTGAGCCAACATGCAAGTCCCCTCATGGCAAGGGAAGGAGAACACTTTTATTAGGAGGAAAAGGAAGTTGGGAGGGCTACAGTAAGAAAGAGTCCATGGCTTTTCATTGGCTGAGTTCATGCCAGGAAAGAAGAGGAGTCTTTCTTCTTCCTGTTCAGCTCTGCTGCTGTCACAGGGTGTGAGAGCTCCTCCCCTGGTCTCCTGACTCTATTTAATTGAAGTTTCTGTTTATTAATGTTTTTTACAGAGCTGAGAGCAACCCTTGGTTGACAGCCAGAAAGAAATATGGGGACCTCAGTCCTACAACTACAGGAAATGAATTCTATCAATAGCAACAAACACAGGAAATGAGCTTGGACAAGGACCAGCTAACACCTGATTTCAGCCCTTTGAGACCATGAGCAGAAATCCAATCCCACACCTTACCCAAACTTCTGACCTACAAAAACTGTAAGATAGTAAATGAGTATTGTTTTAAGCCACTAAGATTGCAGTAATACGTTATGCAGCAGTTGTAAACTAATCAACTTGATATACCTAAGCGCTTGCCAGGTTATCATTAAGATTACTCATATAAGGGATAAAAGGATTTTTTAAAATTTTTCTGCTCTAGTTTTTATGAGCATCTAGTGATGGACAGAACACACACACCCAAAGAAGGTAGATTGTGGAGTGCTGTAAACAAGGCTGCAACTAACTCTGCTTTGTGAATCCAAGGAAAGGAGGCTTCAGTATACCTGGAAGCCGTGAGAAGACCACTAACAAACAGGAGGAGTGTGAACTGGGCTTTGAGGAAAGCAGGGGCTTGGGTAGCTATGGGGGGAGGGCATGCACTGAGGGTGGAGGACATGTAGAGCTCTCTGGCCAGTGAGACTAGCCTCAGAGCATTTTCAGAAAACGGCCATTAGATCCAACTTGCTGAAACCCAAGGTTGGTGGAGGGTAAGTGAAAATAACACCAAAAAAAAAAAAAAGAAAGAAAGAAAATAACACCAGAAAAGTAGAGAAAGATCAAATTGGGGAGTGTGTTGGATCTTTGAATAAGGGGTGTGGATACCACTCTGTGAGAGACATCATGGAAGATTCATGTGCTGGAGTGGCTTTTTCAGAGGTAGGATAATTTCGGAAGACTGCAGCCGTGACTTGGATGGGAAAGACTATTCCAGAATCAAGGCACACGATGGACCAACACATGAATAGCCTTCTTGTCTGTTTCTCCCTGTGGTTTTATTTGCCTGAGGAAGTGGGGATGTGTTGAGCTAGACAGTTCATTGATCTATGTCCTTCCCCACCTCACTCTACCTGTCACGGATTTGTTTGAGAATCCATAGTGCAGTCCCCAGAAGACACACCCTGTTTGTCCCTAACATAATCCTTACCAGGGCCCATCTCTCCTCCTAGCAGAGCCATGCCCAAGTGCAACACTCTTGAATTACTGGGCTTCAGCCCTTAAATCCAATGTAACTGGTTTTAAGGTTTGGAATTGGCTCTTTAAGGTGGAAATTTGGAAAAGCTCTAATTTGTAGATCCTGAAGTGCTAGCTCTGGCATGCCACAACTTACATAGAGTGAAATTCGTTCCTGGTCTCCCCTCTGCTCTAACAGTAGAGTCTTCAGCACACACACATTGTTCTGCTCCTTCTAGCTGAGTATAATGACTGCCTACCTAGGGAATTTTGCCTATCCTTACTGAGCCCCAGTTTCCTCCTCTGTAAAACGGGAATAAGATCATGATTCAGAATATGGCTGCCACATGCTATGCCACAGAAGTAGGTGCTCTCTTCCACGAGAATGTCATGCTATTGATCCATCATGGGTTCATGTGTTCACTGCCCAGAAACGTAAGCACGTGTCTACTGTGAGACCAGCTCACTCTATGACTCTTAGGACAGTGGTTCTCCAGCTTGTCTGAGTATTAGAATCACCTGGGGAGATTTCTTAAATTACTGATCCCTGGTCCCATCTACCTCTGATTTTTTTTTTTTAATCTCTCCAGGTGATCCCAATGTGTAGGAAAGTTTGAGAATACACAGAGCCAGAGTTAGCAGAGCCGTCAGAGGCTATGAAGCAGCCAGCCCAGAGTAACTGGCCTCACCAAATCCATGACCTGCTGTAACCCCTGCACACAAGAAGGAGAGCTGGATCCAATGATGCCCCTGGCAGGCATGAGGAAATTAAGAAACAGGAGCCCAACCCGGAAGCTGAGCCCTATTGACCAAGATGCCAGTACACAGACCATAGTCTCAGCAATCCAGACCAGTCCCCAAAAGAAGTGCAAAACCAGGGCTCTCCTGGAAGGGCCTGTGTGAGGCCTCTCAAGGCTCACTGTCCGTCTCATCCTGTTCTCTTTCCCTCCAGGCCTTTGGTTAGCAATCCCTGGCCTCTTCTCTTCCTTCACACTCAGAATCGGGCAGGGGGTGAGAGGTGGGTGGTGAGGATTCCTTGAAGGAGTTAAAATACAAAGTTGGTATTTAGAGGCCCCATTAATGGGAGAAAAAAAAAAGTCCTCAACAAATTTAAAAAGAAAAAGGCAAGTGCTTTCCAGGGAGAGCCTCCCAAGTGTCAGTGTCCCAGAAGTTTCTGGAATCCTATCTTTTCTGAATTGTTACGGTCTCAAGATCTTCCTTTGTCATTTTTGATGCTGCATTGCAACCAGAAGTCCTACAAACAGGTAAAACAACAATTGTAGCGGTTCAGAATGAGCTTCCCCCAAATGTGCCACTTTTGCATGAGGATCATTTTGAACTAAAGGTAATCAAGACCCTGCAGGTTCAAGAGAAATTACTGCCCCTTCCTTAACTACCTAGAATAATTTAAATTGGGGGGGTGTCCCAGAAAAGAGTTATTAATGGAAATAAATGTTATCTAGGTGGCCCCATATATATGGCAGGGCAAACATCTAATTACCAAACATCTGGTCTTCTTCTTGTCCTATGAATGACCCTCCTCTCCTTGGAAGGCCCAGGCCTCTACCCCATTTCTTAACTCAGGATGGCATACATACCTCATTTTGCCTTTCTGGCTCTGAACCTCTCATGTATATGGGATTCCCATACGTATGAAATTAAATTTGACTTTCTACTATTAACCTGTCTGATGTTAATTCAATTCTTAGACCAGCTGGAAGAACCTAGAAGGGTAGAGGCAAGTTTTTCCTTCTCCAACACAACCATAAGGTGGTCTAATTATTCAGGTGTGACACTTATTTTAATTATTGTCATGCCCTCTCCACTGAGATCCTGACTTATAATATAAATGCCAATTTCTTAGCATGAATTTTAGCTTAGCAACAATTATTATCGATTCCTGTCAGAGTGAGTGAACTCTTTCGAGTCTCTGCAGTCACACCTCAGAAACTGTGTAGGTGCCTCCGTGGCAGATAAGTGGCCGATTACGACTTCCAAGGAGCTGCCCTCGGTTTCCCTTCCAGGACCAGAAATGTGACATCACTTACACTGCCTTTGGAATGCATGATTAAGCTTCTGGCTGCCACTAGCACCACTACTTCCAGCACCTTTGTCTGCCACTATGTCTGCTTTTCTTTGCCAAAGGCCCTGAGACAAAGAGACTGCAGGTATTTCTATGAAGTCCTCCTGATTCTCCAGGCCAGAGTTAAGCACTGCATGAGCATGAGGGATGTAGTATGAGAAAAATGCACTGCTGATGGGCATCAAACAAGAAATATGAAAGCTGTGTCTTCTTCATAGCCCCTGCTGCCACAGGAGATGTATTTTTTAATTATTATTTTCTGTGTCTCTCCCACTGGAATGTAAACTCCCTGAGAACAAGGACTTTGTTTCTTGCTATATCCCAAGAGCCTGGCACATGGTAGGTACTCAATAAGTGTTTGAGATAGAGAGGGAGGGAGGAAATAGGGAGGAAGGAAAGGGTGAGCCCTTGGACCGTGGAATTAGACAAACTTAGGTTTAAATCCTTTCTGTAGCAATTCTAAGTGTGCAAAAAACATGGGTGAGTTATTTACTTTCTTCACGTCCCTCTCTTCATCATATTACCAATTAGCGAGACTGGGGTAAAGATCAGCAATATCATGTGTAAGCCTGCTAGCACTATTAGGCAATCAAAGCATAGGAATTAATTACTTACGTAGATTATCTGTAATATTATTACTACTATTAAGTAAAGTTCTGAACACTAATAAAGACATGAGTATTGGCCTCTAGTCAGAGCTTATTGGATGAAGGACATTCCCAGTTTGTCTCTGCTTGTTGTGTTAAGGTCCCCTCTTATCCAGCAGTACTCTCTTCCGTTTTCCCAATTTAGTGAAAATTCTAATTTTTCTAGTCACTCTCATCATTCTTGCTTTGTCTCCCCTACTGTGGATCCCAGCCTTCCTCATGATATTGGTATCTCAGCGATGGAACCCTCCTCACCCCCACATCAGGCCCTGGTCAAGGACACTCATGTCTGGGAATGAACCTCAAGTCAGCCATGACAAAGAAAAGCCCGATTCTATCCTTTTTGCGTCTGACAATTCTCAGAGAACTTTCCCCAGCCTGTCTGGCTGAATGGTCAAAGTATAATTTTCATAAAATTAAAACATGATTATGATATAAACGCAGGGTGAATATGTATCAAAGATTTATTTACTTCATAAAAGACAGAATCAGAGAATGGTAAAGCTGTTTCAAAGGAGAATTGGAAGAACAAAGATTCATATAGACCATCAGGAATGGCATGCTGGAATAAGTTTGCTAATTTAGAGACCAAATTGGTTAATGTCTTATAGGGCAATAAAATCTTCTGAAAGGAAAGAAATCATCTGCATCTCTATCAAAATAAAATTAACATGTAGCTTCACAGAGTCTGGGCCCCAATCAATAGTAAATAGTATAGAGGAGGAAAAGTAATTTTCCCTCTACTCTTCTAGGTTCTCGGCTGAGACTCCCCCCTGCCCCATAATAAAAGATTAATAGGAGAAAAACAGAAGTTTAATAGAATATATAACTCCCGTACATGGGAAATACCCAAGAAACCCAAGTAAATTTCTAAAATGGCCCAAGCCACCACCTTAAATACCATCTCCAGCTAAAGACAAAAGAAGATGTTGGAGGGTGGGGAAGCCAGTTAGGAAGGCTATCAGGGAAAGCACAGTAAACAAGGGTAAGGTTGTTATTGCAGATTTAAGTTGGTGTCTTCTCCATTGATGAGGGTTTCTCCAAGTTTAGTCATCCTTCTCTACCTGGTACAGAAAGGGAGCCACCCTTACAAATGGAGATTTACCTTATCAATGTAAATGTCTTTTACAAAAGGCTAACTTCCACTCAGTTTTCAGAGCTTCTCCTGTGTCTGCTATTTCTTAAAAATAATCAGCCTAGAATAATTCTTACGCCCAAGAGGCATATTTTGGAGTGGCAAATTCTGCTTCCCTTCAATAGTAAGTCAAACAAAAGTAAAGAATTTAAAAAATCTTTAGGGTCTTTTTGGACAGTGGTACAGTATGACATTACAAAGACATGCAGTCATCCTATTTTTACTTCCAAGTTTCAGATAATGTTTCTTAACAAAGTTGACCTCCACAAGCTAGGATATGAAAATACAGTGATGCTCTGGGTGGCTGACACTGTCAGATCCTTCTGATAGAAACTGTCCATCCCACAACCTTACTGAGAGAGAAGCTGCAGGTGGCTGTTTTCTGAATACAGATGAGTTCAATAGGCCAGGACTGGGCACCAGGCTTAAGGATAGGCCATCTCATGATGGTCAATGGTCTTTATAGTTCAGGGCAAGTGCTGTGCCCAAGCAGGAACAAAGTGGCCCAATCAGATTGTCACCTTCTGGGGAATTTTGTGGGAGTTATTGGGGAAAAGTCCATTAATATCGGAAGGAAGAGAATAAGTTAATTAGTATTGGAAGGAAAGAGAAGTAAGGAGACCGTAGCTGAGATGTGGAAACATGGCGTTTAAAGGAAGATCTGTAGAAGCCCCATTCTAAGGACACAACTTCTTCTGGGTCAAGAAGTTGTCAATAAAGACAGTAGAGCTACTGTACCTTCTAGCTTCCATTAGCCTGGGCCAGGCAGTTAAAATTACTGCCTTCCTTATTTCTATGTGTTATAAGTATCCTTTTTTAAAAAAACCTCATTATTGGAATGACTCTCTTTTTTCTTACAGCCAGTGGAGCCTCACTCACATGAAGAGTGGCTCCTAATCCACAGGGGCCACACGGCCTGGGTTACACTCTTACCTAGAGTCACAGACATGAGACATGAGGGTGTTTCTGAGGCTATCTTTACTCATTTGAGTTTTAGGGTCAGACTGAGGCAATACCCAGTGTCTTATTCAGAGATCATTCAAACACCAGAAACCCATTCAAACTAGCTCAGGTAAAGGAGGATCTGTTGTATGGATACAGGGAATCTTACAGAACAAGTTTCGAGACCGAGATCTCACTGTGCAGCTTCTCCCTCCACCTCACTACCCATCTTTAATCTCTCTTCTTTCTGTGATTCTTTTTCCATTCTTTTTTTTCTGCAGACTGATTTCTTTTCAGGGGCCTCAGAATTCTTCCAAAATGGCAGTCCAATCACTCGAGTCAGCAGAACCTTCCAGCTCAGCTCCCTAACAGTCTCCCAATTCCCAATGGCCAGAAGAGGGTATCTGCCCCTCAAGTTCAGATGTCCATCCCTGGCCCAGTCAGCTGTGCCTAATTGCTTATCAGGTACACAGGACTGGTCCCACTCTGTGGGTAGTAGAGCAGCTTCTCCAAGAAGATGAATAGGCTGGAATAGAGAGAAGAGTGTAAAGAGAGAGAGAGAAAAAAAAAAAAACAAAACTACAATTGAAAGAGAACTGCCTGGTCTTGAGAGAGTCCCAGTTTAATGACTCCTCTTTCCCAAATTTGCCCAGCAGAGGACATGTTTGAGCTGAGTGGACAGAATACCTTGGGCAGCCTCCTTGGTGCTTCTTGGCACTCACAGGGGCAGGTTGGCCTCCCCCCGCCCAGTGTGACAAAGCAACTGAGCCCACCTAGGTGAGACTCCTTACCCTCCTAATCCTGTATGTTCATCGCCACTATCTCTTGTAGACCTGATGTGGAAACCACCATTGAGAGGATTCTAAGAAAAAGGGTATTTTTCTGGGAAAAGGACAGTGAATGGGGCTAAGTCCATTTGGCTTTCTCCCCTATGAACCTCAATGTCCAGCACTTTATCAGTAGCCTTTTTATCTTAGTATAGCTAATGAATCTATTTTGAGTAAGGACATGTATGAATCCTTTTGAGATTCCAAGGAAGTGAGAAGTATAAAGCGTAATTAAAGAATTATCATTGTCACCATTATCTTTAATCAGCACATCATTCACAGTGACAGTTTCTAAGAGCTTTATATAGGAAAAGTGTCATCTCTAGTGCAAATGAAGAGCCACCAGTACTGTTCCTAGGTCGCCTTCTGGATTACTGATGCAAGTCATCATCTAGACCCTGTAGTCCCCTGATGAGGAGGGGGCATCATTTCCATTTGCTAAATATAAGAAACGGAAGCACTATGAGATGAGATTAGGGCAACGACAACCAGTCCCAAGTTCAGTATCAAAGAAAAGCTCAGTAAATTTGGATGCCTTGTGGTCAACACACAAAATAGGTAGAACCACAGAAAGAACTCAGAGCAAAAGGAGAAGAATGGTTTAATTCCCGTGAGAGTCCTTTCCTGTTTAGTTAGGCATCATTTAATCCAGGCAACTCATTTTCAATGGATCTGTCATTTCTGATTTCAAAGCACATAAAACAGATGGCCACTTAACCCACTGCTCAGCTCTATGCTCATTCTGAGATACAGGCTCTTTGCAGGTTAGAAATGGCATGGGAGAGGCAATGGTAAAGTGGAAAAGACCTGTGTTAGAGTCCTCCAGAGAAACAGAACCAATAGGATGTATAGAGATATGTATAAGAGGGGATTTATTATAGAAATTGGCTCATGAGGTTGTGGAGGTCAGGAAGTCTCACAGTCTGCCATCTGCAAACTGGAGAATCAGAAATGCTGGTGGTATAATTCAGTCTGAATCTGAAGGCCTGAGAATCAAGGGAGCCATTGGTGTAACTCCTAGTCCGAGGCCAAAGACCTGAGAACTGCAAGGCTACTGGCGTAAGTCCTAGAACCCAAAGGCCCGAGAACAGGGGCTCCCATGTCTGAGGGCAGGAAAAGATGGATATCCCAGCTCAAGAAGACAGACAATTTTTCCTTCCTTTGCCTTTTTGTTCTATTAGGGCCGTCAGTGGATTGGATGGGGAAGGCTCTCTTTACTCAGCCTGCTGAATCAAACTTTAATCTCCTTCAGAAACACCCTCAAAGACCCACCCAGAAATGTTTTAGGTGGCATCCCTTGATCCAGGCAACTTGACACATAAAATTATCCATCCCAAGACCTAAGGATTTAGGGCCAGTCAAACCTGAGCTCACATCCAGATTCTGCCATTTACTAGCTGTGTGAGAAAATTTCTCAATTACTTTGAGTCTCCCCATTCTTTATTTTGAAAATATCTGTGTTGAGGTGTTATCATAAAGATTCTGTGAAATTAAATGACATAATACATTTATATATATAGGATAATACATAATCCTAAAGGGCTTAGCAAGAATCCAATGGATAATAAACAGTCAATAAATGATGGCTATCACTAGAGTCGGCCTCTAAGAGGAGAGCAGATGTTTGTTCTCAAGAATTTTGCAGAAAGGGCCACTTTCAGTCTACCATCTTTCCAAATTCCTTGATCATGATTTGAGGGAAGGATGATACAAGAGACAAGGGAAAAAAATGAGAATGAGCGTGAAATAACATAGATCGTCTAACACTAAGTCTCTGTGTCTGTTTTTGCCCATCTTAATAACATAAACTTGGACTGGCTGTTCACTCTATGCTCCCATCACTCTGCACATGTCATTTGCAGCATTCATGAGACGTGCTATATTTATTAGGTGTTTGCTGGGATGTATGTGTATCCTCCTATTAGGTTAGGAGCTCCTGGATGACCGGATAGTGTCTTATTCATCTTCTCTCTGCAGCTTCTGGCTTAGTATCTGGATAATAAATATCTGTTGGATGAATGGACAAAGAAAGATAGGAAATGTATGAAGGAGATGTGGGTCCCAACCAGTAGAAGTCTCAGCCGTTCTGCCTGGGCCCCGTGTCATCTCTCCGTGATTAGGCCCACCTGAGCGTACAGTCAAACTCCCAGAAAATGCTAAGCTTCCCCTGGGCTCTGTAGATGGGACACAGCAAAAGGGTAGATGGCTCCTCCAGGCCCTCCTCGAGCTGGCCTGGCTGCAGGCAAAGCAGGGCCAAGCTTGGAGAGAGCAGGTCCAGGGCCTGCTGGCTCGGCTGGCAGCAAACACATCCTTCTTCCAAGATTGGTCAGCTCCTGCCCCAAGATACCCCAAGATGCCCCAAGATACTTGATTTTCAAACATGATTTGCTAGAGCCAGGTTTTCAAATACTGCTCCAAAGAGACTTAAGCTCCTGTGAGGAGCAGTGCAGCTTGTGATCAGATTGCTTCCCCGCCCCCAAGTGAAGCCCCTCCCCACCCCCACACCCCAGCCCACTTTTTCAGGCATAGCAGCTCCTAGCTTATGCTTTACAAATTCTGGTCATCTACCTATGACTTCATTGGGGAAAGAATACTTCTATTTTTATTGTCTTTTTAACCACTGAACTAAAAAAAAAATGCCACCTCACACTCTTCACTAGCCTGAAGCCCAAAGCTACAAGGATGCTCAGAATAACAGATGCTATTCATTGGCCACTAACTGCACTTTCTGTCCCTCCATCCTCATAACAGCTCTCTGAGACAGGCATAAATATACCCATTTTCAGGTGAGAAAACCAAGGCTTAGAGGTTAAGTTTATTTCAGGCTCAAGTGTGCTTCAGACAGCGTATGGCCTATAGAGCTGGCATTTGCATGCAGGCCTGAAACAAATAGGACTTAGGAGAGGAGAGAGAAGAGGAACAGAAATTTTTGTCGGCAAAATAACAATTCTTTGTGCAGCAGCACTTTTAAAAAATCCATTTTGTGCCTATGGACAAAATCTTTGAATTGGCTTTGTTTCTCAATGAATGACTTGGAAGCCATTCTAATAAAGGAAGAACTTAAATGAAAACCAAGAGGTAGTTTTTGACTAATGGTGCATGTACTTTCTAAGCAAAATAAATTTACAAATAAGAATATTACAGAGATTCAGCTCAAGGAAAGTGATAGGCATTCGAATCTCACCTGCTGTCTGATAACCTCTACGTAATTTCAACAATGGTTTGCAATATTACACTTAAAATCGGTGTGGTTTAGGTATGAAATTGCTTCTCCCTAAAGCTTCCCTGAGGCCTAAAGAGTAGTTGTTACCATATCTGTGGCTCTTGAATTTAAAACATAGTGACCATTTACAAGATACTTTACAAATCCTTCTCAGGATGTCTTAGCAATAGAAGTGCACTTCATTGTCATACCAAAGCTGAATCTGGCCTCCATACCCCAACATTGAATTAAATCTTAGAGACAGAGTTTTGAGTGAAGTAGAAGAGAATAGCTTTTTTGCTTTGCCAGGCAAAGGGGACCACAGTGGGCTAATGCCCTCAAAACTGTGTCCCAACCTGGAGGGGGTAGTGAGAAGTTTTATAGCAATGGTTCAAAGAGGGCATGATCAGCTCGTGGACATTCTTCTGATTGGTTGGTGATGCAGTAAGTGGGAGTCAGCATCTTCAACCCTGTGGTTCCAACCAGTCTGGGGTCTATGTGCTTGCAGTACACTGTCCTTAACCAGTTAACCGTTAACTTCTCCCACCTGCTGGGGGTTTCAGTCTCTGAAAAACAGCTCAAAGATATTGTTGTGTGTATCCCTTGATGGGGAACCAGGACCTGCCCCAAGGCTGCACTGTTGTTTCCCTTGACTGTTTGTCCCTCCCTTGCCTCGCCTCCCCACCCTTTCCTAATTAACTACTGCTTGAACCTACCCATTGGACCTCCAGAAAGGTCATGGAGGGTGAATGAAGACTCTTTCCTGTAATCAAAGAAATGAGGGCCACAGAAAGGCTTCGGTGCCCAGGAGCCTCACAGGGTCCTGCTCCGTATCAGTATTCCCTTCATTCTTGACCCACCAGACAGGACTTGGAGCTGCCCTGCTGCCTTAGTATGGAGCATTCAAAATGGTCTTTTTTCCTTTGTCCCCACTACCTAAACTAAAATTGACAAACAGCGCTCTTATTTTCTTGGATGAGACTAGATTGTTTAATACAATAAGATGCCCATTACTTCTCCTGATATAGAACTGAGTTTTTTCTTTTGAAAGCAGTTTCTCTCACACTACTTTGCATGGAATGTAAGTTCTATCAAGCACTCCATTAAAAGAAAAGTCTGTGATCTAATGAATTTGGGAAACTGGGAAATACTTCTCTTAGATATTTGCAATAGCCACTCAGCTGATTATAGACTGCATAAACACTGCAATATTTGTCTGTTTTTGTGATATCTACTAACATCCTAGTAATGAGTAGTCTATGAAATGCACTTTGGGAAAACCTATTGTTTAAGAAAATTCTGGAACATGAAAGCTATTTCAGTCAACCCTTTCACAAAATCCCGATAGATATCTGAAAGCACACCAGAAATCTCCTGGAAATAGGTTGAATTGCCCACTTCAAAAATAAGGTGATTCTTTTGTAATAGACTACTGTTTAGTGAGCACTTATCTCATTGAGTCCTGAGAACTATCTCACAAAATAGGTATAGTTCTTTTCATTAAACAGATGAGGAGAGAGGCTCAGAGAGGTTAAGTAACTCATTCAAGGCCACACTACAGGGAAGCAACAGAACCAATTTTTAATGTAAGCTCAAACCCTAAGTTCTTAAAGACTATACTGTTGTTCAGCTCTCCCTGTTGGAAAAGACCCTCCCTTGTTCTAGAGACTAGCCCTTCCTCAGAGAGCCTGGTGGGGCCTTCACCCCAGGAGAGCTGATGGAACACAAAGCAGACTGGAGCCCTCATGGGTGTCCAGGCAAAGCTGAGCCTGGAAGCCACCAAGTCTTCCCACAACTCTCCCGCCCCTGGTCAATCCACAGTTGGGAACCATGCTCAGCTCCTTCCCAGTGAGAAACAAATGAAAGACTTATTAAACTGGCTTCTGCGCCACGATGGGGATCAAATCAACAAATTCAGGCTGTAAGTGGCGCCTAGAGATTTCAGTACACACCCTGGCTCAGGGCCTTGCTGAGAACTGCTGAATTCTTTAATGTTCATTGTATTTATGCTAAAACCTCTTTTCCCCAGTCCTCCTGACCAGGGGAGGCTGAACTCAACACTCTTCAACATGCACTGCTGAGAAGGAGAAATTTCCCCCGTACCCCTCCTGAGGTCTTGCGCTGGTCTTATAATTAAACTGACATAAAACAGATTAACAGGAGAAAAAAACTGATTTAATTGGTACCTATGGAGGTCTCATAGAAATAGTCAAGGCAGGCAGCTTTTATACTTTTTAGACAAACAATACATTTGTGAGGAACTGACAGGACAAAGGAATTTAGTCTTGGGTGCTTAATTAGTGAAGAATCTAAACAGAGGTTGAGCTTGGGGTAGTAAATTCGTAAAGAAGTAACAATGTTTGTTGTCAGACTTCTCCACCCTGAATTCCCTATCTGTGGTGATAAGAATGTTTTTCTCTCTTTCTCCTGGTGCAGGGAGGCACCTTTCAAATGAGAAATTTAGTTCCTGCTTTCAGTGCGAACAGAGAGGAGGGTCAGAGTTTCTTCTTGCGCTGGCTATTTCTCAAGTAACTTTAATTCAAAATGATCAATATGCCACTTTGGCATATTTGGGGGCAGCCTGCCCTGAGCTCCAACAGCACTCGATATTTAATGAGCCCCTACTATGTGCCAGGCATTATGGTAGGTGCTGGTACTATAATTGATGTGACAGGAAAAGTCCCTGTCCTCATAGGGCTTCTTTTCAAGTAGGGGGACACAATTAAAATGAGAATATAATATAATGTCAGGTAACAATAAAGACTTGGAAAATAAAGCAGGGTAAGAGGGTGGGGTTGCTGTAGGGTGCCCAGGGCAAGGCTTTATGAGCAGCCTACTTGTTTGTACAGAAAGATCTTAATGGAATGAGGGAGAATCCAACAGGAGATGTGTGAAGGAAGAATGGGGCCCTTCTCAGCCCCTGCTTGTGCTGTCTGCCTGGTAGATAGCTCGGCACTGCCCTCTGGGGGCTTGGCACAAGCTGGCACCGAGTCTGGGGAAGGAGGTTGGTCTGGAGGCACGGAGGGGGGGGACTGCATATAATTCCTTCCTGATCTGCTCTCTGCTTGTTTGGGAGTGAGGCTAAGGTTAGAGGGAAACTCAAGTAGAATTCATTTTATCCTTTTTTTACTTCCTGCAGTGTTGTCAACATCTATGCTGTTTTGGTTGGGTTGATCCCAGAGCCAGATGCCCTCCTTTGAGTTTCAGCCACACCAGTTACCAGCTTGGTAACCCTGAGCAAGTTATTTAACCTCTCTGTACCTTGCTACCTCATCTGTAAAATAAAAAGCAATAGTAATAGTATCTACTTAATTGTGGTTTGAGGATTAAACGAGCTAATATATGTGAACCATTTAAAGCAGTGCCTGATATACAAAAACTTCTCAACAAATACTAGCTTTTATTAATATCCTTTGTGTCTGCATCTGAATGTGTGTCGGGGAGGTGTGTGTGTGTGAGAGAGAGACAGACAGACAGAGAGTGAAAGTGAGAGGCAGGGGAATAGGCAAGCAATCTCTAAAGTTTCTTCTGGCACTAAAAAAACAATTATTACATATTTTGTCTGACTCCTCACACTGGTAGCTCTTCCAGAGGCTATCAGTAAGACCTATTAGTAGGTCCTATTCCCATTTTCCTATCCAATCTTGTAGGAGAGAAACTGAGACAAAGTAAGGATTTACTACTCAGGAAATTAACAATTATGTTGGTAAGCACTGGGGTTATTTGGACGGCAGCCTCAGGACAAATTTGAAGTCACTTGAAGTACAGAAGTGCGATTTCCCACAGTTAAAGTGAAGCTCTCTTTAATTGCTTCTGCTAATTTAAAAATCAAAGCTAAAGGTACTTAAACATTACATGGCATTAAAATGGCATGGCTCTGTACTGGCTTAATGAATTCCCTTATGAAATCAACTCTAAAATGTCACCCCTCATGAATCATGAAACAGAATCTTTCTTGTTCTCTTAGGAGTTTTAGAGTTGATTTTCAAAATCCATGTTTACGTTCTGTTCTATAAGTTGTGTTCTCTTCTACAGGTTGGCCAGAAAAAATAAAATTCCGGCTCTCTGACTTCTATGTGTACTACCTTTAACCAGAAAGGAAAATACTGTTTATTGAAAATTGACAATTACTGGTGGTTTTAATTTTATTGTGAGTCTACTTCTGACCTCTTTAAATGTAGTCCTCTATATAAAATTGCCCATCAGAATTCTCCATATGAATGCTTCCTCCACAAGCATTTAAGAAACCAAACTCATCATCTTTCCTTCCAAATTTAATTTCCTCTGCCCCCAGAATTCTCCATCTCTAGGCCTGACACCACTCTCCACCCAGTTTCCTCTTCCAATCAAGTCCCACCAATTTTGCCTTTTTGATATCTCTAAAATCTTTGAATCCATTTTCTATTTTTTATCACTTGCCCCATTCCTCAGCCTACCTTCAACTCTTAATAACTACAGTAATAGCCTTCCAAATGGTCTTCCTGCCTCCAGACTTGACCCCTTTAAATCCATTCTCCACATGGATGCCAATGTAACTTTATAAAATGAACATCTGACCAGGTTACTTTCTTGCCTAAATCCTTCTATAGCTGTTCTTAGGATTAAGTCTAAACTCTTGACCATAGACTATAAGGCCTCGTGTTCTGGCCACTGCCTACTTACCTTACCTGCAGTCAATATCACTCCAACATCCATCACTGTACTAACCATGTGTTAGCATGAATACGATTTAGGTGTTTCAGTCTCTAAAAGGCATTGAGCTTTTCAATTATCTATTGCTGTGCAATTACCACCCCAAAACTAAACACATGATTTATTTTTTCTGGGCTCCCTCATTTGATTGTGTTCAGTTGAAGGGCTTACTGGACTGTCAGGTCCAAGATGGCATCATTCATGTGACTGGCAGTTGACTGAGAGCCTTGATTCCCTTCCATTGACCTCTCATCCTCCAGTAAGTTAGTGGTATCAGAGCAGCACTCGAAGACAGTAAAAGCAGAAGTTCCAAGGCCTCTTATAATCCAGCCTTGAAAGTCCCACAACATTGCTTTCTCCATATTTTACTGGCCAAACAAGTTGCGAGGTCTGTCCAGATTCCATTAAATAGGCCCCTCTTGATGGATGGAGTGGCAAAGTCACAATACATGACCATGCAAAGGGGCATGCAGACCAGATAAGAGGATTAAATGACTGTATTTTGCAATCTGTGATATGCACATAAACTAAATGCCTTCGAAAGGGTATGAGGAGAAACAAAAGGAAACCTGACTACTCCACTGGCCCTGATGAAATCCAGGAGGCCTAGGAGTGCAGCTAGCCTGACGCAGAGAGAGCGTCAGTCGCTGGAAAAGAGGGAGCTGGACGCTCCACTTACAAGAAAGTACACGGTTTCCTTTATAAGTGCCATTCTCAAAGTGCTGTGAGCCAGGGAAGCTGGTAGGAAGGGTAGAAAAACAGTAACCAAACTACCCATCCATTCTCTGAACCTGTTAATTTGATCACATGGGATACTTTTATATTTAAAATTCCCCGTGGTTAAGAAGTGAGAACACATATCAGGTCCATTGATTTTGCTTGGAGTGTCCAGCCTAGATTTTTATTCATCAGATACAACAGCACCCCCAATAACACCAGCAACATGACAACGGGGCAATTTCTGAATAGCATTGTGTATTTTGTTGATACACGTCCATTGCAGAAAGTGCAGCTGAATCTAAAAAAGAAAATAAATGTCCCTCTTAATTCCATAGCCCAGGGCTAACCACTCTAAAGAGTCTGACATGGTTTTTAACTAGTAGTCCAGGTTCATTAGAGGTTCTCAACCTTCCTGTGTCCCAACATGAAACGTCCATCATCTCCAGTTTTGCCAAGGCTGTAGGTTTCTTGGCCTATAGCATCTGCTCTAAGTCAGGGCCAGAGTCAACTTGGAGCCAACCCCAAGAACGGGGTGTCCAAGCCCCAGCGGACAAGGAGAGAGCAAATCTTCCAAGGACACTCAAGGACAAATCAAGCAAACAAATTCAGGGGAGGCATGAACACCGGTCAAGGTTCTGTTAGTTGCTCAGTGTGGTTGGGAGGCACAGTGGAAGAGCATTCTAAATGCTGTAGGGGCTCATCTACAGTGACTCAGAGTTTCCTGCTGCCCAAAAGCTAGGGGGGAGGACAGTTGGAATTACTCACGTCTCCTGGCAAGATTGTGGGCCCCCTCAATTTTAAGCATGATGACAGACAGCTTCACAAATAAGCTAACATCAAACTAGAAACTGTAATAAATGCTGGGAGATTTATAAGCCCCAGGAAAATGTAAACTGCCAGTGAAGGGAAAAAAACCTCAGTGATCTTACTTTTATGTGAATCCTTTGCTGACTGGAAATTGAGATTTCCATGGGCATGATATAGTCCTAAGATAGATGAAGGCAAATGGGAGACAGCCCCTAAAGGCAGCCCTGCGCTCACCGGAGACAAGGGGGAGCGTGAGACAGGCGTCTGTGTGCTGGGAGGTGGGCACTGGGCTTCAGAACGGGTCCGTTTTGCCCTCGTTAGGTAGTAACGAATGGGTGATTTCCCTAGTCACTGCCAGTACGAGAAATCAACAAAAGTAATTTCTCAGTACCCTTTGCAGGACAGTAGGAGAAACAAACAAGGTAAAACCAAAGTGAGTTATAAAAAAATGGCTTTTCAAGTTGAGCAATAAATTAGTTCCGGCAGCCATCCTGAAGGGCAAATAGGGACTCCATACTTCAGGGTGCGTGCCAGCACTTCTGTTCTCACTGGGTTGAGCATGACTCACCAAAGCCTCTGGTAGTCACCACAGTGGGCTCAAAACATATTTTGCAAAAGACTAACACCAAACTCCAGACTTAGGGAGTAAGTGAGCTTGTTTTATTTATTACTTCTTTTATTTACTTTTTAAAATATTACAGCAGTTAAAGTTTCCGAGGGCTAAGTGGGTGGAGATGAGTTTGGTTTTATTTTGTCTCTCTAAAGAGAATGTAGGTTGATAGACCAAGCCCTGATAAAAGCAAAGTTGCCAACACGAGTGAAACTGCATGAGCTGGGGCGGGGGGCGTGGAGGGGAGTGATGTGTGTGTCAGGACCAGGTGGTAAGAAAATGAGAAATAAAAAATAAGAATGTTCAGTCCAAGGCCGTCCGTTGAACAGGTGGTAAGCTATAAGAAAGACTAGTGGCAGTGAATTCCCTGGTGGTCCAGTGGTTAGGACTCAGCACTTTCACTGCCATGGCCCTGGGGTTCAATCCCTGGTCAGGGAACTAAGATCTCACAATCTGGTGGCCAAAATGTAAAAAAAAAAAGAAAAAGGTTACATTTTCCTAGTGACCCCCTTGCTTTGTGTCACCTTTTAGATTCTTCCTTCACAGGCTGAAAACCCGAAAGTGCTAACTACATGCCCCAATTTTCAGGAACAGTGCTACCTGCAAGTTCTGTTTTCTGAAGGAACATGGCTATGTTTAGATGATTCCTAAACTACTGCTTTATTTGGTCAATTCAGCAAAAAATCAGACCAAATGCTCATTTAGTGATATATTGACTTGGCTATCAACTTGTTTTCACTTTCCTGCAAATTATTTAATACATAATTAAATAGAACTGTGTTGATGCCACAACTGTTTTTGTCTTAGTTATCTAAAAGGTCATTAAATTTTTTTCCTTTGATCTATATGTTATTCAAATTTTAACGTCAATTCTCAGTCTTTCATTTTATTTATTGAGGAAATTAGAGCGCATCAGTAAGAACTCCACATTCCCACCATGGCAGAATTGCAAAGTAAATCTTTTAAAGGAAATGTACAACTATTTCTTTCCACTTAAGAGCTTCCTTTCTAGCTGGGCATATCAGTAACCTCTTATAAGACAAGCTACAAACGTGTGGTGCATGTGTACTGTGCTAGTGATCAGGGCTGGTTCTGCTTCCAGAAACATGGTGGGATTGCACTTCTACACCATCCTTGAAGTTAGTCAGGACCATGTGAGTATTCTAGATAGATTTAACAAAAAGGTATTTATTTTATTTTTAAAGTATGAGTGGGGAGACCCAAAGAAGTGACAAAGAGTTGGAGAACAAGGCTTGGAGAACAGGTCAGAACAAAGGAATTTCCCCCTCAGGGCTGGGCAGCAGAAAATATAGGCTGCCCCAGGGATATTCTAGTTTACTTGCACCTGTGGAGCAAAACTGCCCATATCTCATTCACTGTTCAAAATCCCATTAAAAAAACGTCCAAGCAGCCAAAACTAAGTCACATGCTCTCACCCATCCCAACAAAGCTGCCCACAGTGACGAATTCCTAATAAAGGGATATTGCTGTGCTAATAGGAATTGTGTGGATGCTTCACGGCCAAAATGTGACAAATATACTCTACAGTGGCAGAAGCAGAAGTCCTTAAGTGCTTCTCATTATTTGCACCAGAATTTAGGCAAGAAATTAGGCAACTAAATCCCCAAGATTCCCAGTCTCCTACCATCCCACCCTAATATGACAGAAGCAACTCCTGAGTTGTTTCCTAAACCAGGGGTTTCCCTCAGAACCCTTCTCCTGCCAAATGGCTTCTTGGATTGTCCACACTCTTTTTTTTCCTTCTGCTATTGATGCTGACTCATTCCAGCTTTTAAAAATTACTCATTATCCAAGAACCTCCTTTCTAGAAAGGTCATGCAAGTTCTCTCAGGAGGCTACATGGGCACCTGTATTCCTCCAGCCACAATCAGGAGACCAACTGCAGCAAAAAAGAGAAACCTCACAATTATTATGACATGGCAGGTTAGGATACTGAGGTGATGATCTTTGTAAAATATGACTTTCTGTTGGTGTTCACTTCTGCTCTAGTGGCATTTAGTAAATATCGTTGACTGAAATTGACTAAATGTAGCCATGTGACTTCATAAAGAAAGGCTCTCCATAAAAACTGGAGATGCCCTATTGCTGGCATAAGAAAATGCTTCAGAAAGAAAGCAGAGCTGCCTTAAATTACTACCAGCATAAGAAAAATGCATTGATGTGCCTTCCTGGTAACAGGTTTTTCAAAATTCAAATATAAATGAACCTCAGTGTATTTATGTATGTGTTATAAGTAAGAACCAAGTTTATTTTACTTTATTTGGGAAAAAAGTGGCCCTAGGCCCAAACAAAACAGCTAAGTGCCACTGTGACAGCCTCAGTAGCTCCAGGATTGCTTTTATAGTCATTCCTCAGGCACCCATGTAGGCACAATGTCATTTAGTCTTTGAGATTATTCAGTGCAAAATCTGGAAATTAATGATGTATATTCAACACCAGTGTTCTCAGATGAGAAGAGCAATTAGCAAATCCATAAATTAAGTGCTTGCTTGCTTTTCTTTAGTCAAAGATAAACAGTTGTTTAAAGATACTTTTCTTTAACTAAAATTTTTCTCCCAGGAAATAAACAGATGTTTGAATATCCATATTGCTGCTTGAATCTCACACCATTTCATCATGCCAGGCACCCAGATTCAGTTACAGTTTCATGTGATAGTGAGCATTGGTTAATAAGTCAATGTGAACTTGGAGAGGGGAATTTGGTGGAGTGCCACAGGGCTCTCCCCTTGCTCACACATGGTCCACGCTCTTTTTGGAAAGTGCACAGTAATGAAAAAGTGCAAGTTGGCAGATTACCATCACAAGAGCTATCTTAGTGAATTCATAAAGTTTTAAATTCTGACTCTTAACCTCATATATGCAAAAGCTGATTTACCCACAAATGAGGAAGGATGAGTATTTCTGGAAGTGAAGTCATTATGCTAATTAAGCACACAGAAAATAATGTATAGAACCCAGATGCCAAGTTACCAAATTATACTGAAATGTTTGCATTGACATGGGCTGAAATGTTAGCATTGCCATACCTAATATATTTTCTCTCTACAGCTAGAATTATATGGGATGTTGAACTATAATCAGAATAATGTTTGGTGAGCAAGAAACCACAACAGGGGAAGTTAATTGGATGCATTTTTAGAAACATGTCTCAGCCAAAACAGCTTAGGGCAGTCTCCCTCACAATAGGAATAATCTTGCCCAATGAGGTAGTAAGATTGAAGACACTAGGAGTGACTTCCCTACTTTGAACAGTTTTTGGATTTGCACAGTCCAGCAGCCTTCTGTTAAGTCTTATGCAAGACCAGAAATCAACTTATCATTTTAAGGTGACTCTCCCTATCTCTTCTCTAACTCTGTGATTCACAATGTTTAAGACGCTGAAGTGAGGAAGACGGTTCCTAGAGGCATAGCTGTCCGTGGTCCTGAACCACTATTAGCAGCGCTGAGATCCTTCTCTTAATCAGATTTCTCCCTGGAATGTTAAACCTGTGCGGTTAACAGCAGGCCAATCAGAATCAAGGGGGAGGACTTCCCTGGCGGTCCAGTGGTTAAGACTCCACGCTTCCACTGCTGGGGGCATGGGTTTGATCCCCGGTCTGGGAACTAAGATCCCACATGCTGCACAGTGTGGCCAAAAAAAAAGAAAATAATAGCCAGAATCAAGGAGGAGAGAAAATCTCTTTATAAAAGGTAAAATCCAAATGTTATGCATAAAAACTGTATGTGCAATGTTTTATGCATAAAAATTTCATGAAGATAAAACTTCAGGAAATGCAAAGAGATATGGAAAGAGAAATGATGGTGAGACTTTACTCTACCCTCTAATCTCATGACAAAGAAAGAAGGCAACAAAAAAAATATATAAAGGCCTAATACCAATGCCTAAAACTGTATAGCAAAGCCTATAACCAGAAAATGTAAACACTGAACTGTTATATGTCCATGATATATTTACAGAATCCAACACATTAGACCACCTGCAAAAAATCTGAGCCAAGTTAAAAAAAGTATAAATGTGGTATAAATGCTATTACAAATACAAATGATATTCTCTAATCACAGTGCAATAAAACTAGAAATTACAACATGGGAACTTAAGAGTTTTCTCAAATGATTCTTTTGTCAAAAATAAATCAAAATAAAATTTGTAGAATATCTAGAAAATAGTGACAATAAAAACACTAAGTATGAAAAATAGAGCAGAATGAAAATAAATAAGTATTCAACAAAAAATAGTAAAAGGTGAACAATTACTCCTAGGAAAGCAGAAATAGTGCATTAGTAAACATGAAAGCAGAAAACAATATATTAGAAAACAAAAACATAGAACAAATTGATAAAGTACTATGTCTTGGCAGTAGGCAGGAAAAATTTTGAATTAGGGGAGGGAGGAGATGGTTGGGGCAGAGAAGAGAGAAGGCAGAGAAAGCTCAATAAACAAAGACAGCTAGAGAAGCAAAGCCAGAGGTCCAAGAAAAAATGTTCAAATAACCATCTTTTCAGATGATGGAAGTTCCCAGTGAAATTACTTTCCACTCTATGGGAAGTCTGAGGGTCAGTTCACTTGTTTACTCCCCTCCCCACCCCATACCCCTGCACACAGTCCATACTCCTCCTATTCTATACTTATATCTTGAATGGTATTCTTATTTCCCTTATTTCTTTTTGGGATAGCATGCATTTCTGTATGCAAGCTATCATTTATTGAATGCTTGTCATGGGCCAAGAGGGACATAAGGGCTTTAAAGACATTTTTGTTAAACTCACACCAAATTTTTCAGGTATTATGCTTATCTTATAGACGAAGAAATTGAAGCTCATTTTAAGTAATTTTTCTAAAGTCACATGGTTAGCCATTCAAACCTAACTCTATCTACTCCGAAGTTGATTTTTCCTCACGATGCTATACTGCCTCTCCGTGGATAGAGATAGAGATCACATAGTAATAAAATTTGTACACAGTTAGCAAATTGTTGAGGAGGAAGGCTAAGATTATTAATAAAATCAAGATCTAAATGATCTCAACCATCTGAAATGATTGGCTGACACCAACATAAAGAACTCCCTGAGAGCTAAGTTCAAAATACTATATCTGGGAGTTAAAAAAAAAAAAATACTACTACACAAACAGAAGCAGGAAGATCTTTTCTGGTGCAGTTCGTCTGAAAAATTTCTCAGCATTTTAGTGCCTGTATGCTCCTTATACCAGGCTGTGTCCCAGCAGAAAATGTTGGCACTGTCAAAGAGTTTAACTGAGAAGAGTTTAATGAAGGAACTGTTTACAGGGTAAAGGCAACTAACGAGTAATAGTGAATCACCCAAGAACTGGCACCATAATTCCCAGCAGGAGCTGAGGCCACAGGTAAGACACATTCCCTGTTCTTTTTAAAAATGGTTCAATACCTTCTTGCTCTTACCCTCAAAGTTCCTGCTGGGGCCAAGCCCAATCAGAAGTTAGAGAGCAGGGCCACCTGAGAGGTACATTCAGTAGAGTTCAGACTCCTAGGGAATCTTTCAGGGAGGACAAAGTGGAGAATCTATCTGTTGGGGAAGCAAACAGAGAATAACCAGTATGTTCATTCATATTCACTCTCATCCAACAGAGTAACACAGATGCTAAAACAACAAAAAAAAGTGAATTTAGTCTCAGGTCTATTGATGTATATTCTAGGTCTTGATCATCAGAGATCTGAGTGCTACTGTCCTCTACAGACCAGAACAAACTTGGAGATCCCCTTCAATCTGAATGACTCAGAGAGAAGAAACATACAAGGAGTGCATCCTAAGAAAACCAGCTGGTATGTCAACCATTACAAAAAGCAGGATGTTTACTGTAGGGTGAAAAAGACTCTGGAAAGGCAAGTGTGAAGACTCATGATGTAGAACAGACTAATCTGTGGTAGTCCAGAGAGCAGACATTAGATACAGGCAGGAGAGTTATTGGGAAGCAGAAATTTGTTAACATAAGCAGTAAGTTCCTGATCTCCAGAACTATCCATCAGCGACATGGATTGCAGTTGGAAGAGTCATCCTTTATGAAATTCGATCATAGTCTAGGCTGTCACCTGCTGTTGGGCCTGCTGTAGAAAGGATTCCTGCACTTGGCAGAACATTTTCCTTACATCTCTAAGATTCTGACTTAGACCTGATGCCAATACTAAACACACTAGGCAGTCCAACTTAAACAAATGATTGTCCTTCGCACTAAGGACCACGTAGATAAGTCTGAATTTGTTCTGATGTTTTCTCTGCTACTGACATGCAGGCATGAAACTATCAATCCTTCCATAAACAACCTTTGAGTTTTGTCACTTCTTGGAGAGGCTAATAGAAGATGACCAAATATCTTGAAATATCATGCTTCTAATCATCTCAAAAGAACAAAATGTCTAGCAAAACAGAGCAGTTCTGCACTTAGCATTAGGCGTCATCTTATACCTCTTTTCTTGGCCCTACCTACAGTCAGAATAGATCTTTACAACAGAATAAAGGCCTGTTGAAAACATGCCTCATTCTAAGTCTTCAAGAAGAATGCTGTGGTAATAACATAGATAAATGTTCATAATCTATTCAGTGAGAAAAAGTTGTGAAACAGTCTATATACGTATATATATATTTATATACATATATATGAACATACTCTGTGTGTATATATGTGTGTGTATAGATATATTCAGTCTATGTAAAGAGTTGAAAATATACATATACCCAAAGAAGTAATAGTTATCTCTAAGTAGTGGAATTATAGTTGCCTTCTTTTTTCTTCTTTGGGGCTTACTATATTTTCCATAATAAACATGTATGTTTAGGAAAAAAATCTTTTATGTTGTGCTTTTTTATTTTCTTTGTTTAATAGGGGGAGAACTATGTAATTACCTGGCTAGGTAGACTTTTAGAAGACTTGACTACTTTGTAAAGTTGTTACATCCCTAGTTCTTCCATAGTTTGGATTCTGACCTAGAGGGGACATAAAAATTTGCTTTGAACCCTGGATTGGGTACATCATTTCATTGCTAAAGCAGTTTCATGGATCATGAACTGCATAAGTGACTTCAGCAATACAGAGCCTGAAAAACAGACGGCACAAGTGATCCAAGACAGATGATGGAGAACAAACAGCAAGTCAGGAAAAGCAGTGGCCTTTAAAAAAACACCTGATTAATTACCTTTTGAAATTAAGCTGCACTCCACTCTGCTCTCTAAACTCCCTTATGTAAGTATAACTTTAAATGGCTTATTTTATAAAACTCAAAGCTCCTCCAGGGACGTACCAAGGACAGAGTGGAGGGAATGGTTAGTCCCCATGGAAGCAAGAAGGCATTGTCTGTAGAGAATGTAAAGACATTAATAAAACTAAGTAAAAGTGTGTCTGCCTTTTAAAAATCACTGTGTATCAGCAGTGCTGCCCCACACTTTGTACATCGCTGAAGACTTCATAAAGGCTCCAGTGAAGGATTCCCTGATGAACTTCTCCCACCTTGAAGAAAATAACCTGTTATGCTCTTTGGTGTGCCCTTTCCTTCCCCTCCTACTTTTGCATTTCTCTCTGACTCCTCTTCTCTTTCTTTTTTTTGGGGGGGTGGGGAGGAGCAGGGGAGATGCATTCCTTTAAGTAAAAATAGTGACAGTGAGTCACTTGTGTCCCAAAACCCTGGCAAGGGATAGATCTCAAGACTGGAAGATTTCTGTTTATTTGTTACTTTCATTAGAACAACATTCCATCTTAACTGACTCATGGGACCATAATTGCTTTTTCTCTATTGAGTGGCAACATTTGCCCAAAAATGTTCTTTGAAGAACTAATGTTTTTCTTCTTCTTTGATTCACTCCTACATTTATATGCAACTTTTCTGCAAACGTTAGGGCTTGATCACCCAAGGATAAACAAGTTTTAGATAAATTTTATTTCTTACATGCTGTATATTGTCTTCCAGGTGTCATATTTTTATGCCATTGTGCTGTTAGAATTATCATCTTGATAATGCAATGCTAAGCACTTGCTTTATAACATCTCCAGTTGTGGGAGGTTAATATGCCTACAAATTTCACAGGGATTGAAATACCTTCAAAAGTATGTGCTCTCAGTTTTTATTCATATGATAGTTTTAGTTCTGAAATTCTTTTTAGGTAAGGTCAAATCGCAGGTACTGAGGAAGCACCCAAAGGAGGAATTCTATTATTATAATCTAATTGTTCTCATTCAACTAGATTTATCTCATTTTAACCACAATGAAATCAAGACAGAAGAGAGTATTTCTGATTTATAGACTTGTATCAACACCAGAGTTCCAATATTACACAAATAGCAGTGGGAAAGACCAAGGCATTAAAAATGCTAGAACATGAGTTCCAATTGAACCTGGTTTTAACTGATTTTTTAAATAAACTTTTCTAGTATCTTTTCTTCCAGTATTTTCTGTAGATGATGTACTAGAACTCCCCGGGATCCAATGTATCCTCAGGTAGTAAGGAAAACGCTGCCGGGAGGTATGATAGCATAGGCCCTAGAGCCCTGTCACGCCTCTTTCAGCTTGGCTTATTTATGAAAACTAGTAGTACAGTGGGAACCATATTTTTTTCAACAAAGCTATTTAGCACAGTTTCATTTTTGTGAATTTTTATCAGAGTAGTGAATCACTTAACATAAGTGACCAAAGCCTCACCCCTGTTTTGACACTAGTATATTCCTTTACATAGACAAGTACAGATACCCTCTAATCATAAAAATATTATTATTGTAAAATTAATATATACTACTTATCAGGTACATACTATGGGCCAGACACTGTGATAATCACATTTCATATGCTGTCACATTTAATTCTCACAATAATTCTGGGAGGTAAAGATTATTGAGTCATTTAATGGATGAGGAAACTGAGGCATTTCTATCCATGGGAACACACTTTAACAATAAAAGTTAATATTTGCTTTACCCCAAAAATGTCTAGCATTAAATCTATTTTATATAATTTGACAAAGTTACTCATCACTAAACATAGCCTAGCACCCCTCTCAGAAATGATGTGTTTACTGAGAGAGTACCTTTAGCCCTAGAAATTCTCTCACTTTCTAGACTTAACAATACCTCCTTATACAGGCATTCTTACAAACAGACAGTCACACAGACATTTCAAGTGACTTTCCCAAATGTTACAAAGCAGATCAATAACGAAAATTGGAACCCAATGCACATTTCTTTACATTTTACCCTGTTTTGCAAACCTTCAAAGGAGTACTATTTATTTGAAAACTATGTAACTATTTAAAAAAACTCTGGATATAGTGCCTTAAAATTGTGATTAATATACATATCTTCTCTATTTTCATAAATGTTGCTAAGAAGTAATATTCCAGAATACACCAAGAAATCCTCATATGGATTTTTATTTTATTTTATTTTATTTTATTAATTTATTTATTTATTTATTTTTGGCTACTTTGGGTCTTCATTGCGGTGCGTGGGCTTCTCATCTTGGTGGCTTCTCTTGTTGTGGAGCACGGACTCTAGGCGTGCAGGCTTCAGTAGTTGAGGCTCACGGGCTCTAGAGCACAGGCTCAGTATAGATGTGGCGCACGGGCTTAGTTGCTCTGCGGCATGTGGGTTCTTCCCGGACCAGGGCTCGAACCCATATCCCTTGCATTGGCAGGCAGATTCTTAACCACTGCGCCACCATGGAAGCCCCTGGATTTTTATATTTTAAGCCGCAGTGGCAGAGGCTGCTAGTTGCCTCCCCATATCCATTCTCTACATTTTTCCTACTAAGAGAATATTGATCTTAGCTGGGCACATTGACACCTGGAATAAGAGGCTTTTCCTAGGATCCACTGCTGTTGCATGAGGTTGTTTGAATAGTTCTGACTAATGACATGTAAGCAGAAGTGTTGTGAGGGACATCCAGGAAGTCTCCTTAAAGGGATCTGGCTCACCTGGGGGGGGGGGGGTCATTATTTTTTTGTTTTTTGTTTTGTTTTGTTTTTTAATGAAGTATAGTTGATTTATAATGTGTTAATTACTACTGTACAGCAAAGTGATTCAGTTATACATATCTATGTATTTTTTAAATATTCTTCTCCATTATGGTTTATCATAGGATATTGAATACAGTTCTCTGTGCAGTACAGTAGGACCTTGTTTTGGAGGGTCATTGTTAATGACAATAACAGATTATGACCCATTGAACAAAGTAGGGATTCATGACACCATGTTAATATAAATAATAACTGAATACATTGAAATTTTGAGGGGGAATGAGATATTTACTAGTCTTTAGGTACCTGCCTACAAATTATGTACTAAATACTAAAGGGAAAGTGCAGCTTTACAGGTGAGAAGCCTGCGAGAACTACCTTAATCAGGAGGTCAATGTGAGCATCATCCCTAAGTCAAAATCATGAGTCATCTGACAAGATGCAATGAGAAAATAATGTATGACACCCCTGCCAAAGACGCATACACTGAGTCTGATGATGAGAAAACATTAGACAAACTCAAACTGAGGGACATTCTACAAAGCAATTCGTGTAATCTTCCAAAGTGTCAAAGTCATGAAAACCAAGAAAAAAACTCGAAGGATGGAAAGTTGTCCACTAAAGGAGACTAAAGACATGAAATTTAAATGCAAAGTTCTAGACTCGATCTTTCTGATATAGAAGGCATTATTGGGACTACTGATGAAACTTGAATGTAACCTGAGGATTAGATGGTAGTAGTAAGCTAAAGTTAATTTCTTCATTTTTATGGTTGCACTATAGTTTTGTAGAACGTTCTCGTTTGCAGGTAATACACATTAAACTATTCAAGGGTTATAGGGCATCATGTTGGCAGCTCAACCTTAATGGTTCAGAGAAAAAAGTTTTTTGTATTGTTATTGTAACTTTCTGTAAGTTTGAGATCATTTCCCAAAAAAGTGAGAATTTTCCAAAACAAATGAAAGATATCATCAAGCCATGGATTCAAAAAGGGCTATAAAACCCAAGCATGATGAGTACATAGAAACCACACCTGGGTACATCATAATGAAACCTGACCTCAGAGTTCCTTCTGAGCTCCCAGAAGCAATTTCTCCCACCCCACCACTAACAGGAATCTCCAAACCTTAGAGTGTAGATCCAATGAGACATTTCACGCTATGAATAGAAAAATATATTTCCCTACCCCTTAACAAGGCCTTCTTCCTTTGCTGCTTCAGGATTTTTGATGAACAGCACATCCATTTTATTTAGGGTACATCCAAGCCCACTGTCCTGAGATCCAGACCACTCAGTCACGAAAACACACGGTAGAGTTCCAAAGGCTGGGGAGTTCAGTCTTCAACATTTCTACCTTTATGACTCCCAGTGGGTATAGAGCTGTACCAAATTCAATTCCATTCTTCATCACAGGGTTTTTTCCCCCATCTTGAATTAAAGAGAAGATCAGACCTTCTTGCTATATTTCAGCATGCTGTGCACCATGAGCAAATTCTTAGGTAAGACAAAAACATAACCCTTAAGGGCAAGTAATAACTGTTCAGATATAGGTAGGACAATCATTTATCTCAGTTTGCCCAGGACAGTTCTAATTTACACCTATGTTATCCCAGCACCAGCTTTCACACTCAGAGTGACCCTGATTTGGACTATCAATTACATGATCATTAGGGATACCATGGATTAAAACAAAACTTTGAGGGAAAATTCTGTATGTAGTAGATACTTGATATTTGAAGTTTATTGGTTGGTTCATTGGTTGGTGAGGTGTTATATTTGGGAAACACGCCATCCTGTGGGTCTTAGAGGAAAACAGGGCATAGGCAGTCAGTTGTGTTCATGATCTAATCTTGGACAGTTATGGAGTCCTTGCCAGAGTTTTGAATCAGGAGCAAATGAAAAGGAAGCTTTATTAGACCTTATTCTGGTGGTGAGTGGTGACCTCCAGTGACTACCATCCAGAATAGTGGGGGCAGCAGTGGTCAGGATCACTGGTAACAGTGGTTTCCCAAGCATGGTGTTCTTGTGTCATGACCTATCTCTGTTGTCAGCTAGAAAATTTTCCTTAGTTCTTGAATATTTATTTTCTGAACCTAGTTCTCCAATGCTTTCATCAATTCCATGAGCTACTTGTTCTAATTCTTTTTCTTCTGATGCTCAAAAACTTGGTTTCTACTATCAGTAACCAAAAAAATGAATACATCTAGCTAACGATACTAAACAGAACTCATACATTTTTAGAAAAAGAAGTCTGTCTCAAAGGTGAAAGGAATTCTCCTGCTTTGGTTCAGAACACTGATAGAAACTTTTTATTTATTTTTTTTTATTTTTAACATCTTTATTGGAGTATAATTGCTTTAAAATGTTGTGTTAGTTTCTGCTGTATAACAAAGTGAATCAGCTATATGTATACATATATCCCCATATTCCCTCCCTCTTGTACCTCCCTTCCATATTTCCTATTCCACCCCTCTAGGTGGTCACAAAGCACCAAGCTGATCTACCTGTGCGATGCAGCTGCTTCCCACTAGCTATCTATTTTACATTTGGTAGTGTATATATGTCAATGCTACTCTCTCACTTAATCCCAGCTTACACTTCCCCCTCCCTGTGTCCTCAAGTCCATTCTCTACATCTGCAACTTTATTCCTGTCCTGCCCCAACATTCACCAGAACCTTTTTTTTTTTTTAGCTTCCATATATATGTGTTAGCATACGGTATTTGTTTTTCTTTTTCTGACTTACTTCACTCTGTATGACAGACTAGGTCCATCCACCTCACTACAAATAACTCAATTTCATTTCTTTTTATGGCTGAGTAATACTTCATTGTATATATGTGCCACATCTTCTTTATCCATGCATCTGTCAATGGACACTTAGCTTGCTTCCATGCCCTGGCTATTGTAAACACTGCTGCAATAAACATTGTGGTACATGTCTCATTTTGAATTATGATTTTCTCAGGGTATATCTCCAGAAGTGGGATTCCTGGGTCACATGGTAGTTCTATTTTTAGTTTTTTAAGGAAACTCCATAATGTTGGCTGTATCAACGTACATTCCCACCAACAGTGCAAGAGGGTTCCATTTTCTCCACATCCTCTCCAACATTTACTCTTTGTAGATTTTTTGATCATGCCCATTCTGAATGGTGTGAGGTGATACCTCACTGTGGTTTTGATTTGCATTTCTCTAATGATTAGTGATGCTAAGCATCCTTTCATGTATTTGTTGGAAATCTGTATATCTTCTTTGGAGAAATGTCTATTTAGGTCTTCCACCCATTTTTTGATTGGGTTTTCTGTTGTTCTGATATTGAGCTGCTTGTATATTTTGGAGATTAATCCTTTGTCAGTTGCTTCATTTGCAAATATGTTCTCCGGTTCTGAGGGTTGTCCTTTCATCTTGTTTATGGTTTCCTTTGCTGTGCAAAAGCTTTTAAGTTTCATTAGGTCCCATATGTTTATTTTTGTTTTTATTTCCATTTCTCTAAGAGGTGGGTCAAAAAGGATCTTCCTGTGATTTATGTCATACAGTGATCTGCCCATGTTTTCCTCTAAGAGTTTTGTAGGGTCTGGCCTTACAATTAGGTCTTTAATCCATTTTGAGTTTATTTTTGTGTATGGTGTTAGGAAGTGTTCTAATTTCATTCTTTTACATGTACCTGTCGAGTTTTCCCAGCGCCACTTATTGAATAGGCTGTCTTTTCTCCACTGTATATTCTTGCCCCCTTTATCAAAGATAAGGTGATGACATGTGTGTGGGTTTATCTCTGAGCTTTCTATCCTGTTCCATTGGTCTATATTTCTGTTTTTGTGCCAGTACCATACTGTCTTGATTACTGTAGCTTTGTAGTATAGTCTGAAGTCAGGGAGTCTGATTCCTCCAGCTCCGTTTTTCTCTCTCAAGATTGCTTTGGCTATTCAGGGTCTTTTGTGTTTCCATACATTTTTTGTTCTAGTTCTGTGGAAAATGCCATTGGTAATTTGATAGGGATTGCATTGAATCTGTAGATTGCTTTGGATAGTATAGTCATTTTCACAATGTTGATACTTCCAATCCAAGAACATGGTATATCTGTCCAACTGTTTGTATCACCTTTCATTTCTTTCATCAGTGTCTGATAGTTTTCTGCATACAGGTCTTTTGCCTCCTTAGGTAGGTTTATTCCTGGGTATTTTATTCTTTTTGTTGCAATGGTAAATGGGAGTGTTTCCATAATTTCTATTTCAGATTTTTCATCATTAGTGTATAGGGATGCAAGAGATTTCTGTGCATTAATTTTGTATCCTGCTACTTTACCAAATTCATTGATTAGCTCTAGTAGTTTTCTGGTAGCATCCTTAGGATTCTCTGTGTATAGTATCATGTCATCTGCAAACAGTGACAGTTTTACTTCTTCTTTTCCGATTTGTATTCCTTTTATTTCTTTTTCTTCTCTGATTGCTGTGGCTAAAACTTCCAAAACTATGTTGAATAATAGTGGTGAGAGTGGGCACCCTTGTCTTGTTCCTGATCTTAGAGGAAATGATTTCAATTTTTTACCATTGAGAACGATGTTGGCTGTGGGTTTGTCATATATGGCCTTTATTATGTTGAGGTAGGTTCCCTGTATGCCCACTTTCTTGAGAGTTTTTATCATAAATGGGTGTTGAATTTTGACAAAAGCTTTTTCTACATCTACTGAGATTATCATATGGTTTTAATCCTTCAGTTTGTTAATATGGTGTATCACATTGATTGATTTGCATACATTGAAGAATCCCTGCAGTCCTGGGATAAACCCCATTTAATCATGGTGTATGATCCTTTTAATATGCTGTTGGATTCTGTTTGCTAGTATTTTGGGAGGGATTTTTGCATCTATGTTCATCAGTGATATTGGTCTGTAGTTTTCTTTTTTTTGTAGTATCTTTGTCTGGTTTTGGTATCAGGGTGATGGTGGCCTCATAGAATGAGTTTCAGAGTGTTGCTCCCTCTGCTATATTTTGGAAGAGTTTGAGAAGGATAGGTGTTAGCTCTTCTCTAAATGTTTGATAGAATTCACCTGTGAAGCCATATGGTCCTGGACTTTTGTCTGTTGGAAGATTTATTTTTATTTTTTTTAATTTATTTATTTCTGGCTGTGTTGGGTCTTCGTTTCTGTGCAAGGGCTTTCTCTAGTTGTGGCAAGCGGGGGCCACTCTTCATCGCGGTGCGTGGGCCTCTCACTATCGTGGTCTCTCTTGTTGCAGAGCACAGGCTCTAGACACGCAGGCTCAGTAATTGTGACTCACGGGCCCAGTTGCTCCACGGCACGTGGGATCCTCCCAGACCAGGGCTCAAACCCGTGTCCCCTGCATTGGCAGGCAGATTCTCAACCACTGCGCCACCAGGGAAGCCCTGTTGGAAGATTTTTAATCACAGTTTCAATTTCACTCCTTGTGATTGGTCTGTTCATATTTTCTATTTCTTCCTGTTTCAGTCTTGGAAGGTTGTACTTTTCTAAGAATTTGTCCATTTCTTCCAGGTTGTCCATTTTATTGGAATATAGTTGCTTGTAGTAGTCTCTCATGATACTTTGTATTTCTTCAGTGTCAGTTGTTACTTTTCCTTTTTCATTTCTAATTCTATTGATTTGAGTCTTCTTTTTTTTCTTGATGAGTCTGGCTAATGGTTTATCAATTTTGTATATCTTCTCAAAGAACCAGCTTTTAGTTTTATTGATCTTAGCTATTGTTTCCTTCATTTCTTTTTCATTTATTTCTGATATGATCTTTATGATTTCTTTCCTTCTGCTAACTTTGGGGTTTTTTTGTTCTGCTTTCTCTAATTGCTTTAGGTGTAAGGGTAGGTTGTTTATTTGAGATGTTTCTTGTTTCTTGAGGTAGGATTGTGTTGCTATAAACTTCCCTCTTAGAACTGCTTTAGCTGCATCCCATAGGTTTTGGGTTGTCATGTTTTCATTGTCATTTGTTTCTAGATATTTTTTGATTTCCGCTTCGATTTCTTCAGTGATCTCTTGGTTATTTAGTAGTGTGTTGTTTAGCCTCCATGTGTTTGTATTTTTTACAGATTTTTCCCTGTAATTGATATCTAGTCTCATAGTGTTGTGGTCAGAAAAGATACTTGAAATGATTTCAATTTTTTACAATTTACCAAGGCTTGAGTTTTGACCCAAGATATGATCTATCCTGGAGAATGTTCCATGAGCACTTGAAAAGAAAGTGTATTCTGTTGTTTTTGAATGGAATGTCCTATAAATACCAATTAAATCCAACTTGTTTAATGTATCATTTAAAGCTTATGTTAGCTTGCTTATTTTCATTTTGGATCATCTGTCCATTGGTGAAAGTAGGGTGTTAAAGTCCCCTACTATGATTGTGTTACTGTCAATTTCCCCTTTTATGGCTGTTAGCATTTGCCTTATGTACTGAGGTGCTCCTATGTTGGGTGCATAAATATTTACAATTGTTATATCTTCTTCTTGGGTTGATCCCTTGATCATTATGTAGTGTCCTTCTTTTTCTCTTGTAATAGTCTTTATTTTAAAGTCTATGTTGTCTGATATGAGAATTGCTACTCCAGCTTTCTTTTGATTTCCATTTGCTTGGAATATCTTTTACCATCCCCTCACTTTCACTATGTATGTGTCCCTAGGTCTGAAGTGGGTCTCTTGTAGGCAGCATATATATGGTTCTTGTTTTTGTATCCATTCAGCCAGTCAATGTCTTTTGGTGGGAGCATTTAATCCATTTACATTTAAGATGATTATCAATATGTATGTTCCTATTACCATTTTCTTAATTGTTTTGGGTTTGTTTTTATAGGTCTTTTCCTTCTCTTGTGTTTCCTGCCTAGGGAAGTTCCTTTAGCATTTGTTGTAAAGCTGGTTTTGTTGTGCAGAATTCTCTTAGCTTTTGCTTGTCTGTAAAGGTTTTAATTTCTCTGTCCAATCTGAAGGAGATCCTTGCTGGGTAGAGTTATCTTGGTTTTAGGTTTTTCCCTTTCATCACTTTAAATATGTCTTGCCACTCCCTTCAGGCTTGCAGAGTTTCTGCTGAAACATCATCTGTTAACCTTATGGGGATTCCCTTGTATGTTATTTGTTGCTTTTCCCTTGCTGCTTTTAATACTTTTTCTTTGTATTTAATTTTTGATAGTTTGATTAATATGTGTCTTGGCGTGTTTCTCCTTGGATCTATCCTGTATTGGACTCTCTTTGCTTCCTGGACTTGAATGACTATTTCCTTTCCCATGTTAGGGAAGTTTTCAACTATAATCTCTTCAAATACTTTCTCAGACCCTTTCTTTTTCTCTTCTTCTTCTGGGACCTCTATAATTCAAAAGTTGGTGCCCTTAATGTTGTCCCAGAGGTCTCTGAGACTGTCCTCAATTCTTTTCATTCTTTTATTCATTTCTTTATTCTGCTCTGCGGCAGTTATTTCCACTATTTTATCTTCCAGGTCACTTATCCGTTCTTCTGCTTCTGTTATTCTGCTATTGATTTATTCTAGAGTATTTTTAATTTCATTTATTATGTTGTTCATCATTGTTTGTTTGCTCTTTAGTTCTTCTAGGTCCTTGTTGAACGTTTCTTGTATTTTCTCCTTTCTATTTCTGAGATTTTGGATCATCTTTACTATCATTACTCTGAATTCTTTTTCAGGTAGACTGCCTATTTCCTCTATTTGTTTGGTCTGGTGGGTTTTTACCTTGCTCCTTCATCTGCTGTGTATGTCTCTGTCTTCTCATTTTGCTTAACTTACTGTGAATGGGGTCTCCTTTTCGCAGGCTGCGGGTTTGTAGTTCCCGTTGTTTTTGGTGTCTGCCCCCAGTGAGTGAGGTTGGGTCAGTGGCTTGTGTAGGTTTCCTGGTGGAGGGGACTGGTGCCTGTGTTCTGGTGGGTGGAGCTTGATATTGTCCTTCTCGTGGGCACAGCCACATCCTATGGTGTGTTTTGGGCTGTCTGTGAGCTTAGTATGACTTTAGGCAGCCTTTCTGCTAATGGGTGGGGTTGTGTTCCTATCTTGCTAGTTGTTTGGCATGGGGCTTCCAGCACTGGAGCTTGCTGCCCGTTTGGTGGAGCTGAGTCTTAGTGTTGAGATGGAGATCTCTGGGACAGCTCTTGCCAATTGATATTATGTGGGGCCAGAAGGTCTGTGGTGGTCAAATGTCCTGGACTCAGCTCTCCCACCTCGGAGACTCAGGCCTGACACCCAGCCAGAGCACCAAGACCCTGCCAGCTGCACAGCTCGGAAGAAAAGGAAGGAAAAAAAAACAAAAAAGAGCAGATAGAACCCCAAACCAAATGGTAAAAGCAAAACTAAACAGACAAAATCACACAAAGAAATATGCACAAACACACACACTCATAAAAAGAAAACAAACAACAACAACAACAAATAAACGAACAAAAAAATGAACAGACAGAAACCTAAGACAAATGGTAAAAGCAAAACTAAACAGACAAATCACACAAAGAAGCATACACATACACAGTCACAGTCACACATACACAGTCACAAGAGAAAAAAGGGAAAAAAATAAAATAATAAAAATAATTAAAAAATAAAATAAAGTAAAAGTTAAAAAAAAGAAAGGAAGAGAGCAACCAAACCAATAAGCAAATGCACCAGTGATAACAAGCACTAAAAATTAAACTAAGATAAACATAAAACCAGAACAAATCAGATGCAGAAAGCAACCCCCAAATCTACAGTTGCTCCCAAAGTCCACCGCCTCAATTTTTAGAACATTCGTTTTCTATTCAGGTATTCCACAGATGCAGGGTACATCAAGTTGATTGTGGGGATTTAATCCACTGCTCCTGAGGCTGCATGGAGAAATTTCCCTTTCTCTTCTTTGTTCGCACAGCTCCTGGGTTGCAGCTTTGGTTTTGGCCCCACCTCTGCATGTAGGCCACCCTCAGGTATCTGTTCCCCACCCAGACAGGACGGGGCTAAAGCAGCAGCTGATTAGGCCTCTCTTGCTCACTCAGGCTGGGGAGAGGGAGGGGTAGTTAGTTAGTCATAAGTGGAATATGGGATGAACCTGAGGCAGCAGGGACCAATGTGACATTGCAACAGCCTGAGGCACGCTGTGTGTTCTCCTGGGGAAGTTGTCCCTGGATCATCGGACCCTGGCAGTGGTGGGCTGCACAGGGTCCCTGCGGGGGTGGGTAGTGACCTGTGCTTGCACACAGGATTTTTGGTGGCAGTGGTGGCAGCATTAGCAGTTCATGTCTGTCTCTGGGGTCTGAGCTGACAGCTGTGGCTCGTGACTGTCTCTGGAGCTTGCTTAGGTGGTGCTTTGCCTTCTGTGGGCACATGGAGGAGGAATCCCCTCTCCTTGCGCACCCCAAAACAATGGTCTCTTGCCTCTCCGGCAGGTCAGACCTTTTCCCTGACTCCCTCCTGGCTAGCTTTGGCGCACTAGCCACTTTCAGGTTGTCTTCATGCAGCCAATCCCAGCCCTTTCCTCGGGTCTGACCTCCAAAGCTCGGGCCTCAGTTCCCAACCCCCACCCACCCCAGTGGGTGAGCAGATAAGCGTCTCAGGTTGGTAAGTCCTGGTCGGCACCAGTCCTCTGTGTGGGAATCTCTCTGCTTTGCCCTCTGCACCCTTGTTGCTGTGCTCTCCTCCATGGCTCTGAAGCTTCCGCCCCCCCCCGCCCACCCCCCATCCCCACCAGTGAAGGGGTTCCCTAGTGTGTGGAACCTTTTAGTCCTTCACAGCTCCCTCCCAGAGGTGCAGGTCCTGTCCCTATTCTTTTGTCTCTGTTTTTTCTTTTTTCTTTTGCCCTACCCCAGTATGTGGGGATTTTCTTGCCTTTTGGGAAGTCTGAGGTCTTCCATCAGCATTCCGTAGGCATTCTATAGGAGTTGTTCCACATGTAGGTGTATTTTTTTTATTTGTGGGGAGGAAGGTGATCACATCTTACTCATCTGCCTTCTTGAAGTTCTCCCCCGATAGAAACTTTTAAATGGCAGTCACCTGAATTTTTTTAAAATCTCATTCTCAACCAAGTACCTGATTTCACAAACATAATATCTTGTGAACTGCTAGTTGCAATATACTAGCCACATAGGGATGTCTGCACAGAATCCTCATAGAATTGACTTGCATTGCTTTGTCATTTGATTTCATACATTTTATGTTGCTTGTTGAGTCTTTACTAAAACATCCATAGAAAAAGGGAACAAATCTTTCACACTAAGGAATTAAATATACACAATGACCTTCCTCCCCATCTACATACACAGATACACTTTTGCACACACATTCACATTCACAACAATATTTTTTAAAGGTATTTTGATTTAGGTATAGTTAGTTAATTTGGCTTAGGCAGATTCTGATATTTCTTTGAGCTGAAGTTATCATCCCAGGCAACAGTCACACTCTCTCTGTGAAACATAGAAATGTCAGAAGTGCAGAGGGCTTTGTCTGCATTCAAAGCTTGACACCACTCTACCAGGAAATCCTCTCTAAAGTCAGCAAAAACGGGGTGGGCATTCTTTATGAGCTGGCATTACTTCCATGTCAAAAACTTAACCTGATAATTCTTTCTAAATTAATGTTCTGAGACCCATTGGCCATCATAGCCCACTTAATTAATCAAATTCCTCTCATGCTCTCCACTTGTTCCTGGCCTATTGAAGATACTCTGAGCATTTCTCACTTGCAAATTACTGAGGAAATCTAAGTTCACTTTGAAATACGGAATCTGTCATTTTTTGATGTTCAGACATTCAGAGAACTCAAAAGACAATGTCCTTTCTCCACATTTTATTTAATTTTACTAACCTGTCCCCATACTCACATCATCCCTACTGGCAGCCCATTAGAGCCTGAATGCAATACTCTTGATGTCCAGTGAAGTCAAACAGTACAGTGGAGTTACACTCTTTCTTGCCCATCACACTGACAGCTTGTTTAAGATGAAGATTCTTTTTGGATCTTGATTCCAGAATGCATACGGGACATTTTCTTTCTTTCTTCCACTCTTTTATCACCTCCTATCTGATAGAAAACAGATAAAATTGAGAAGGAAGGAAGGCAAAGGAATGCAACTCATATACATTCAGCATTCACTAGGTGTCAGATGTCTTATGGCTGTATGATCATATATAACAGTATTACATTTATTTAGCAACTATTCTGTGCCAAGCATTCTACAAAGTGCTTAAGTAATGTAGCTTAATTCTCTTAACACCTCTATAAAATAGATATTATTATCATCGTCATTTCACAAATGAGGAAACTGAAGCAGAGAGAAGTTAAGTAGTTTTCACATCTCATAAGAAGCAAAGTTGTCTCTGCAATTCTTGTTCTAGCCATCTTCAGGCTGCTGTGCATGCCACAAGTGTTATAGTTAGGTTTGCACAAAATATCACAGGAGTATCAAGGACTCCTTGATACTCCCCACAAAGATTCCCATGTCCTAATCCCCAGAATCTGGGAATACGTTGTTGCATGGTGAAGGAAAATTATGGTTGCAGATGGAATTAAGTTTGCTAATCAACTGAACTTCAAATAGGAAGATGATCCTGAAGTATCTGAGTGGGCCCAATCTAATCACAGTGGTTCTTTAAAAAGGAGAAAGAAATGGGCAGGGGTCCAAGATGACAGTGTAGGAAGATCCTGAACTCACCTCCTTCCATGAACACACCAAATCTACAGCTATAGCTATATATGGATCATTTCCCTCTTAAAACTGAAGACTAGATGAACTGCTTCTCCACATCAGATACAAGGACCAACACAAGATGGGTAGGAAAGACAGAGACTTTCAGCAAAAAACCCAACCCCAGTGCAGCAACATGAATTGGGAAGTATCTCACCAGTCCAGTGCTTCTCCCTGAGGAGCAAGGTGCTGGTACCCCACACCAGGCACCCAAATCCCTGGGATGTGCACTGGAGAGATGAGGTCCCCTAAAGGTCTGCCTTAGAAAACCAGTAGGGCTGATATCCAAGTGAAGCAAAGTGCTACTGACCTCCATGGGACTGTAACATTTGGAAGCATGGTTCTAGGCAGACTACCAACCCAGGGTGCTGCACAGACAATAGACTGAAACACAACCACAGTCTTGTGAAAAAGGCTTATTTATTTAGCCTGGAGCTTCACCTGGGGGACAGGCTTCTGGTTTCCCACACATCTAGGGGCTAAGGAAACACTCCCAAAGTACATAAGCAGGGAGACACCATCTTTGTGCACCCCTTTGGCCTCACAACAGCTCTATAAGGCCTACTAGCTTATACAGTCACCAGGAGCCCCAATTTTTGCAACTGTTGCCCAGGGGACACCTCCAGATATCTTTCCTGGACTAGAGGCCACCAGGAATGACAATTGCTGCCCCACACGACTGTATATTTTTGCAAACTTTAAAAGCTGCTGCCTAAGGGTCTGGCTTCCAATCAGCCTGAAATTAGGTGCTAAATGAGATTCTCCCCCTCTTGGAACACTGACAGGTCATGGCACACCCTGAAAAACAGGGACATATCAAGAATAAGTCAGACAGTTTGGACAACCATGAAGGTTCAAGAGATAACCAAGAGCTAAGGCAAGGTTGAATGAGAAGATTCATCACCTACACAAGGCCACTCCTTCAAGATGGAGAAAAGTAGCCCTTTTGCCTAATACATAGAAATAAACACAGAGAGTCAAGTGAAATGAGAAAAAAGAAAATTTTTTTAAATGAAAAAACAAGATGAAACCTCAAAAAAGACCTTACTGATACAGAGATAAGTAACCGATAGAATTAAAAGTAATGTCATAAAGTGGCTCACTGAACCTGGGAGAGGATGAATGAACGCAGTGCGAACTTCAACAAAGAGATAGAAAATGTAAGAAAGTACCAAACAACAATCACGGAGAAGAAGAATACAATAACCAAATCAAAAAAATACAGTACAGAGGTTTAAGAGTCGAGTGGATGAAGCAAAAGAGTAAATCAGTGAGCTAGAACTCACCCAGACAGAGCAGCAAAAAGAAAAAATAATTAATAAATAAAGATACTTAAGGGACCTATGGGACAACATCAAGTGGAATAACATTTGCATTATAGGGGTACCAGAAGGAAAAGAAAGGGGCAGAAAAGGAAACCCAGAGAGTTTCAAATAAGATAAATGCAGAGATATCCATACCAAGACAGATTATAACTAAAATGGCAGGAGTTAAAGATAAAGACAGAACCTTAAAGCAGCAAGAGAAAAAGAAATTGTTATATACAAGGGAAACCCCATAAAGCTATCAGCAGATTTCTCAGCAGGAACTTTGCAAGTGACTAGGGTGTGGCATGACATATTCAAAGTGCTGAGAGGAAAAAAAAAAAAAAGACAATTTTCTAACCAAGAATACTCTGCCCAGCAAGGTTATCATTCAGAATTAGAGACATAAAAATTTGTGTAAACAAGCAAAAGCTAAAGGAGTTCATCACTACTAAATGAGGCTTAAAGGAACGTAACAAGGACTACTTTAAGCTGAAAAGAAATGGCACCAATAATACTAAGAAAACAAATGGAAGTAAAATTCTCACTGAAAAAGGTAAATATATAGTAAATGTAGAGGATTAATCACTTATAAAGGTACTATGAAGTAACCTAAAAGTACAATAATTTGTTAAGTGATACATAAAATTAAAAATGTAAAATATGACATTAAAAAAAATGGGACAGTGGAGTAAAAATGTAGAATTTTGGAATGTGTTCAAATTTAAATTTTGCTATCAACTTAAAATAAACTTATATACATAGAGGGATATATGTGAACATCACAGTAACAACATAGCAAAAAATTATCATAAATACACAAAGAAAGTGAGAAATGAACTAAACATAACACTACAGAGAGTCATCAAACCTCACAGGAAGACAGAAAGAAAAGTAGAAAAGAACAGAGGGGAACTACAAAAACAGCCGGAAAGCAATGTAAAAATGCACTAAGTACATAATACAATAATTACTTTAAATGTAAATAGACTAAATTCACCAATCAAAAAGATATAGAGTGGTTGAATGGATAAAAAAAAAAATCTGTTTACGGCCTAAAAGAGACTCACTTCAGAAGTAAGGGCACACACAGACTGAAAGTGAATGGATGGAAAAAGATATTCTATGGAAATGAAAAGAAAGCTGGTGTAACTATACTAATATCAGAGAAAATAGATTTTAAAACAAAGACTATAATAAAAGACAAAGAGGGGCACTACATAATGATAAAGGCGTCAATCCAGCAAGAAGATATAAAATTTATAAATGTATATGTGGTGCATACCCAACATAGGAGCACCAAAAATGTAAAGCAAATATTAACAGACCTAAAGGAAGAAATTGACAACTATACAATGAGAGTAGGTGACTTTAACACCCAACTTACATAAATGGATATATCATCCAGGCAGAAAATCAATAAGAAAACATTGGTCTTAAATGACATATTAGACTAGATGGACTTAATAGATATATAAAAGCACACATTCTTCTCAAGTGCACATGGAATCCAGAATAGATCACAAGTTAGACCACAAAGCAAATCTCAATAAATTCAAGAAGACTGAAATCATATCAAGCATTTTTCCAACCACAATGAATGAAACCAGAAATCAAAAACATGAAAAAACTTCAAATACATGGAGATTAAACAACGTGTTCCTGAACAACTACTGGGACATAGAATAAATCAAAGGAGATATTTTTCAAAATACCTAGAGACAAAGGAAACAGAAATATGACATACCAAAATCTTTGAGATGCAGCAAAAGTGCTTCTAAGAGGGAAGTTCATAGGCCTACCTCAAGAAACAAGAGAAATCTCAAACAATCTAGCATTACACCTAAAGGAACTAGAAAAAGAAGAACAAACAAAGCCCCAAGTTAATAGAAAGAAGGAAATAATAAAGATAGGAATGGAGGGGCTTCCCTGGTGGCGCAGTGGTTGAGAATCTGCCTGCCAATGCAGGGGACACGGATTCAAGCCCTGGTCTGGGAAGATCCCACATGCCGCAGAGCAACTAGGCCCGTGAGCCACAACTACTGAGCCTGTGCGTCTGGAGCCTGTGCTCCGCAACAAGAGAGGCCGCGATAGTGAGAGGCCCACGCACCGCGATGAAGAGTGGCCCCCGTTTGCCGCAACTAGAGAAAGCCCTCGCACAGAAACGAAGACCCAACACAGCCAAAAATTAATTAATTAATTAATTAATTTTTTTAAAAAGTTAACCTATGTCTAAAAAAGAAATAGGATTTAAAAAAAAAGATAGGAATGGAAAGAAATGGAAAGAGACTTAAAAAAAAAGAACAATAGAAAAGATCAATGAAGCTAAGAGTTCATTCTTTGAAAAGATAAACAAAATTGGCAAACCTATTAAAAAAAAAGAGAGGGTTGAAATAAATAAAATTAAAATGAAAGAGAAGTTACAACTGATACCACAGAAATACAAATAATCATAACAGACTACTATGAATTATATGCTGACAAACTGGATAACCTAGAAGAAATTAATAAATTCCTAGAAGCATACATTCTTCCAGGACCAAATAATGAAGAAATAGAAAATATGAATAGACCAATTACTAGGAGATTGAATCAGTAATTTAAAAAACCTCCCAATATACAAAAGTCCAGGACCAGGTGGCTTCACTGGTGAATTCTACAAAACATTCAAAGAAGATTTAATACATATCTTTGTCAAACTCTTCCAAAAAAATGAAGAGGAAAACCTTCCAAACTCATTTTATGAGTCTAGAATTACCCTGATACCAAAACCAGACAAGGGCACCACAAAAAATGAAAATTACAGGCCAATAGCCATGATGAACATAGATGCAAAAATCCTCAACAATATATTAACAAACCAAATTCAAAAACACAGTAAAAGGATCATACACAATGATCAAGTAGGATTTATTTCAGGGATGAAAAGATGGCTCAACATCCACAAATTAATCAATATGACATATCACATTGACAAAATGAAACAGAAAAATCATATGATCATCTCAATAGATGCAGAAAAAATTGGCAAAATTAAATATCTATTTATGACAAAAATTCTCAACAAAGTGCCTATAAAAGGAACATACCTCTATATAATAAAGGTCATATATGATAAACCTACAGCTAACATCATACTCAACAGCAAAAAGCTGAACACTTTTCCTCTAAGATCAGAAATAAGACAAGGATGCTCACTCTTGCCACTTTTATTCAACACAGTATTGAAAGTTCTAGCCACAGCAATTAGGCAAGAAAAAGAAATAAAAGTCATCCAAATTGGAAAGGAAAAAGTAAAACTGTCACAATTTGCAGATGACATGTTACTGTCTATAGAAAACCCCACAGACTGTACCAAAGATTGTCAGAAATAATAAACGATTTCAGTAAAGTTGCAGGATACGAAATCAATATACAAAATCTGTTGCATTTCTATACACTAATAACAAACTCTTTCAAAGAGAAATGAAGAAAACAATCCCATTTACAATTGCATCAAAAAGAATTAAAAACTTGGGAATAAATTTAACCAAGGAATGAAAGACCTATACACTGAAAACTAAAAGACAATGATGAAAGAAACTGAAGAAGACATAAATAAATGGAAAGACAGTCTGTGCTCATGGAATAGAAGAACTAATATTATTAAAATGTCTATACTACCAGAAGCAATCTACAAATTCGATGCAATCCCTATCAAATTTCCAATGACATTTTTCATAGAACAAGAACTAATAACTCTAAAATTTGTATGGAAACACAGAAGACCCCCAATAACCAAAACAATCTTGAGAAAGAACAGGGTTGGAGGAATCATGCTCCTTGATTTCAAAAAATACTACAAAGCTATAGTAATCAGAACAGTATGGTTTTGGCATAAAAACAGACACAAAGTCAACAGAACAGAATAGAGCACAGAGATAAATCCATGCATATAAAGTCAATTTATGACAAAGGAGGCAAGAATATACAATGGGGAAATGACAGTGTCTTCAATAAATAGTATTGAGAAAACTGGACAGATACATGCAGAAGAAAGAAAATGGACCACTCTCTTACACTGTATATAAAAATAGTCAAAACGGATTAAAAATTTGAATGTAAGACCTGAAACCATAAAACTCCTAGAAGAAAGCATAGGTGATAATCTCCTTGACATGTGTCTTAGGGATTTTTTTTGGGGGGGGGGAATCTGACTCCAAAGGTAAGGGAAACAAGCAAATATAAACAAATGGGACATCAAGCTAAAAAGCTTCTGCACAGCAAGGAAACCTACTGAATGGAAGAAGACATTTGTAAATCATATATCCAATAATGGGTTAATATCCACAATATATAAAGAACTCAATAACAACAACAAAAACCAAATAATCTGATTAAAAAATGAGCAGAGAATCTGAACAGACATTACTCCAAAGAAGACATAAAGATGGCCAACAGGCATATGAAAAGATGCTCAACATCACTAATCATCTGGAAAATGCAAATCAAAACCACAATGAGATATCTCCTTGCACCTGTCAGAATGTTATCATCAAAAAGATAAGAAAACAAAAAAGAAATAACAAGTGTTGGCAAGGATGTAGATAAAAGGGAATATTTGTGCACTGTTGGTGGGTGTGTAAATTGGTGCAGCCACTATGGAAAACAGTATGGAGTTTCCTCAAAATATTAAAAATAGATCTATTATTAGGGAACTATATTCAATATCTTGTAATAACTTATAATGGAAAAGAATCTGAAAAAATATATATATTTTTAATTGAAGTATAGTTGATTTACAAGATTGTGTTAGTTTCAGGTGTACAGTTATAACTGAATCATTTTGCTGTACACCTGAAACTAACACAATATTGTAAATCAACTATACTTCAATTAAAATAATTAGCTCTATGGTATGATCTAACAATTTCACTACTGTATCTATTCAAAGAAAACAAAAACACTAACTCAAAAAGATATGTGCACCCCTATGTTCATTGCAGCATTATTTTCAATAGACAAGATATATAAGGAACCGAAATGTCCACTGGTGGATGAATGTTATAAAGAAAGTGTGGTACACGCATATACAATGAAAGATTATTCAACTGTAAAAAAGAATGAAATCTTGCCATTTGCAACAACATAGATGGACCTTGAGGGTCTTATGCTAAGTGAAATAAGTCAGACAAAGACAAATACCACATGATTTCACTTAAATGTGGAATCTATAAAACAAAACAAATAAACAAACAAAATAAAACAAAACCCAGACTCATAGATACAGGAAACAGATTCAAAGTTGCCAGAGGGGAGGTAGGGGAACAAAATGGGTGAAGGAGATCAAGAAGTTCAAACTTCCAGTTATGAAACACATAAGTCATGGCAATGTAAAGTACAGCATGGGGAATATAGCCAATAATATTGTATTGACATTGTATGGTGACAGATGGTAAATAGACTTATTGTTTGATCATTTCTCAATGTATACAAATGTCAACACACTACCTTGTACACCTAAAATTAATTATATATTGTATATCAATTATACCTCAACAGAAAATTACTTTTACAAGAAAAAAAGGGAAAAAGGAGGAAGAATTTCAGAATCAGGGAAAGATTTTAAGATGCTATGAGACTGCCTTGAAGATGGAGGAAGGGGGTCAGGAACCACAAGGGGTACAGACAGCCTCCAGAAGCTAAAAAAATGCCAAGGAAACAGATTCTCTCTTAGAGCCTCCAGAAGGAATATACTCTGAAAACAATTTGATTTTAGTTCAATGAGACTCATTTTGACTTGTGACCTCCAACATTGTAAGATAGTAACTTTGTATTGTTTTAAGCCATTGAGTTTGTGATAATTTGTTATCATGGTGATAGAAAACTAATACAGATGCCTCATCTTGGGTGGTCAATGAAAAATAGGAGGTGATATCTGAACAGAGTGTGGAAGGATGTGTAGCAGCTCCCTGTACAAGGAATATATGTGGAGAAGAGGATTCTCAGCAGAGGGAAGGACAAATACTAAGGCAAGACACAGCATGGTGTGGGGAGGGGATGGCAGGTATCCTGGCAAGGCTGGGTACAGGGCATGTGTTCAGAATGGCAGAGGATGACTATAGCTGAATTTGATATGCCAGAATAAAGAGAGTAGATTTTATCTTGCAGAAAATGCTAACTATTAAGGGATATTTAAGCAGAGTTGAGTAACTTTCATTTTTTTAAGCTTTTTAATTTTTTAAATTAATTTTTATTGGAGTATAGTTGATTTACAATGTTGTGTTAGTGTCTACTGTACAGCAAAATGAATCAGCCATACATATACATGTATCCCCTCATTTTTGGACTTCCTTCCCATTCAGGTCACCACAGTGCATTAAGTAGAGTTCCCTGTGCTATAGAGTAGGTTCTCATTAGTTATCTCTTTTATACATAGTATCAATAGTGTATATGTGTCAATCCCAATCTCCCAATTCCTCCCACTCCCCCCTTTCCCCCTTGGTATCCATATATTTGTTCTCTACATCTGTGTCTCTATTTCTGCTTTGCAAATAGGATCATCTATACCATTTTTCTAGAGTCCACATATATGCATTAATATACGATATTTGTTTTCCTCTTTCTGACTTACTTCACTCTGTATGACAGTCCATCCACATCTCTACAAATGGCCCAATTTTGTTCCTTTTTATGGCTGAGTAATATTCCATTGTATATATGATGTACCACATCTTCTTTATCCATTCCTCTGTTGATGGACATTTAGCTTGCTTCCATGTTCTGGCTATTGTAAACAGTGCTGCTATGAACATTGGGGTGCATGTATTTTTTGAATTATGTTTTTCTCTGGGTATATGCCCGGTAGTGGGATTGCTGGGTCATATGATAGTTTTATTTTTAGTTTTTTAAGGAACCTCCATACTGTTTTCCATAGTGGCTGTATCAATTTACACTCCCACCAACAGTACATGAGAATTCCCTTTTCTCCACACCCTCTCCAGCATCTATTGTTTGTAGATTTTTTAATAATGGCCATTCTGACCAGTGTGAAGTGATACCTCATTGTAGTTTTGATTTGCATTTCTCTAATAATTAGTGATGTTGAGCATCTTTTCATGTGTCTGTTAGCCAGCTACATGTAAAAGAATGAAATTAGAACACTCCCTAACACCATACACAAAAATAAATTCAAAATGGGTTAAAGACCTGAATGTAAGTCTAGACACTATAAAACTCTTAGAGGAAAACATAGGCAGAACACTCTTTGACATAAATCACAGCAAGATCTTTCTTGACCCACCTCCTAGAGTAATGAAAATAAAAACAAAAATAAACTAATGGGACCTAATTAAACTTAAAACTTTTGCACAACAAAGGAAACCATAAACAAGATGAAAAGACAACCTTCAGAATGGGAGAAAATATTTGCAAATGAAGCAACTGACAAAGGATTAATCTCCAAAATATACAAGCAGCTCATGCAGCTCAATATCAAAAAAACAAACCCAATCAAACAATGGGCAGAAAACCTAAACAGACATTTTTCCAAATTTTCATTTTAGAAAGAACACTCTAGTTACTTATTTAACAACAACATCATCTGATATTTATTGAATATGAAAATGGGCTGGAGGATGAGTGACATAGAGTCTAGGAGAAAAATCGTAGTTATCTAAGCAAGAGGTGATAAAGGCCAGAGACAGCAAAGTTAGAGGACACAACAGATTTGAAAGATATTTAGGAGGCACAATTCATGAGACTTGGTGATTTGTTTGATGTCAACAACTTTATGGCTTGAGAGATTAAGAGGATGTTATTGCCGTTAGTCAAGACAAGGGGGGAAAAGGTACGGAATCTACATTTGAAAAAGGGAAGCTATTTTGTTATTATTTTTGAACACATAATAATGACAATTTCAATTTATTAAGTGCCTACTATGTGCCAGTTCTTTATACATATATGTTATCTCTTGTAATACTCATACTAATGCTATCATTATTTCCATTTGTTAGATGAAGAAAGTGAGGCTCAGAGAGGTTAGAAATACCTTTTCCAAAAATAAAAATTAAAAAAAAAAAAAAAAAAAAAAAAGAAATACCTTTTCCATTGTTACAGGGCTAATCGTCAGGGCATGACTCAGCTCTACTATAGGAGCAAAAATTCTTATTGCAAACCAACATACTTTCTGTCCCCTCCACTACTCTGTCATGTTGAGTTTGAAGTGCTAATGGGAAAAGGTGCTTCATGATGATGTCCAATAGACAATTCAAAGTTCAAGTCTGGAAATGAGATCTGGACTAGAGAGGGAAATTAGCTCTCAACAGCATACATGTTGAGTATGGCTGAAATTGGTCTTATGAAGAAGAAACTAGAACTCAGGAGAAACTTGGGAGGACACATTGTTTAAGGGATGAGGCAAAGGAGGTAAGCCAGTACATGAGCCATAGACCCAGAGGGAACACAAGAGTGATGTCACAGAAACAAAGGGAAGTGTTGCCCACAGCAAGCCTTCACAAGTATGTGCTGGTGAATGTAATTAAATACAAAATCTTCTCCTAGCTGAGACAGACTGAAAACTAGGCCTCTTGTGCCAAACCGTTAGCTGCATTGTGAATGCAAAGGGAAAGTTCTTGAAGGAAATTAAAAGTGCTCCTCCAGTGAACACACAAATGATAAAAAAGAAAAACAGCCTTATTGCTGATATGGAGAATGTTTTAGTGGTCAGATAAAAGATCAAACAAGTCACAACATTCCCTTAAGCCAAAATCTAATCTAGAGCAAGGCCCTGACTTCCTTTAATTCTGTGACAGCTGAGAGAGGTGAGGAAGCTGCAGAAGAAAAGTTTGAAGCTAACAGAGCTTGGTTCATGAGTTGGTTATTGAGTAAGCATTAAACCAGAATATGATGCATATTACCGGCAATCTACTAAGAGAGTGCAAAGACAGAAAGAAATCTCATTTTTTATATAACTAGGCAGATACAACCCATTAACCCATGCTCTCAAGATACACAGTAACTAATCCTCAAGTAAGAGAACTTGAAAGCACCATTTGACACACAAAGTTCATCCTAACTTTACCTAATTGTTGGGATGATCATCTGTGTTTGCTAATTGTCTTTGTACAAAGGGAAAAAAGCTTCTCATATCTTTATGACGGGAGGTAGTTTCACAACTTGAGGACAGGCACCCATCACCACCCAAGATAGGGATCTACTCCCCCTCTCAAGCTAAGGGCTTGAGTCAATGGAAGGGACCACTTTCAGGGACCAGGAGAGAGAGGGTATGAATGATGGTGCAGAGTTATGGAGCAAGTGAGAAGAAGGATGGTCAATAGTCAGGTAGAGGGATTCATCTTGGCCAGGAAGAAAGACAGATAGCTCTTCCTCAATGTCCAAAGTGTGAGAAATAAAGGAGGAGGAAGGATGGGAAGATGCAGGTTTGAAGGAAAGAGTGAAGGAAGTTGAGTATGTTTACATTTAATGTTCTTTATAGTATCTAGAAAAATGGAGGCAAAAAATCTGTAGTTCAAGAAATTTAATGAAAGGTGGTGTGGTACCTTTGGTTTAAGAGCCAAAGAGATGAGAGTATGAATTTCAGATTGACATCAGAGGGTCGCTGTCATAAGCTCATCAGAGGCTGAAATGAGACAACGCTTGTGATTTGCCCAGCACAACACCTAGCAAATAGCAGGCAGTCAATATGTGGTAACTGTTAAAATTATCCAAAGTCAGACAAGCAAGTGCTGGAGCTGAATCTGCACTCACTGCCCTGTCCTCTGTGCCATGTTCCCTTTTACCATCTGGGTGACCTGAACAACTTGTTTAACTTCTGGGTCTCAGTTCATTACAAAATGAGAGGATTCACTTTATTGATCTAAGTCTCTTAATCTCTCCAAGTCATTGGGGTAGAAATCCATCATTCAACGGACTTCTGGGAACACTGCAAGAATGTTACTGAACTCGAGTCTGGCTGCTCACCACTCAAAAAATCAAGAAGAGAGAGACAGATAGAGAAAGTAGAAAGAAAAGTTGCTTTTAATCAGAATGCCGGCAATCTGGGAAGACTGTGGACTCAGTGTCCACCAAAAACCATCTCCAAAGATTCTGCTCAACCATGAAAGCTTTTAAAGGGAAAAAGGAAAGTAATCTCAGTTAATCATTGAGATAGGGGGCCAGAGTCGTCACCATCCCCCACTGTGTGCAGGCTTGTGTGCAAGCTTGTCGACTTCTTGTGGTTTTTCTATAGATGCTATCATGTTCACACAGTTTGTTCACGAGATTACTGAAGGGGAAGCTAGGGAAGATATCTGGTCATCTGTTAATTACTGATTTTTTATTTCTACTTCTTTGATCTAGAGAAAGAACCAACAAGTTAGGCAAGGTTTTGTGTGATCAAAAGATTTGAAAGGTGTGCTGGGGCCGGAGATGAGCAGGTCATGGGGGCGCCTGGTTTAAGGTTAGTGACAAGACAAAGGGGTCTCCTGCAGAGAGCTCTTTCCTGCCAAAAGCTGCTTACAAATCCCCACCTGTCAGAACATCGTTCCGTTTCTATGGGATCATGGGCGAAGGTCCGTCTTCTGTAACTTCTTCATTCTGACATAGGGCATCGTATTCTAGGACTGGAAGATATCGACATGGGTCTGTAGCTTCTCTTTGCTGACAGTTGTAGTTGCCCATTTACGTACATGAGCAGAACAAGGTAGAATTATTATTATTTTTTTTAATTTTATTTATTTATTTATTCATTTTTGGCTGTGTTGGGTCTTCGTTTCTGTGCGTGGGCTTTCTCTAGTTGTGGCAAGTGGGGGCCACTCCTCATCGCGGCGCGCGGGCCTCTCATTATCGCGGCCTCTCTTGTTGCAGAGCACAGGCTCCAGACGCGCAGGCTCAGTAATTGTGGCTCACGGGCCTAGTTGCTCCGCGGCATGTGGGATCTTCCCAGACCAGGGATCGAACCCGTGTCCCCTGCATTAGCGGCCAGATTCTCAACCACTGCGCCACCAGGGAAGCCCGGTAGAATTATTTTGATGCCCACAAAGATATAGATTATTATCTGCAATAGTGTTAATCCCATTGTCTCAAGTCCAGTTCTTGGAACTCTGCTAGCCATAGATTCAGTACTGCTCAAGATGGAGCAGCTTATGTCATGGTTGCAGTCTGGTCATCATGCAGTCAGCCTTTTCCCTCTGCTGGCAGTTACAGTATCTGTAAAACAATTCGGGAATGTGCATCAGATGCTGAGCCTGTGACTCTATTGTCCTAACCATTAGCTGCTTGAGCCTGCTCCTTTGTGACTCTGGGAGGCCTGGGAGACTTCAGCTGTTCTACAAACAAGGGGCAGGAGACATGGAGGGGCAGTCTTGGGGAGCAGGGTCGGGGGGGGGGGGTTGCCGGCAAAGGTCTGCTTGGTTCCAAGAAGTCACGTGGCAAGGATAATCATTCAACAGGACAAAAGCAAGAAGACTCTGGCACAGAAGCAAACTCCTTTTTACAGTTCTATCCAACAAACATTGTTGATCACCACTATATTCCAGGTACTGTGCTGGGAACTTCATATACATTACCTCATTTGATTTTCTCCACCACTTAGATTAGGTTTTATTATACTTATTTAACAGATGAGGCTCAGAAATAATATGACTTTCCCAAAGTCATGAAGCTAGTATTGAGAGGGCCAGGATTCAAATCCAGATATATTTGATTCCAGAATTCATGGTATTTTCATGGTATTTCATGACCAGGAAGCTTCTTAAATAGTGTGTCTCCATGGAAAAATCAATCAGTCATAGGCAAGGCCAAATTAGGGCCTCTAGGTGACTCAAGAAAGTGGAAAAACACCTGTAATAGGGTAGTAGTTTTAATATATTAAACTATAAAATATTATTGAGAAAAACTTTGAAATATAGTGAGTATCCTAACTAGCTCATCCATCTGGGTTACCTCCAATTTTCATTGCTTTTGACTGGGTTATTTTTCAACTCTGTTGAGATGGAAATTAACTGTAGAAACCTAATAGTAATCAAATAATTTCTGCCATAGAAATGCAAATTCTGTCCCAAGGAATCTCAATTGGCTTCCCTCCCCCTATTATGGAAGAAGCCAATTCACTTTTTTTTTTAATTTGCTTAATGCAAATACATTTCAACATTCTTAATGGCCTATAATTGTGTCTGCTCTTCGGAGTCTCCTTTGAACCATTTGTAATAAATTTATGGTTCCCTCATTAATTAATGAGTTAAATAAAGTCTTTGATGTGTGCTCATTTTATGTTTGTATGAGAATCATGACATTATCCTCTTTTAAAACCAGGTGTTTTCATCCTTGGTTGTTTCTAGTTTCATACTGCCCCATAATAAGAGTTACACCTGATCCACCCAGGTCATCATTTTTTCCTAGTGTCACAGAGAGTAGGCACCCTGCCATAAGGACAGCCTGTGTGTCTGAAGCTTGTGTCCTGGGAAGAAGGAGAAGATGGAACAGAGAAAGTGAGCCTGGACCTTTTCCTCTGGTAAAGTCGGGAAAGGAAAAGGGAGATGGATTGAGCCTAATGTGTGGATGGAGCTGAGGAAACAGTGAGGTAGGTATGAAAGCACCTAAGAAAACCAACTCATGGGATGGAGAGACCCAAGCCTCTCCCGGAACTCCCAAGCTCAGCTTCACAAAGGTGCTAGGGAGTGTTACTGGGAGGGGGAGAATGGTGTTCCATCTGTGCATGGTGAGCCAGAGACCCAGATTTCCCTGCACACCCCACAGGGGAATGCACAGTGCTGTGGGATTGCTAGATGAAATACAGGAGACCTGGTTAAGCTTGAATTTCACATAAATACCAAATGATTTTTACAATATTTTTTAGTCCCATACTTATACTAAGTCTTATTTGTTGTTTACGTGAAATTCAAATTTAACTGGGTGTCTTATATTTTTATTTGCTGATTCTGAGTACCTCAACTGAGAGGGTGCGCTCAATCCTCAGAAGGCCAGAGAGCATAACAGAGCAGCCCCTCAAGACCGAGATCAACAAGGATCCAGGGCTTCCTTATGTGTGGATCCTGATCCTCCTTCTTCTCCCCATTATGGGCGTCCTAGAAATACACACCCAGACTCCCTCCTGGAGGGGAGCAGACAGAGCAGAAACCTGAAAGCCAGTATGACCTGAACAGGATCACCCAAACTGGAAGAGGTTTCGTTACCATCAATTACCAGATTTAAAGTCATTGTTCCCATCCCTCCTGCAGGGAGAGACCCCTGTAAAAGATTCACTAGACTAGTTATTTTTTTTAAAAAGCTATGTTTTTCTTTGCACACCTAAACAGTGTGGGTGTTAAAGTTTTGACATTGCTACCATGCCTGGAACAGATGTTTGGAATAGGAATATGGACAATTTCTAACACTAAGGACCAAGAAAAGTGTCCGGTCCTTCACTGAGGGAAGTGCTCAAAGTTCAATTTACACCCCAAGATTGGGACAAATGCCACATGCCCATCCCTACTTGTACCTGTTAGGGTACCCAGTTACATGTGACTTCCCCACTTTGTATCATAAAATGGTGAGGATTTGGTCTCAGGTTTTGTATATTCTTTGCTTTTGCTTATGGCACATTCAGAGAATCACAGGGAACTTTCACAAATGACTAATTGAGCAATTAAGTTAAATTCAGCAACTAAAATTTCCCTTAAATGACAACACCTGAGGTCTTCTCTCCAGGAAGGAATTATGGTTAGTGCTTCACGAAGCTTTTATGAAGATTAATAAATTGTTGTTTTCAAAGGTATTTGAGAACTCTAGATAAGAGTGTCTATACTGCATGTTTTAGAAATTTGTGAAGATTTGCATTAATGAGGTATTTACTTTGGACAAACAGACCAAAAAACAAACAAAAAAAAAATCTAGAGGTAGCTTCCTACCACATGAGCACTATTGAGCACTTAAAACATAACTAGTATGACTGAGGAATTGAATTTTGAATTGTATTCAATTTTAATTAATTTAAATTTAAATAGCTCCATGTAGCTAGTGGCTACATATTTCACAGGGCAGCATTAGAACAATGACAAAATACAACAGAAACACTTAACATTTAAAGACCCTAATGATAATGGCAACTATATAATGGCACTCATTATAAATATTTTTAACATCTACATCAGAGTTCCCCAAACTGATTTTGCAAATAACACTTTTCTCTCAGGAAATATTGTTTAATAAAATGCTTGATTAAACAGTACTTGTCAGATCCCTTCATGTAAGTACATACTGGACATGTCTAGTAATAGGACATTGTATGCAGGCTTTTTCAAAGTTTCTTCCAAACTTATTTATTCCCAGGATCACTTTTGCCCTATTAACATCTGAAACTTGTGTTTGGGAAAACATATGAAACACAGTTTAGAAAATCCTAGTGTGGAAAAAAGGGACCCAGTAAAATTAAGATCTTGGACCTATACAGTGTTGCTTTTGAAATGAGCCTATGTCCAGACACAGCATTAGGACTTGATTCTGTTCATTATTTTGAGTTGATGCCCTTTTTCTATCACTGTGCTTACCTCATTCCTTGTTCCTCAAATGCCCCACTCTGTATTCTTTAAGGACTGTTGCTATGAAACAGTTTCCATGACAGAGCATGACAGTTGTTTTTCTAACTTTTTTTAAGCATAGGAGCATGCTTTAAAAATGAATTCTTATAGAAAAATGCTACAATCTCTCTATATAACAGATAAAAATAGTATCTCATTACTATAAATGTGTTTTAGACATATACATTTACATTGACTTGTCAGAATAATTAATATAAATAATAATAAAAACAAATTTCAAATTGGAGGCTATGGACATTAATGGCCATCTCACATCATTCTGGGCATGTAATTGATTTTTGTGTTTTGTTCTAGTTGTAAAAATGTTAAAAAGTCATGAGTTACCCATATAACTAATTGTATGTGGTAACAGGGCTTTTTGTGTATTTTATTATTTTTTTAGTAGCTGACTTGCATGACAGGATACTCTTAGGTTAAACAGACTTAGCAGAAAAAAACTTTATCTCAAAATTGGCCTACGTAAATTGATATTTCCACTTCCAACCAAGATGCACTAACAGGGACTAGATTTATTCTTCCTAAACAACTTTAAAAATAGACAAAGCAAAGGTTTTTATACATCACACATCAGGCAGTACAGGAAAAAGGGTGAGTCCTACAATTGCCCCAACATACTACCTGGACAGTTTCCAGACTGCAGCCCAAAGATGGTGAAACTGAGCAGGATCCTATGTGGCCCCTACCTGGTACAAAAAGCTTTCCATGTCCCTCATTTCTTGTTTGTAAGAAATAGGCTTCATTCAGTCTCCTTGACCTTCCTTGAGTTCCAAAGAGCAGATTCAAACTGTTGCTAATCAGGGAAGGAAGGGAATGCAGAAACAAGGGAGGAACAGTCAAGAAAAAATAGTGCAATGATAAAGCAGGGTCCTGGTTCCTCCTCAAGGAATATACATAACAATATCTTTGAGTTCTTCTGCAGGAACTAAGGCTCCCACCCAGATGGAGGATGGCACCTTCAGGCTGAGCACAAGATTCCTGGAGTACCACCCTATTACCTCTCCACCAACCAATCAAAAGAAAGTCACATACCCTACAGCCCTCATCCCAAATTTTGCCTATAAAAACTTCTCCCCCAGAACCATCAGGGAGTTCAGGGTTTTTTAGCACAAGCTACCCATTCTCCTTGCTTGGCCTTGCAATAAACCGTTCTCTGCTCCAAACTCGAGCATGTTGGTTTATTTGGCCTCACTGTGCGTCAGGCACACAAATTTTTTTCAGTAACAAGAGGGATTCCAAGTGGTTCCTAGCAGTGTCCCAGACTTGAAGAGGCAGAATTGGGAGTCCAGGCAGGACAAGATAGCTGAAGTTCACAGGGCAGAGTACCAAAGAAGAGAGAGTTGAAGTGAGAAAGAGTTGAAGAGATCTGCCTAGGGTTCCCCCTTGATTCTTTAATAGAGTACTAATCAGTACATACGTGGGAAAAACTAGCCTAGTGTAACTGAGCAGGACCCCATGGGGCTTTCCTGGGGACAGACCCCTCACCTGTATCCTCTGCTTTAGCTCCTCTCTGAAGTATCTAGGTAATAGTATCTGTTGCACATTTCCTGAGTTGTTTACAGATGCTAAATTCCCCACCAAATGGAAGACATTAACTATTTGATGACCATAAGCACATAGCCCCCAGGCCTAGAGGAACCTAAGGATTGATAATGTTATCCCCTGTGACACTGCCCTGTTACCTCACCATGAACCAATCAGAGAATTTTGCATGAGCTGATCACATACCCTGGGATCACCCCTCCCTCACCTTGCCTTTAAAAATTCCTTTACTGAAACCCACTGGGGAGTTTGGGCTTTTTGAGCATTAGCTATCTGAACTCCTTGTATTGGTACCTTACAATAAACGCTGCACTTTCCTTCATAACAACCCACTGTCAGTAGATTGGCTTTACCGTGCATGCATGAGCAGACCCAAGTTTTGGTTTAGTAACACTAGGGGCTCACATAAGGCTGGAAATAATTTGGATTTCCCCAGAGAGTAGAAAAACCTCTTAATTTATAGGACAATAGAAGGGGTGCCTAAAAGAGGAGCAAAATTAGCCCTAGGCTAAAGATTGTTCTGGTCCCACCTGACAAAAGCAAGCCTCAAAAGAATCAATCTCGGGCTTCCCTGGTGGCGCAGTGGTTGAGAATCTGCCTGCCAATGCAGGGCACACGGGTTCGAGCCCTGGTCTGGGAAGATCCCACATGCCGCAGAGCGGCTAGGCCCGTGAGCCACGACTACTGAGCCTGCGCGTCTGGAGCCTGTGCTCCGCAACGGGAGAGGCCGCGACAGTGAGAGGCCCGCGCACCGCGATGAAGAGTAGCCCCCGCTCGCTGCAACAAGAGAAAGCCCTCGCACAGAAACGAAGACCCAACACAGCCATAAATAAATAAATAAATAAATTTATAAAAAAAAAAAAAAAAAAAAAAAAAGAATCAATCTGTTTCTGAATATCCCAGAACAAAGCTCAAGAATATTTATAGGAATACAAAAATATCTGTCACTTAAAAAGGTAAAATTCGAATGTTTAGCATCCAATCAAAAATTATCAGGCATGCAAAGAAGCAGGAAAGTATGACCCAAAATGAGGAGAAAAATTAACCCACTAAAGTAGACCTCAAAATGACAAAAATAATAGAATTTGTAGACAAAAGACATAGAATTGCTATTAAAGCTATACATATATTTGAGAAGGAGGAAAGATGGAGCATATTGTCAATAAAAAATTAATCAGTTGATCTAAGAAAGAAATGGAAAATTTTATTCAAGCCAAATTTGAGGATTATAACCCAGGAAGAGCACCTCAGAAATCTCTGAGAGCTGTTCCACTGGTTAGAAGTCAAGGCACAGTTATATAAGCTTTTTGAGACAGAGGGCTGTACATCAAATGACGTGTTATTGACAGTTTACATAATCCAGGTCTAAGCATCGTCATGGTGGGTCATGCGACACCTTTACAAGATCAAGAAGGAATGTTATCTTTTAAGGAGTTGTCTTGTTGATGTTAGGGGAATGTTGCTCTTTATGGTTGAGCAGGTATTCCTGCCCATGGGGGAGGTTTTGTTGATGCATGATGCCGATACACAATGCACAGTGCAGGGAGAGAGGAGGACAAAGGGCAGAGAAGAACTTTTGTTTAAATTTCTCTTGTCTTGCCATAAAAATATGACATTTATTTCGCAATATTAAGTAGTCATGAAAGTTATAAAAAGATATTTTTTAAAAAGAAAGACCCAGGTCAAATTTCTAAAGATTAAAACTATAAAATCTGAGATGAAAAAATACACTGGAGGGATTAATGGCAGATTAGATATTGCAGAAGGAAAGATCAACCAACACAAGACACAACAATAGAAACTATGTGAACTTAAACAAGGCAGAAAAAATGAACAGACCATCAGGACAACTTTAAGCAGCCTAATATGATTAGGATGTGATTAGGATCCCTGAATAACAGTGAGAGAGCTAGTGTAACAGAAAAAACATTTGAAGAGACAATAACCAAAATTTTCCCGGATTTGATGAAAACTATAAACCCACAGATCTAAAAAGAACAAACCCCCCAAAGAACAATAACATGAAGAAAAATACGCCAAGGCACATCATAATCAAATTGCTTAAAACCAATTTTAAAGAGAAAAATCTTAAAAGTAGCCTGAGAGCCAGGAATTAGAAGAGAAAGTCCAAGCCCAAACTTAGGAAAGTACAGTCAGCATCATACCATCTGCCAAGGCCGTTGCTCTTGTCCAGACCTTATTACACATCAGAACACTGCCCTTTTCTTTTCCTCCTTCTCAATAGTCTTCTTCTCCTCAACTGCTATGGTTTGGTGGGAAGACATTTCACCTTAGCCGCTGTATCAGTCAAGGTCAAGCAGAGAAGCAGAACCACTAGGACATTTTATAGAAGATGTAGATCCATAAGGTAGACAGTTGGGAAGGGAAGAAGGATGTAAAGTGGTGCAGAGCAAGAACAAGGTGAAACCCACAAGCATGAGCTAGAGTCCACAAAAATAGACAGAAGTCCTTGTCATTTCTTGTAGCATCTGACATCAATGGTGTAGATGTCCTGCAGAAGCCAAGACCCTTCATCACTGAGCTAAGCACACATGCAGGGAGAAGCTGAAGGAGAATCCAGAGGAGGGTAGAGCAGTTGCAGGCCTGACCCCTGCCTCATGCTAGCAAGGTGAGCCAGAAGATAAGTGACAAGGCATGTGAGCTACAAAATGGCTGCAACTTCACTGGCTCCCCCAAAATCGCCTATAAAAATCTGTCTAGTGGTCCATCCTAACCAGAAACCAATAGGAAAGAGATTTCCAGGAAATGTGATTCAACCAAATTGACACATTAAAAACCATCACAGCAACTAAAATAGCATTTGTGGGATAGCAGAGAATTTCAATTATCCGTGCTCTTGCTGGTTCCAGTTAGCACTGATAATCTAAAACGTGTCCGTGGGCAGTCTAGCTAAGCTTATTGCATAATAAATTGTTCTACAATCACCTTTCTCTGTATTTAGAAATCCTGCCAGAACACTGATGAATTCATCAGGTACAAGTGGAGAGGCCACATATGGCATATAAAGATTTACAAGAATACAAACCCACTAAATAATGCCAAAGAAAGATTCCATCTCTAGAGGAATTCTCCCTTGATAGCTGAAGTTGCAGGAAAGAGGTGAGGGTATCTGCTCTCAGAAAGGAAGGTGCTGGCAAACAGTAAACAGCCAGAATGGAATTAGGTAGTTATTGAACTTGAATCTTGGCTGCCTCTAAAAGATGATTTTCCAAGCATGAGCTCTTGAGGTTAATTTAGCCCCATGCAGAAAATTAACCTCAATGACAAAATAAGAGGTAAAAAATCTTTCCTGGGGGTGGCCCAAAGGTCGTTTTCCTGGTGAGAGGAAGATCTGGAAACAGCTTAATTAGAACTTCTTAGTGTTTCCATGGGCTAAAAACTGGTGAGTGGCAGCCAGAGTTCTTCACAGACATAGTGGCAAAGGGTCTCCATTTGTGAGAGCCAGATAACTTCAAATAGGCAACTGTCAGATACAACTTTAGAGTGATCTTTGGTGGTCTGAGGAGGGGAATACAGAATCTGTGGGCCTGATGGGAATAGGCCCACAGTGGAAAGCAGCTGGCAACAGAAGAGGGGTAGGGGACTTCTCTTTAGGATTAAGATTTCTGGGAACCAAATAGGAAACACATACACACACACCCCATCACCGGCATCACCGCCACCACCATTACTTCTGTTCAAGGGGTAAGGAGACACTATAACAATAAGAGCTTCAAGTTCTAAGTGTTGACAATACTTAGCACTTAACTTTCTACTTTGATTCCCCTTGTTAGGAAGATAAAAAAGCCATAAAGATGGAGCAAAAGCCTGTATTAGGTCATTCAAGGGCCATAGCATTCACAAGAGATCCAAGGAACCTTAAGGAGTTTTTGTACTACTAGGCTGAAATGGAGTTCTACCTACTAAACTCCAAACTCCAAGAATATATGCATTTTCAATTTCTTATCTCTGGGAAATTTAGGGATTCAAATTTTTGCTCCAATTTCCTGTTCCCTGTAATAACAATGGACAAATCCTTTTCTTTTTTTAATTGAAGTATAGTTGATTTATGATATTATATAAGTTTCAGGTGTACAACATAGCAATTCACAATTTTTAAAGGTTATACTCCATTTATAGTTGTTATAAAATATTGGCTGTATTCCCTGTGCTGTACAATAGATCCTTGTAGCTTATTTATTTTATACATAATAGTTTGTACCTCTTAATTCCCTACCCTTATCTTGTGCTTCATCCCTTCCCTCTCCCCTCTGGTAACCATCAGTTTGTTCTCTATATCTGTGAATCTGTTTCTTTTTTGTTATATTCACTAGTTTGTTGTATTTTTTCAGAATAATTTTTCAATTATTCTGCATATGATTGATATCATACAGTATTTGTCTTTCTCTGTCTGACTAATTTCACTAAGCATAATACTCTCCAAGTCCATTCATGTTGTTGCAAATGGCAAAATGTGATTCTTTTCATGGCTGAGTAGTATTTCATTGTATATACATACATATGTGTGTGTGTGTGTGTGTATATATATATATATATATACACACACATATGTATAAAACACACCTTCTTTATCCATTCGTCTGTTGATGGACACTTATGTTGCTTCCTTATCTTGGCAATTGTAAATAATGCTGCTGTGAACATTGGGATGCATGTATCTTTTCAAATTAGTGTTTTCATTTTCTTCAGATATATACCCAGGAGTGGAATTGCCGGATCATATGATAGTTCTAGTTTACCAATTTACATTCCCCCCAACAGTGTAGGAAGGTTCTGTTTCTCCACATCCTCACCAACATTTGTTATTTGTGGTCTTTTTGATGACAGCCATTCTGAGAGGTGTGAGGTGATATCTCACTGTGGTTTTGATTTGCATTTCTCTGATGATTAATGATGTTAAACATCTTTTCATGTGCCTGTTGGCCATCTGTACATCTTCTTTGGAAAAATGTCTGTTTAGGTCTTCTACCCATTTTTTAACCAGGTTATTTATTTATTTATTTATTTATTTGATGTTGCATTGTATAAGCTGTTTCTATATTTTGGTTACTAACCCCTTACTGATCATAGTATTTGCAAGTATTTTCTCACATTCAGTAGATTGTCTTTTCACTTTGTCAATGGTTTCCTTTGCTGTGCAAAATATTTTAATTTTAATTAGGTCCCATTTGTTTATTTTTGCTTTTGTTTCTTTTACCTTAGGAGACAGATCTGAAAAAATATTGCTACTATTTATGTCAAAGAATGTTCTGCCTATGTTTTCTTCTGGGAGTTTTATGGTTTCCAGTCTTATATTTAGGTCTTTAATACATTTTGAATTTATTTTTGTATATGGTGCTAGAGAATGTTCTAATTTCTTTCTTTTACATGTAGCTGTCCAGTTCTCTCAGCACCACTTATTGAAGAGACTGTCTTTTTCTCCATTATATACTCTTGTCTCCTTTATCACAGATTAGTCAGCCATAAGTGTGGGGGTTTATTTCTGGGCTTTCTATTCTGTTCCATTGATCTATGTGTCTGTTTTTATGCCAGTACCATACTGTTTTGATGACTGTAGCTTTGCAGTGTAGTCTGGAGTCAGGGAGCATGATACCTCCAAATCTGTTCTTCTTTCTCAATAATTGTTTTGGCTATTTCAGGTCTTTTGTGTTTCCAAACAAATTTTAGAATTATTTTTTCTAGTTCTGTGGAAAACGCCAAAGGTATTTTGATAGGGATTGCATTGAATCTGAAGATTGCCTTGGGTATTTTGATCATTTTAACAATATTAGTTCTCCAGTCCATGAACACAGCATAGCTTTCCATTTGTTTCTGTCATCTTCAATTTCTTTCATCAGTGACAGACACATCCTTTTCATCCCTGCAACACTCCTCTGAAGTAATAAGGGAGTGGGATTTTCAAAATGCTTAAGCTGATAAAAGCAGCCATGGGAACATGATGAGGATCCCTGAATGATGGAATAGTCCCAGGTCATCAACCAGCATTAATCAAGAAACACAGGTAGCCCATCACATAAGCACCATTATGGAGAGACCTGCACTTAAGATATGCAATGAGTTCTGCTTATTGACTTTATTGCCTTTGCCCAGAAAGCTAATGGTTTCTCAGGATGAGGAAGGTATAGTAATATGTAAGATGCCTGTCTAACTGAAGATTAATGAGGTTTTAGTGACATTCATCAGGTGTTAAATCACAAATCGGTCATTTGTAGCCATAACTACATCAGTGTTTGGATTTCACTTCAATTCTCCAGAGGAAAGATGTGAGTTAGGACAGCCATTGCATTTCACTGCTCAGGCAAATCCCAGAGAGTTGCAAAATGTGTAGAAAAAGAATATCATTTTTTCCCCTCTCTGCTTAAATCTATAGTTGGCTCTTGATATTCCTATACTTGGCTTGTTAAAGAATGTCAACTGTCATGAATTATCAGTAACACCCTTCATCAAGCCTAACAATTAGTCTTATGTTAGGCTTCCTAATGAATCTATAATGCAAGTAATTCAGTGTCACATTGAAACTGTCTTGGTTCCCCTTGTCCCCAATTCTTATTATACTCTAGGAAGTATAAAAATTTGCTTTATTCACATTCACTATCTCTGGTAGATTGAATTATTGGTGTCAATTGTTCACCCTTCCCAGAGTCTATTCTCTTTGCCATGTAGAATTGAAGTTTTTCCGCTAAAGATGTAAACGTTCTCAATCCATAACTTTGGGCTTGCCCCTATAACTTTCTTTGCCTAATTGAATGGGGACAATAGTGGTAGTTTGCTAGTTCTGTGTATAAACTTTAAGAGGCTACTTGTGTTTTCCTTTTCCCTCTTGGGCTTCTGTCATTGCCATGAGGAGGACATGCTAATCAATGGAGGATGAGAGACAGGTGGAGCAAAGCTGGACCCAACCTGCATCTTACAGCCAAACTCAGCTCATCAGCCCACCCAAAGCTGGCTCACAGATCCCAAGCAAGACAGTTGTTTTAAACCACTGAATTTGGAGGTAGTTTGTTAAGCAGCAAAAGCTAACTGAGCAATCATTTATTAAGGCCCTACACTATTCCAGAGGTGGATTAGGAGAAGGGCATTCAGAGATATGTGAAAACATAAGTCCTTGCCCTCAAGGAAGGTCCAGTCTCACCTGAAGGCTCTGTTACTTCACAATGAGATACTTCTGACCAGGAGGAGATTACATAGTCCCTGGCTCTCAGACTCCAGCTTCAGGTCCTGCCTTACTTCATGCATCCAGTAGTAGTAAATGTAAACAGCAACTGCCGTAGTGCCAACAGAGAAATCTAGTGAAAGACTTAACGGTAATTCTTATTAAAGTATGGGTTTTAGTTCCAACTTTAGCAATAATGTTTTATTTATATACGTATACTTTTAATTTAATTTTTTAAATTTATAATAAAAGTTCACCCAAAGATCCCTTTAAATTTGTGGTTATCAAAAAGGTGCGTAAGACTCACAATTGGAAGAGAGTGATTTTATTTTCTTCTAAAGTTCAGAATCCTCAGGGATTCTGATTCACTGTATCTGGGATGGGGCACCTGAATCTGCATTTTTCATGTCCCCCTTTCTCCTTTTGCCCCACAAAATTAGGATGCTATAAATCTACAGGCCACTATTTGAGAACCCCTGCTCAAACTGCAAACTTCTTGGGGACATTTAAAGGGTAATTTGAGGTGGAGTTGAACTAACCTATTGGCACTGAGATCCTACCCTATCCCATTGTGAATGTATTTTCACATCTCAAACCAATTCCTCTTCCTCACAGGGAGGACTGCCAGAGGTGATTAGGTTTGAGGGACACAGAAGGATGGGATAGAGCCCTGAGTAGGAGAAGGAAGTAAGACCCTAAATCATGTTCGCAACCCAGGGCATAAACACTTTGAAGCCTATGGCCTTAAATAAATTGTTAATCTACCTAGAGTTCCCCCATTTACCTCATGCTTTCCTCCTTGGAAGAAACCAAGACAGCCAGTTAACTTTTATTAATTTTATTCAGTAAATACATAGAATTTTTATATAGAGGAAACCACAGCGAGACATGCTTCTCTTCTTGCCCTTGCAGCCCTTGAACCAGGGCATCTGAGGGGAAGCAGGGCGTAGATGTGGGGCGTGGCTCCCGGCACGCCCACCCAAGGACCTGCGCAGCCTGCCAACGAACCCACCCTGCGCCCACGTTGGTGCTGGGCTCCTGCACGTTGTCGCCGTGACAGCCCGAGATGGACGCGAAGGCCACGGAAGCTGGGTTGTAGCTGATCTTCCCAATGTAGGTGCTCACTTCTTTGTGATCTCCTGGAAGCGCGCGGTGCTGTAGGCAGGCTTGGTCCAGTCCATGTTGCTGATGGCCACGATCAGCTGCTTCTCACCCAGGGTGTGGGCCAGCGGCACGGCTCGCGGATCTGCGGGATCTTGGAGACGCCCGCCTCGAACTTGCCCATACCAGTGGCCACGATGAGCACCGTGCAGTTGGCCTGCCCTGCAGGGCCGGGACTCCAGGCACAAGAGGTTAGTTATGAGAAGAGGCGCCAGATGGGCTGGGAAGCCAGCTAGAGCTTTGGGCAGTCCCAGACCCCTTTGTAAAGCTCGGGGATGCGTCCCAGAAGTTTACAAATTCATGGACCGCCCGCCCCCCCCGCCCCCCGGCTGCTGTGCACAGATATCCCGCCTCCCAGTTAAACTCTCACCTAGTCCCATAAATGAGCTTTTAGTTCCTTCCTCGCGGATCCCACCCCCTACTTGTCTGGGTGCCAGAAAACTGGGTCCCTGCCCCAGCCTGAAAGGGTGACGGCATCTGAGCCTCATTAGCGTTTGTCCTCCAGTTCTTTCAGAATTGAAAGATTGGCCCGCGTGAGGAAAACCTTCTAAGGCTTATAATACAATCCTTCCCCAAGTCCCAGAAATAAATCCTGTGCTTCCTCCCCTTCCCCACCCCACCTCCCAGTAGGGAGGCCCCTGGGAACATGGGCTGCTTTACCTGGAAGGTGCCTGTGATCATGTTAAAAAAAGGAAAAATAAATAAATAAAGGGTAATTTGACATGAATCTACATGGACCCCGTTGTAGTTTTCTTACTGGCAGAGCTCTGGCCAGTTCCTAAACTTCTCCAAGCTACCTTGCTCCATTCTTCCCATCATCTTACCTTGTTCCCTGATCCCTGCCTCTTGACCTGAGCAACCTGGACTCTGGATATTGTTTTGCACTTAGTAGGTCCTCAACCAATATTCTTTAATGAACCATATGCTTGTCACCTGCCTGGATCCAGACCCCTGTCTGCAACTCCTTGCCCAGCTGACTCCTGTGGATCTGAGCTCTGGCCTTATGATGTGAGCTGCCCTACCCCTTGTCTATCCATATCTAGGTTCTGAATCCTCCTCATACCTTCATCCTTCACCTCTCTCACCATTTGCCCTTCTCTGGTCCACTAACACTAAGAGATGACACTCTGAACTTTTTGTTAAATAGGGTCTAAAGCCGGAGAAAGATCAGACGCCAGACCAGACCATTTCTATTATGGGACTGGTCTGAACTCTCAGAGCTTCAACACATCTTCAGCAGGAAGAGAGGTGAAAGAAGCTGAAAACTGGTTTATGTCTGTAACCAAGGACTGGCCACCTGTGAATAGGCCAAGGCAAAGCAGAATCAAATGTCATTTCAGAAATGTCTCCAGTCACAGTGCAGCAGGCACGTTTACAATGCAAATCTAAATCATTTAGGTGTATTGAAGTGCAGTCCAGAATATGGAGCTGCTGGCTGCTTAATAGAGATCAATAAATAATTCCAGCACATAGCAAAATCAGAGCTCTTCATTGCCATCTGGAACTTGGTGATCACAGGTTGATTAGAAACCAGCTACCTGATGTAATTATATTTCTCCCTTGCCTGTTTTAAAATCATTCCACAATATCCCAGAGCATGAAAAAATTTTTTAAAAAAATTTAAGAGAATAAGGTTCAAGTTTGGCCTGCATGTTTAACCATTCCTCTCAGACACAGGAGAGGAATTTGTTTAGCTTTGTTTTGTTTTGTTTTTGTAACGGGAATTCTTTATTGAGTGACCCTCCAGCCCTGGGATTCTGCCTTTTTAATGCTACATATCATTAATTATTAAACTCAATGCAATTTGAGGGCAAATTAAAAAAGGTTATAAAGTGACATCTTTTACCCAGTAAATTTATGGCCGAAGAGTTGCTTTGTAAATTCAATTGTAGTGGATCAAATGAAAGTCTTAATTCAATTGAGAAACACTGCCATGCAGAGGAATCCTATGGCAAATTCTTCTGTAAAACCAAAAATCCTCTTAAAATATATAAATGATAATTATTCTTATAGTTATTCTTTTATAGTTTTTGGTGAATACAAATATCATATGAATACCCAGAACACTTTTCTACACCTTTCTATAGGCACAGTTTTCTTTTTTTTCTTTTTGTATATGTTTCAGATGTACAGCATTATAATTCAACATCTATATATACTACAGAGTGATCACACCACAGGTCTAGTTACCATCCATCACCATACAACTGACTCCCTTTATTTATTTCACCCACTCCCAAATCCCTTCCCTTCTCATAACCACTAATCTGTTATCTGTATCTATGAGTGTTATTTTTGTTTTATTTTTTATTTTTGTTTTTGTTTTGTTTTGTTTAGACTCCACATATAAGTGAAATCATATAGTATTTGTCTTTCTCCATTTGACATATTACTTAGCATAATACCTTTGAGGTCCATTCATGTTGTCACTAATGACAGGATTTCCTTCTTTCTATATATATACACACACATATATACTGCACTTTCTTTATCCATTCATCCATCAATGTACAATAAAGTTGTTTCCATGTCTTGGCTATTATAATAATGCTGCAATTAATATAGGAGTACATATATGGTTTTGAATTAGTGTTTTTGTTTTCTTTGAATAGATATCCAGAAGTGGAATTAGCTATGTCATATAGTAGTTCTATTCTGAATTTTTTTTTTAAGATTTTTTTGATGTGGACCATTTTTAAAGTCTTTATTGAATTTGTTACAATACTGCTTCTGTTTTGTGTTTTGGTTTTTTTGGCCGTGAGGCATGTGGGATCCTAGCTCCCTGACCAGGGATTGAACCCACGCCCCCTGCACTGGAAGGTGAAGTCTCAACCACTGGACCACCAGGGAAGTCCCTATTCTTAATTTTTCGAGGAAACTCCATTCTGTTTTCCACAGAGTCTGCAGAAAGAGTGTATGTCCCACCAACAGTGTATGAGGGCTCCCTTTTCTCCACATCCTCTCCAACATTTGTCATTCCTTGTCTTTTCAATAATAACCATTCTAACAAGTGTGAGGTGATATCGTATTGTGGTTTTGATCTGTATTTCCCTGATAATTAGTGATATTGAGCATCTTTTCATGTGCCATCTTTGGAAAAATGTCTATTCAGATCTTTTGCCCATTTTTAATTGGGTTTTTTTTAAATGTTGAGTTGTATGAGTTCTTTGTATATTTTGTATATCAACCCCTTATCAGATATATCATTTGCAAATGTCTTCTCCCATTCAGTAGGTTGTCTTTCATTTTGTTGATGGTTTCCTTTGCTGTGAAGAAGCTTTTTAGTTTGATGTAGCTTCATTTGTTTATTTTTGCTTTGTTATCCTTCCTTTTGGAATCAGATCCATAAAAACATTGCTAAGACCAATGTCAGTGAGGTTACTCCCTATGTTTTCTTCTAGAAGCTTTATGGTTTAAGATCTTGCATTCAAGTCTTTCATCCATTTTGAGTTAATTTTTGTGTATGGTGTAAGATAGTAGTCTAGATTCATTCTTTTGCATGTGGCTGTCCAGTTTTCCCAACACCACTTACTGTCCTTTATCCATTGTATTTTTTTTACCTTTGCTGTAGATTAGCTGTCCATATATGTGTGGGTGTATTTCTGAGCTCTCTATTCTGTTTCGTTGATCTATGTATCTGTTTTTTGCCAATACCATACTGTTTTTATTACTATAGTTTTGTAGTATAGTTTGAAATTAGGAAGCATGATACCTCCAGCTCTGTTCTTCTTTCTCAAGATTGTTTTGGTTATTTGGGGTCTTTTGTGTTTCCATACAAATTTTAGAATTTTTTGTTCTAGTTCTGTGAAAAACACCATTGGTATTTTAATAGGGATTGCATTGAATTTGTAGATTGCTTTGGGTAGTATGGACATTTTAACAATATTAATTCTTCTAATCCATGAGCATGGAATAGCTTTCCATTTTCTGTATCTTCTTCAAGTTCTTTTGTCAGTGTCTGTTAGTTTTCAGTGCATGGGTCTTTCACTTCCTTGGTTAAATTTATTCCTAGGAATTCTATTCTGTTTTGATGCAATTATAAATGGGATTGTTTTCTTCATTTCTCTTTGGGAGAGTTTGTTATTAGTGTATAGAAATGCCACAGATTCTGTATATTGATTTTCTATACTGCAATTTTATTGATTCATTTATTAGTCCTAACAGTCTTTTGGTGGAGTCTGGGGTTTTCTATATATAGTAACATGTCATCTGCAAACTGTGACAGTTTTACTTCTTTCTTTCTGATTTGGATGCCTTTTATTGCTTTTTCTTACCTAATTGCTGTGACTAGGACTGCCAATACTGTGTTGAGTAAAAGTGTCAAGAGTGGGCCTTGTCTTATTTCTGATCTTAGAGGAAAAGCTTTCAGCTTTTCACCACTATGATATTAGCTGTGGGTTTGTCATATATGGCCTTTATTATGTTGAGATACATTCTTTCTATAGCCACTTTGTTTAGAGTTTTTATCATAAATGGATGTTGAATTTTGTCAAATGATTTTTCTGCATCTATTGAGAAGATCATGTGATTTTCACCATTCATTTTATTATGTGATGTATCACATTGATTGATTTGTGGAAGTTGAATCATCCTTGCATCCCCAGAATAAATCTCACTTGATCATGGTGTATTATCCTTTTAATGTGTTGTTGGATTAGGTTTGCTAGTATTTAGTCAAGGATTTTTTGCATCTGTGTTCATCAGGGATACTGGCCTGTAATTTTCTGTTTTTGTGGTGTCCTTGTCTGGTTTTGGTATCAGAGTAATGCTGGCTTCATAAAATGTGTTTGGAAGGTTTTCCTCTTCTTCAATTTTTTGGAAGAATTTGAGAAGTATAGGTAATAAATCTTCTTTGAATGTTTTGTAGAAGTCACCAATGCAGCTGTCTGGACCTGGGCTTTTGTTTGTTGGGAGCTTTTTGATTACAGTTTCAATCTCTTTATTAATATTTTCTATTTCTTCATGAGTAAGTCTGAAAGACTTTATGTTCCTTAGAAATTTACCTATTTCTTCTAGGTTATCCAATTTGTTGGTGTTCATAGTAGTCTTTTACGATCCTTTGTTTTTCTGTGTTATCAGTTGTAATTTCTCCTCTTTAATGTCTGATTTTAATTATTTCACCCCTTTGTCTTTTTTCTTGGTTAGTCTTGCTAATTGCTTTTGATTTTATTTATCTTTTCAAAGAACCAGGTTTTAGTTTCATTTATCTTTTCTAATTTTTTTAGTCTCTTTTTCATATATTTCCATTCTGATCTTTACTACTACTTTCCCTATAGGAATTTTGGGCTTCATTTTTTCTTTTTCTGGTTCCTTTTGGTGTTAAGTTAGATTGTTTATTTGGGATTTTTCTTGTTTTTTGAGGTATGTCTGTACTACTATGACCTTCCTTCCTAGATCCATTTTTGCTTCATCCCATGGACCTTGGTATGTCATATTTCTGTTTTCATTTTCTCTAGGTATATTTTTTTTGTATCATATTTTAATTAGACTTCACATATAAGTGATATCATATGATATTTGTCTTTCATAAGAGAGTTCCTATTGATCCACATCCTCAGCAGCATTTGATGTTGTCAGTGTTCCGGATTTTGGCCATTCTAAAAGGTACGTAGTGGTATCTCATTGTTTTAATTTTCATTTCCCTAATCACATGTGATGTGGATCATCTTTTCATATGCTTATTTGCCATCTATATATTTTCTTTTTTTTTTTTCACACACACACACTGTATTTTATTTTTACAAGAGATAAGTAGACTGACACCAAGCATTGTACATGGATGACCACAACAAAAGCAACAATGATTGCAATTACCAAACATGAAACACACTCATACTATGTCATAATATTGACATTCAGTCCAGTAATCCTCCACTGTAACAGCTCCTTTACTTTGCAGTGAAAATTGATTTGTATATTCTTTGCCTCTGAGTCCTTGTGGGATTTTTTTTTTTAATTCAGACAGAAAGTCACAAAAATTATACTCATCCTCATCAGTTCACTCAGTCCCATGTAATTAATTTTTTTTTCATCTTGATCTTTTGTTAGCACTTTTATGAGTTCATCAGTTTTTCATTAGAGTTCTGAAAATGCTTATTCATTCAGTTCAGCAGTACAGTCAGTTACCAGAAACCTGTACTTGTCAGAGTCTTTTCCATGAATTTCTTGAAGATGTAACCCTTTTATAGGAACATACTTGCAAAATCATCAGAGTACACCCAGAACTGTCTGTAAATGACAAAAGACTTAAAACTGACCACGGTTAAAGATTTGATGAAAGTTCATAATAATGCAGTTGACAAGAAAATTAGTTATTTCTGAGATATACATTTTAAAGTAATAACTAGGATTATTACTTATAACATTATACCAGAACATATAAGATTTTTAGAAATTTCACGTAATGTCTGAAACATTTATATTAACATATTTCCATACATATTTCCATACAAATACAAATATAAGATTTTTAGAAATTTCATGTAATGTCTGAAACATTTATATTAACATATTTCCATACAAATAACCCAATGAAAGTTTAGTATTAGTTGTTTTGTTTGTTTTTTATACTGCAGGTTCTTATTAGGCATCAATTTTATACACATCAGTGTATACATGTCAATCCCAATCGCCCAATTCAGCACACCACCATCCCCACCCCACCGCAGTTTTCCCCCCTTGGTGTCCATATGTCCATTCTCTACATCTGTGTCTCAACTTCTGCCCTGCAAACTGGCTCATCTGTACCATTTTTCTAGGTTCCACATACATGCATTAATATACGATATTTGTTTTTCTCTTTCTGACTTACTTCACTCTGTATGACAGTCTCTAGATCCATCCACGTCTCAACATATGACTCAATTTCGTTCCTTTTTATGGCTGAGTAATATTCCATTGTATATATGTACCACAACTTCTTTATCCATTCGTCTGTTGATGGGCATTTAGGTTGCTTCCATGACCTGGCTATTGTAAATAGTGCTGCAATGAACATTCGGGTGCATGTGTCTTTTTGAATTACAGTTTTCTCTGGGTATATGCCCAGTAGTGGGATTGCTGGGTCATATGGTAATTCTATTTTTAGTTTTTTAAGGAACCTCCATATTGTTCTCCATAGTGGCTGTATCAACTTACATTCCCACCAACAGTGCAAGAGGTTTCCCTTTTCTCCACACCCTCTCCAGCATTTGTTGTTTGTAGATTTTCTGATGATGCCCATTCTAACAGGAGTGAGGTGATACCTCATGGTAGTTTTGATTTGCATTTCTCTAATAATTAGTGATGTTGAGCATCTTTTCATGTGCTTTGTGGCCGTCTGTATGTCTTCTTTGGAGAAATGTCTATTTAGGTCTTCTGCCCATTTTTGGATTGGGGTGTTTGTTTCTTTGATATTGAGCTGAATGAGCTGTTTATATATTTTGGAGATTAATCCTTTGTCCGTTGATTCGTTTGCAAATATTTTCTCCCATTCTGAGGGTTGTCTTTTCGTCTTGTTTATGGTTTCCTTTGCTGTGCAAAAGCTTTGAAGTTTCATTAGGTCCCACTTGTTTATTTTTGTTTTTATTTCCATTACTCTAGGAGGTGGATCAAAAAAGATCTTGCTGTGATTTATGTCAAAGAGTGTTCTTCCTATGTTTTCCTCTAAGAGTTTTATAGTGTCCAGTCTTACATTTAGGTCTTGAATCCATTTTGAGTTTATTTTTGTGTATGGTGTTAGGGAGTATTCTAATTTCATTCTTTTACATGTAGCTGTCCAGTTTTCCCAGCACCACTTATTGAAGAGACTGTCTTTTCTCCATTGTATATCTTTGCCTCCTTTGTCATAGATTAGTTGACCATAGGTGCGTGGGTTAATCTCTGGGCTTTCTATCTTGTTCCATTGATCTATGTTTCTGTTTTTGTGCCAGTACCATATTGTCTTGATTACTGTAGCTTTGTAGTATAGTCTGAAGTCAGGGAGTCTGATTCCTCCAGCTCCATTTTTTTCCCTCAAGACTGCTTTGTCTATTCGGGGTCTTTTGTGTCTCCATACAAATTTTAAGATGATTTGTTCTAGCTCTGTAAAAAATGCCATTGGTAATTTGATAGGGATTGCATTGAATCTGTAGATTGCTTTGGGTAGTATAGTCATTTTCACAATGTTGATTCTTCCAATCAAAGAACATGGCATATCTCTCCATCTGTTGGTATCATCTTTAATTTCTTTCATCAGTGTCTTATAGTTTTCTGCATACAGGTCTTTTGTCTCCCTAGGTAGGTTTATTCCTAGGTATTTTATTCTTTTTGTTGCAATGGTAAATGGGAGTGTTTCCATAATTTCTCTTTCAGATTTTTCATCATTAGTGTATAGGAATGCAAGAGATTTCTGTGCATTAATTTTGTATCCTGCAACTTTACCATATTCATTAATTAGCTCTAGCAGTTTTCTGGTGGCAGTTTTAGGATTCTCTATGTATAGTATCATGTCATCCACAAACAGTGACAGTTTTACTTCTTCTTTTCCAATTTGTATTCCTTTTATTTCTTTTTCTTCTCTGATTGCCGTGGCTAGGACTTCCAGAACTATGTTGAATAATAGTGGTGAGAGTGGACATCCTTGTCTCGTTCCTGATCTTAGAGGAAATGCTTTCAGTTTTTCACCATTGAGAATGATGTTTGCTGTGGGTTTGTCATATATGGCCTTTATTATGTTGAGGTAGGTTCCCTCTATGCCCACTTTCTGGAGAGTTTTTATCAGAAATCAGTGTTGAATTTTGTCAAAAGCTTTTTCTGCATCTATTGAGATGATCATATGGTTTTTATTCTTCAGTTTGCTAATATGGTGTATCACATTGATTGATTTGCGTATATTGAAGAATCCTTGCATCCCTGGGATAAATCCCACTTGATCGTGGTGTATGATCCTTTTAATGTGTTGTTGGATTCTGTTTGCTAGTATTTTGTTGAGGATTTTTGCATCTATATTCATCAGTGATATTGGTCTGTAATTTTCTTTTTTTGTAGTATCTTTGTCTGGTTTTGGTATCAGGGTGATGGTGGCCTCATAGAATGAGTTTGGGAGTGTTCCTTCCTCTGCAATTTTTTGGAAGAGTTTGAGAAGGATGGGTGTTAGCTCTTCTCTAAATGTTTGATAGAATTCACCTGTGAAGCCATCTGGTCCTGGACTTTTGTTTGTTGGAAGATTTTTAATCACAGTTTCAATTTCATTACTTGTGATTGGTCTGTTCATATTTTCTGTTTCTTCCTGGTTCAGTCTTGGAAGGTTATACCTTTCTAAGAATTTGTCCATTTCTTCCAGGTTGTCCATTTTATTGGCATAAAGTTGCTTGTAGTAGTCTCTTAGGATGCTTTGTATTTCTGCGGTGTCTGTTGTAACTTCTCCTTTTTCATTTCTGATTTTATTGATTTGAGTCCTCTCCCTCTTTTTCTTGATGAGTCTGGCTAATGGCTTATCAATTTTGTTTATCTTCTCAAAGAACCAACTTTTAGTTTTATTGATCTTTGCTATTGTTTTCTTTGTTTCTATTTCATTTATTTCTGCTCTGATCTTTATGATTTCTTTCCTTCTGCTAACTTTGGGTTTTGTTTGTTCTTCTTTCTCTAGTTTCTTTAGGTGTAAGGTTAGATTGTTTACTTGAGATTTTTCTTGTTTCTTTAGGTAGGCTTGTATAGCTATAAACTTCCCTCTTAGAACTGCTTTTGCTGCATCCCATAGGTTTTGGGTCGTCGTGTTTTCATTGTCATTTGTCTCTAGGTATTTTTTTATTTCCTCTTTGATTTCTTCAGTGATCTCTTGGTTATTTAGTAACGTATTGTTTAGCCTCCATGTGTTTGTCTTTTTTATGTTTTTTTCCCTGTAATTCATTTCTAATCTCATAGCGTTGTGGTCAGAAAAGATGCTTGATATGATTTCAATTTTCTTAAATTTACTGAGGCTTGATTTGTGACCCAAGATGTGATCTATCCTGGAGAATGTTCCGTGCGCACTTGAGAAGAAAGTGTAATCTGCTGTTTTTGGATGGAATGTCCTATAAATATCAATTAAATCTATCTGGTCTATTGTGTCATTTAAAGCTTCTGTTTCCTTATTTATTTTCATTTTGGATGATCTGTCCATTGGTGTAAGTGAGGTGTTAAAGTCCCCCACTATTATTGTGTTACTGTCGATTTCCTCTTTTATAGCTGTTAGCAGTTGCCTTATGTATTGAGGTGCTCCTATGTTGGGTGCATATATATTTATAATTGTTATATCTTCTTCTTGGATTGATCCCTGGATCATTATGTAGTGTCCTTCCTTGTCTCTTGTAACATTCTTTATTTTAAAGTCTATTTTATCTGATATGAGTATAGCTACTCCAGCTTTCTTTTGATTTCCATTTGCATGGAATATCTTTTTCAGTCCCCTCACTTTCAGTCTGTATGTGTCCCTAGGTCTAAAGTGGGTCTCTTGTAGACAGCATATATATGGGTCTTGTTTTTGTATCCATTCAGCCAGTCTATGTCTTTTGGTTGGGGCATTTAATCCATTCACGTTTAAGGTAATTATCGATATGTATGTTCCTATGACCATTTTCTTAATTGTTTTGGGTTTGTTTTTGTAGGTCCTTTCCTTCTCTTGTGTTTCCCACTTAGAGAAGTTCCTTTAGCATTTGTTGTAGAGCTGGTTTGGTTTTGCTGAATTCTCTTAGCTTTTGCTTGTCTGTAAAGCTTTTGATTTCTCCATCAAATCTGAATGAGATCCTTGCCGGGTAGAGTTATCTTGGCTGTAGGCTCTTCCCTTTCATCACTTTAAGTATATCATGCCACTCCCTTCTGGCTTGTAGAGTTTCTGCTGAGAAATCAGCTGTTAACCTTATGGGAGTTCCCTTGTATGTTATTTGTCGTTTCTCCCTTGCTGCTTTCAATAATTTTTCTTTGTCTTTAATTTTTGCCACTTTGATTACTATGTGTCTCGGCGTGTTTCTCCTTGGGTTTATTCTGTATGGGACTCTCTGCGCTTCCTGGACTTGGGTGGCTATTTCCTTTCCCATGTTAGGGAAGTTTTCGACTATAATCTCTTCAAATATTTTCTCTGGTCCTTTCTCTCTCTCTTCTCCTTCTGGGACCCCTATAATGCGAATGTTGTTGCGTTTAATGTTGTCCCAGAGGTCTCTTAGGCTGTCTTCATTTCTTTTCATTCTTTTTTCTTTAGTCTGTTCCGCAGCAGTGAATTCCACCATTCTGTCTTCCAGGTCACTTATCCGTTCTTCTGCCTCAGTTATTCTGCTATTGATTCCTTCTAGTGTAGTTTTCATTTCAGTTATTGTATTGGTCATCTCTGTTTGTTTGTTCTTTAATTCTTCTAGGTCTTTGTTAATCATTTCTTGCATCTTCTCAATCTTTGCCTCCATTCTTATTCCGATGTCCTGGATCATCTTCACTATCATTATTCTGAATTCTTTTTCTGGAAGGTTGCCTATCTCCACTTCATTTAGTTGTTTTTATGGGGTTTTTTCTTGTTCTTTCATCTGGTACATAGCCCTCTGCCTTTTCATCTTCTCTATCTTTCTGTAACTGTGGTTTTTGGTCCACAGGCTGCAGGATTGTAGTTTTTCTTGCTTCTGCTGTCTGCCCTCTGGTTGTTTAGGCTATCTAAGAGGCTTGATGGGAGGCTCTGGTGGTGGGTAGAGCTGACTGTTGCTGTGGCGGTCAGAGCTTAGTAAAACCTTAATCCACTTGACTGTTGATGGGTGGGGCTGGGTTCCCTCCCTGTTGCTGTGGTGGTCAGAGCTCAGTAAAACCTTAATCCACTTGACTGTTGATGGGTGGGGCTGGGTTCCCTCCCTGTTGGTTGTTTTGCCTGAGGCAACCCAACACTGGAGCCTACCCGTGCTCTTTGGTGGGGTTAATGGCAGACTCTGGGAGGGCTCACGCCAAGGAGAACTTCCCAGAACCTCTGCTGCCAGTGTCCTTATCCCCACGGTGAAACAGAGCCACCACCCGCCTCTTCAGGAGACCCCCCAACACCAGCAGGTAGGTCTGGTTCAGTCTCCCCCAGGGTCACCGCTCCTTCCCCTGGGTCTCGATGCACACATTACTTTGTGTGTGCCCTCCAAGAGTGGGGTCTCTGTTTCCCCCAGTCCTGTCAAAGTCCTGCAATCAATTCCCACTAGGCTTCAAAGTCTGATTCTCTAGGAATTCCTCCTCCCGTTGCCAGACCTCCAGGTTGGGAAGCCTGACGTGGGGCTCAGAACCTTCACTCCAGTGGGTGGACTTCTGTGGTATAAGTTTTCGCCAGTCTGTGAGTCACCCACCCAGCAGTTATGGGATTTGATTTTACTCTGATTGCGGCCCTCCTACCGTCTCACTGTGGTTTCTCCTCTGTCCTTGGACGTGGGGTATCCTCCTTGGTGAAGTCCAGGGTCTTCCTGTCAATGATTGTCCAGCAGCCAGTTGTGATTCTGGTGCTCTCGCAAGAGGGAGTGAGAGCACGTCCTTCTACTCCGCCATCTTGGTTAATCTCTCCTCTAGGTATATTTTTATTTTTACTTTTATTTCTTCAGTGATCCATTGGATACTCAGTAGCATGTTGTTTAATCTCCAAGTTTTTGTACTTTTTCCCATTTATTTCTTGTGATTGATTTCTTGTTTCATACCTTTGTGGAAAGAAAAGATGCTTGATATAATTTCAATCTTCTTGAATTTATTGAGACTTGTTTTGTGACCTAACATGTAATCTATTCTGGAGAATGTTTCATCTGCACTTGAGAAAAATGTGTATTCTGCTACATTTGGATGGAATGTTCTATATATATTTATTAAGTTTATCTGGCCCTAGTGTATTGTTTAATTCCACTGTTTCCTTATTGATTTTTTGCCTGGGTGATCTATCCTTTGATGTAAATGGGGTGTTAAAGTCCCTTACTATTATTGTATTGCTTTCAATTTCTCCCTCTAAGTCCATTAATATTTGCTTTATATTTTGGTTCTCTTATGTTGGGTGTGTGTACATTTATATATATTATATCCTTTTGCTGGATTACCCCTTTAACATTATGTAATGTCCTTCTTTTTCTTTTATTACAGGCTTTGCTTTGAAGTCTATTTTGTCTGATATTAGTATAGCTACTCCAGCTTTCTTTTCATTCCATTTGCATGGAATATCTTTTACTATTCCTCCACTTCCAGTCTGTGTGTGTCCTTACTTCTGAAATGCGTCTCTTGTAGACAGCATATAGATGGGTAATTTTTCTTAAATCCATTTAGCCACTCTATGTCTTTTGATGGATGAATTTAGGTAATTAACATGTAAAGTAATTATTGATAGGTGTGTACTTATTGTCATTTTTTAAATCGTTTTCTGTTTTTGTGGATCCTCTCTGTTCCTTTCTTTTTTTTCTCTCTTCCCTTGCATTTTGCTGGTTTTCTTTAGTATTATGTTTAAGTTCTTTTATTTTTTTTTAATTTTATTTTATTTATTTTTTTATACAGCAGGTTCTTATTAGTCATCCATTTTATACACATCAGTGTATACATGTCAATCCCAATCTCCCAATTCATCAAACCACCACCATCACCCCCCGCCGCTTTCCCACATTGGTATCCATACGTTTGTTCTCTACATCTGTGTCACAATTTCTGCCCTGCACATCGGTTCACCTGTACCATTTTTCTAGGTTCCACATATATGCGTTAATATACAATATTTGCTTTTCAATTTCTGACTTACTTCACTCTGTATGACAGTCTCTAGATCCATCCACGTCTCTACCAATGGCCTAATTTCGTTCCTTTTTATGGCTGAATAATATTCCATTGTATATATGTATGACATCTTCTTTATCCAGTCGTCTGTCGATGGGCATTTAGGTTGCTTCCATGACCGGGCTATTGTAAATAGTGCTGCAATGAACATTGGGGTGCATGTGTCTTTTTGAATTATGGTCTTCTCTGGGTATATGCCCATTAGTGGGATTGCTGGGTTGTATGGTAGTTCTATTTTTCGTTTTTTAAGGAACCTCCATACTGTCCTCCATAGAGGCTGTATCAATTTACATTCCCACCAAAAGGGCAAGAGGGTTCCTTTTTCTCCACACCCTCTCCAGCATTTGCTGTTTGTAGATTTTCTGATGATGCCCATTCTAACTGTTGTGAAGTGATACCTCATTGTAGTTTTTATTTGCATTTCTCTAATAATTAGTGATGTTGAGCAGCTTTTCATGTGCTTCTTGGCCATCTGTATGTCTTCTTTGGAGAAATGTCTATCTAGGTTTTCTGCCCATTTTTGGATTGGGTTGTTTGTTTTTTTAATATTGGGCTGCATGAGCTGTTTATATATTTTGGAGATTAATCCTTTGTCCGTTGATTCATTTGCAAATATTTTTTCCCAATCTGAGGGTTGTCTTTTTGTCTTGTTTATGGTTTCCTTTGCTGTGCAAAAGCTTTTAAGTTTCCTTTGGTCCCTTTTGTTTATTTTTGTTTTATTTCCATTTTTCTAGCAGGTGGATCAGAAAAGATCTTGTCGTGATTTATATCAATGAGTGTTCTTCATATGTTTTCCACTAAGAGTTTTATAGTGTCTGGTCTTACATTTGGGTCTCTAATCCATTTTGAGTTTATTTTTGTGTATGGTGTTAGGGAGTGCTCTAATTTCATTCTTTTACATGAAGCTGTCCCATTTTCCCAGCACCAGTTATTGAAGAGACTGTCTTTTCTCCATTGTATATCCTAGCCTCCTTTGTCATAGATTAGTTGACCATATGTGCATGGGTTTATCTCTGAGCTTTCTATCTTGTTCCATTGATCTATGTTTCTGTTTTTGTTCCAGTACCATATTGCCTTGACTCCTGTAGCTTTGTAGTATAGTCTGAAGTCAGGGCGTCTGATTCCTCCAGCTCCGTTTTTTTCCCTCAAGACTGCTTTGGCTATTCGGTATTGTTTTTGTCTCCATACAAATTTTAAGATTTTTTTGTTCTAGCTCCATAAAAATTGTCATTGGTAATTTGATAGGGATTGCATTGAATCTGTAGATTGCTTTGGGTAGTATAGTCATTTTCACAATATTGACTATTCCAATCCAAGAACATGGTATATCTCTCCAACTGTTGGTATCATGTTTAATTTCTTTCATCAGTGTCTTATACTTTTCTGCATACAGGTCTTTTGTCTCCTTACGTAGGTTTATTCCTAGGTATTTTATTCTTTTTGTTGCAGTGGTAAATGAGAGTGATTCCTTAATTTCTCTTTCATATTTTTCATCATTAGTGTATAGGAATGCAAGAGATTTCTGTGCATTAATTTTGTATCCTGCAACTTTACAAAATTCAGTGATTAGCTCTAGTAGTTTTCTGGTGGCATCTTTAGGATTCTCTATGTATAGTATGATATCAACTGCAAACAGTGACAGTTTTACTTCTTCTTTTCCAATTTCTATTCCTTTTATTTATTTTTCTTCTCTGACTGCCATGGCTAGGACTTCCAAAGCTATATTGAATAATAGTGGTGAGATTGGACATCCTTTTCTTGTTCCTGATCTTAGAGGAAATGCTTCCAGTTTTTCACCATTGAGAATGATGTATGCTGTGGGTTTGTCGTATGTGGCCTTTATATGTTGAGGTAGGTTCTCTCTATGCCCACTTTCTGGAGAGTTTTTATCATAAATGGGTGTTGAATTTTGTCAAAAGCTTTTTCTGCATCTATTGGGATAATCATATGGTTTTTCTTCTTCAATTTGTTAATATGGTGTATCACATTGATTGATTTGCGTATATTGAAGAATCCTTGCCTCCTTGGGATAAATCCCACTTGATCATGGTGTATGATCCTTTTAATGTGTTGTTGGATTCTGTTTGCTAGTATTTTGTTCAGGATTTTTGCATCTATATTCATCAGTGATATTGGTCTGTAATTTTCTTTTTTTTTGTAGTATCTTTGTCTGGTTTTGGTATCAGACAGATGGTGGCCTTGTAGAATGAGTTTAGGAGGGTTCTTTCCTCTGCAATTTTTTGGAAGAGTTTGAGAAAGATGGGTGTTAGCTTTTCTCTAAATGTTTGATAGAATTCACCTGTGAAGGCACCTGGTCCTGGACTTTTGTTTGTTGGAAGTTTTTTTTTTTTTTTAAAGAGGGAAAGAAATTTTAGGGAAGGCTTCACAGTGAAAGGGACATTTGAATTGGGCTTTAATTTTTTATTTTTTTATTTATTTATTTTTGGCTGCGTTCGGTGTCCATTTCTGTGCGATGGCTCTCTCTAGTTGTGGCAAGTGGGGGACACTCTTCATCACGGTGCATGGGCCTCTCACTATCACAGCCTCTCTTGTTGCAGAGCAGAGGATCCAGACGCGCAGGCTCAGTAATTGTGGCTCATGGGCCCATTTGCTCTGTGGCACGTAGGATCTTCCCAAACCAGGGCTTGAACCCGTGTCCCCTGCATTGGCAGGCAGATTCTCAACCACTGCGCCAGCAGGGAAGCCCATGTTGGAAGATTTTTAATCACAGTTTCAATTTCATTACTTGTCATTTGTCTGTTCATATTTTCCATTTCTTCCTGGTTCAGTCTTGGAAAGTTATACCTTTCTAAGAATTTGTCCATTTCTTCCAGGTTGTCCATTTTATTGGCATAGAGTTACTTGTAGTAGTCTCTTAGGATGCTTTGTATTTCTGCTGTGTCTGTTGTAACTTCTCCTCTTTCACTTCTAATTTCATTGATTTGAGTCTTCTCCCTCTTTTCTTGATGAGTCTCCCTAATGGTTTATCAATTTTGTTTATCTTCTCAAAGAACCAGCTTTTAGTTTTATTGATCTTTGCTATTGTTTTCTCTGTTTCTATTTCATTTATTTCTGCTGTGATCTTTATGATTTCTTTCCTTCTGCTAACTTTGGGTTTTGTTTGTTCTTCTTTCTCTAGTTCCTTAGGTGTAAGATTAGATTGTTTATTTGAGATTTTTCTTTTTTCTTGAGGTAAGCTTGTATAGCTATAATCTTCCCTCTTAGAACTGCTTTTGCCGCATCCCATAGGTTTTGGATCATCGTGTTTTCATTGTCATTTGTCTCCAGGTATTTTTTGATTTCCTCTTTGATTTCTTCAATGATCGCTTGGTTATTTAGTAACGTATTGTTTAGCTTCCATGTATTTGTGTTTTTTACGTGCTTTTCCCTGTAATTCATTTCTAATCTCATAGCATTGTGGTCAGAAAAGCTGCTTGATATGATTTCAGTTTTCTTAAATTTACTGAGGCTTGATTTGTAACCCAAGATGTGATCTATTCTGGAGAGTGTTCCATGCGCACTTGAGAAGAAAGTGTAATCTGCTGTTTTTGGATGGAATGTCCTATAAATATCAATTAAATCTATCTGGTCTATTGTGTCATTTAAAGCTTCTGTTTCCTTATTAATTTTCTGTTTGGACGATCTGTCCATTGGTGTAAGTGAGGTGCTAAAGTCCCCCACTATTATTGTGTTACTGTCGATTTCGTGTTTTATAGCTGCTAGCAGTTGCCTTATGTACTGAGGTGCTCCTATGTTGGGTGCATATATATTTATAATTGTTCTATCTTCTTCTTGAATTGATCCCTTGATCATTATGTAGTGTCCTTCCTTATCTCTTGTAACATTCTTTATTTTAAAGTCTATTTTATCTGATATGAGTATTGCTACTCCAGCTGTCTTTTGACTTCCATTTTCGTGGAATATCTTTTTCCATCCCCTCACTTTCAGTCTCTTTGTGTGCCTAGGTCTGAAGTGGGTCTCTTGTAGACAGCATATGTATGGGTCTTGTTTTTTTATCCATTCAGCAAGCCTGTGTCTTTTGGTTGGAGCATTTAATCCATTCACATTTAACGTAATTATCAATATGTATGTTCCTATTACCATTTTCTTAATTGTTTTGTGTTTGTTTTTGTAGGTCCTTTCCTTCTCTTGTGTTTCCCACTTAGAGAAGTTCCTTTAGCATTTGTTGTAGAGCTGGTTTGGTTTTGCTGAATTCTCTTAGCTTTTGCTTGTCTGTAAAGCTTTTGATTTCTCCATCAAATCTGAATGAGATCTTGCCGGGTAGAGTTATCTTGGCTGTAGGCTCTTCCCTTTCATCACTTTAAGTATATCATGCCACTCCTTTCTGGCTTGTCACGTTTCTGCTGAGAAATCAGCTGTTAACTTTATAGGAGTTCCCTTGTGTGTTATTTGTCGTTTTTCCCTTGCTGCTTTCAATAATTTTTCTTGTCTTTAATTTTTGCCAATTTGATTACTATGTGTCTTGGCATGTTTCTCCTTGGGTTTATCCTGTATGGGGCTGTCTGTGCTTCCTCAACTTCGGTGCCTATTTCCTTTCCCATGTTAGGGAAGTTTTCCACTATAATCTCTTCATATATTTTCTCTGGTCCTTTCTCTCTCTCTTCTCCTTCTGGGACCCCTATAATGCGAATGTTGTTGCGTTTAATGTTGTCCCAGAGGTCTCTTAGGCTATGTTCATTTCTTTTCATTCTTTTTTCTTTATTCTGTTCCACAGCAGTGTATTCCACCATTCTGTCTTCCAGGTCACTTATCCGTTCTTCTGCCTCAGTTATTCTGCTATTGATTCCTTCTAGTGTAGTTTTCATTTCAGTTATTGTATTGGTCATCTCTGTTTGTTTGTTCTTTAATTCTTCTAGGTCTTTGTTAAACATTTCTTGCATCTTCTCAATCTTTGCCTCCATTCTTATTCCGAGGTCCTGGATCATCTTCACTATCATTATTCTGAATTCTTTTTCTGGAAGGTTGCCTATCTCCACTTCATTTAGTTGTTTTCCTGGGGTTTTATCTTGTTCCTCCACCTGGTACATAGACCTCTGCCTTTTCATCTTGTCTATCTTTCTGTGAATGTGGTTTTTGTACTGCAGACCGCAGGACTGTAGTTCTTCTTGCTTCTGCTGTCTGCCCTCTGGTGGATGAGGCTATCTAAGAGGCTTGTGCAAGTTTCCTGATGGGAGGCTCTGGTGGTGGGTAGAGCTGGCTGTTGCTCTGGTGGGCAGAGCTCAGTAAAACTTTAATCCACTTGTCTGCTGATTGGTGGGACTGGGTTTCCTCCCTGTTGGTTGTTTGGCCTGAGGCTACCCAACACTGGAGCCTACCCAGGCTCTTTGGTGGAGCTAATGACAGACTCTGGGAGGGCTCATGCCAAGGATTACTTCCCAGAACTTCTGCTGCCCGTGTCCTTGTCCTCACCATGAGATAGAGCCCCCCTCCGTCTCTACAGGAGACCCTCCAACACTAGCAGGTAGGTCTGGTTCAGTCTCCCCCGGGGTCACTGCTCCTTCCCCTGGGTCCTGATGTGCACACTACTTTGTGTGTTCCCTCCAAGAGTGGAGTCTCTTTTTCCCCCAGTTCTGTCAAAGTCCTGCAATCAAATCCCGCTAGCCTTCAAAGTCTGATTCTCTAGGAATTCCTCCTCCTGTTGCTGGACCCCCAGGTTGGGAAGCCTGAAGTAGGTCTCAGAACCTTCACTCCAGTGTGTGGACTTCTGTGGTATAAGTGTTCTCCAGTTTGTGGGTCACCCACCCAGCAGTTAAGGGATTTAATTTTATTGTGACTGCGCCCCTCCTACCATCTCATTGTGACTTCTCCTTTGTCTTTTGATGTGGAGTGTCTTTTTTGGTGAGTTCCAGTGTCTTCCTCTCAATGATTGTTCAGCAGTTAGTTGTGATTCCGGTGTTCTTGCAGGAGGGAGTGAGAGCACGTTCTTCTACTCTGCCATCCTGAACCAATCCTTTCTTTTTTTTCTTTTGTGTATTTATTTTAATTTTTTTCCTTGTGATTACTGTGAGGTTCAAATATACCATCGTATGTAAAAATCAGTCTAATTTGGTAACAACTTGAATTTGAACATATTTCAAAGTTTTATCTTTTACCCCCTCCATATTTTATACTCTTTCTGACACATTTTACAAATCTATATTTTAGTATCTCTTAAGTAATTATTGTAATTTTAGTTAATTTTGCTACTTCTGTCTTTTAACCTTCATGCTTGCTTTATAAGTGATTGACGCACTGTCTTTAATATATATTTATCTTTCTTAGTGAGATTTTAAATTTTGCATGTTTTCTTATTTTTAATTACTGCCATTTCTTTTCAGCTTAAAGGAGTCCCTTTAATATTTCTTTTAATGCCTCTTTAGTTTTGCTAAATTCTTTTAGCGTTTGCTTACCTGGGAAATTCTTAATTGCTCCTTACATTCTGAATGATAACCTCCTGAGTAGAAAATTCTTGGTTGAAATTTTTTTCACTTAAGCACTTTGAATATGTTTTGCCACTCGCTTCTGGCCTGTAGAGTTTCTGCTGAAAAATCTGCTGATAGCCTTATGGAAGTTCCCTTTTATGTAAAAAGTTGTTTTTCTCTTGCTGCTTTTAGGGTTCTCTCCTTATCCTTAACTTTTACCATTTTAATTATAGTGTGGCCTGCTGTGGGTCTTTGGGTTCATCTTATTCAGAACTCTCTGTGTTTCCTGGATCTGGATTTCTGTTTCCTTTCCCAGATTAGGGAAGTTTTCAGTCACTATTTCTTTAAATCATTTTTCTGGCCCTTTCTCTCTTTCTTCTCCTTCTGAGACCCCTATAATGTGAATATTATTCTACTTGATGTTATCTGAAAAGTCCCTTAAGGTATCTTCACTTTTTAAAAATTCTTTTAAAATTTTGCTCTTCTGTCTGGGTGAGTTCCATTGCTTTGTCTTCCACTTTGCTGATTCATTCTTCTACCTCATCCAATCTGCTGTTGAACCCCTCTCATTCATTTTTCAGTTTAAACTTCTCTTTACTATTTTCTTATATTTTCTATCTCTTTTTTGAAATTCTTACTATGTTCATGCATTTTTCTCCTGAATTTGGTATTTTTATGAGCATTACTTTGAACTATTTATCAGGTAGATTGCTTATTTCCATTTCATTTAGTTCTTTTTCTAAGGTTTTGTCTTTTTCTTTCAATTGGAACATGTTTCACTCTTCCATCATTTTGCCTAATTCTCTGTATTTGTTTCTATGTATTATGTATATCAGTCTTCTTAAAATTAATTTTTATTGGAGTATAGTTGATTTAAAATGTGTTAATTTCTGTTGTACAGCAAAGTGAATCAGTTACACATATACATATATCCACTATTTTTTAGATTCTTTTCCTATATAGGTCATTACAGAGTACTGAGTAGAGTCTCCTGTGCTGTACAGTAGGTTCTTATTAGTTATCTATTTTATATAGTGTGTATATGTCAATCTCAGTCTCCCAATTTATCCTTCCCCCTCTCCCCCTTGGTAACCGTAGTTTGTTTTCCACATCTGTGACTGTATTTCTGTTTTGTAAATAAATTCATTTGTACCATTGTATATCAGTCTTGAAGGAGTGGCTTTATGTAGGACATGTCCTGTGGGCCTCGGAAGTGGAATTTTACTTGGCCATCAGAGCCTGGTGCTCAAGGGGTGTCCTCTATGTGAGATGCATATGCTCCTCCTGTTGTGGTGGGGCCATAACTGCTGTAGTGGCATGCTGGTAACTGGGGCTGGCCCCCAAAACAGCTGCAAGGCCTGGCTACTGTGGCTGCCAGGCAATTGTGGGTGGAATTATCACCCAGCTGGCTGTGAAGTCCAGCTGAAGTTCAGGAGTGGGTGGCACTCTCAGTGAGGTACACTCACTGGTGCTGATATGTTGGAGATTTCCAAAATGAGTCCCACCAGAGCCACTATTAGCAAGGTAACCTGAGATCATAAAAATAACTCCCACCAGTGTCTCAGTCCCCAGGACACATCCCAGCTTGTTCTTGTTTCTCTGGAAGATGCTTCAAGATTAGTAAGTGTATCCCCTTCACCTATGGTCCGTGCACTTTTCATTCTGGTGTTTCTGTATGGTTTTCAGTTTGAGCGAGTTGGCACAAGCCCTTTAAGAACAGGTTTTCCATTCGCTGCAGTTCTATAGTTTTCCCGGGTATGTCGTCCATTGCTTTTCAAAGCCAGGTGTTTTGGGGGCTTGCCTCTCCTGTGCAGGATCTAGGGGTTGGGATGCCTGATGTAGAGCTCAAATCCTAACTCCTCAGGGAAAATATCCATACCTTTGTAATCCCTCCCAATTGCAGACTGCCACAGCTGGGGTGTGGATTTTTCCTTGGCAAACCCATATGTCTGCCTTTCCTACCCATCTTGATGCTGTCCTTTTACCCTTGGTTATGGAGACTCTGTTTGTCCAGTTTTCAGATCCCTTTCAGAGGGTGTTATTCCATACATGGTTGTAGATTTGTTGTGTCTGTGGGAGGAGGCAAGTTCAGGATCTTCCTATGCTGCCATCTTGAACAGTGCACCAGACACATGTTTCTTTCTATTTATTCTAGCACTTGCATGTAGCTTTATTATCCCCTGCCTAGTCAATTCTTTCCTCTGGTCATGAACCTTTCTGATGTTTGAATTCTATCAGCACCTATCTCATGCCATGAGCAAAGTAGGCACTTATATTTGTTAAATGAATATCTGGAGGGTACAATTTATATTATTTCATACAGCAGCCAGTGCATATATGTCTGTCTTTGCTACCAAGAGGTGACAACAACTGAAAACATGAATCAACCTTGAAAAGGTTTTACTGTGTTCAGGGATAACTGCTCCATAAATGGTATTATCAAAATTATATTGCCTCAATAATCTGATCAAAGTCATTTACCATTTCATTAACTATAAACACAACTAACCTATAATAATTTCCTGCAATCTGGTAAGTCTACTCTTTCTCACAAGCCTTCATTATCCTATAAACTGATATCATGTCATGTGTTGTGGCAACTTTTTATAGAATTTAAATCTTTTTTTTTTAATTCTTTGAATTCAGGAACTGTCTTAGGGTTTTTGTTTCTTGGGGAATTTTGTCTTTTATTATGTGGATTATCATGGTTCTGTATTAAAAATCAGCATTCAAGTAATAAATTTATGGATTTTATTGAAGATTGGTTGCAGAAAACATGCCATGAATGAGATTTTTTAATTTGTTCCAACCCATCTGGATGATTTTTTTAGTACCATAGATAGCAGACACACATTCTGCTTCTCAGTCATTTAACATGCCCTTAAAATATTTTTGCATAGTAAAATAGATACATTAGGTGGTACTCCATAAACCGTATCATCATGAAAGTAATATTTGAGGAAACATATCTGTGATATAGTCGTGAGGCAGTTAGTGTTGGGAGACAATTTTTCATGGGTTTCTCACATTTCTGCATGTTTTGAGAGCAGAGGCCTTTTTTCTGGAGTATCTTTCCCAGAGTATTCATATAGCAAACAGCCTTAGATGGGAAATAGTGTCTCTCTCCAGTGCAATGGGCAGCCATGTTTACTGTCTGGAGTGCAGAGTTCTTCTGTCACCAAGGTGTGTACAGGTGCCACTGGGTTTTCAGTACATTGTCCTGTGGGAATTGGGGTTTGGGGGGCCAGCTCAAGAAGATGGTGATACTCTGACTATTCCAGTTGCTGTGGGAAATAGTTTTTTGCCTCTGACCCAGGTCTCTTATATTTTCTGCCAGCATTCATGAAACTGTAGGAGGCTAACGTCATAGCTTACAGGTAGGGCAAAGTCACAGATCTTTCATTGTTCTTGACACAGTGGTTGAAAGTTTGTATTCAAACCTTGACTCTGTCACTTCATAATTGAGTGACATTGGTGAAGTCAGTTCCTGTCTCTGAGTCTCATTTTCTCATTTATAACAAGGGCTATCAATGACAATAGCTATCCTACATGGGAATTACTTAATAAGCAGTAACAATTTTTACCTTTGTAAGTCAGCCTGGAAATGCAGACAAATTTAGAGCAATTGTTAGGACAATAAAATATTTATATTAGCTGGCATTTTCACAAACATTAACAACTATGACAGAGGACTCCAGGGGTCCATCAGACATATTCCTGGGGGCCTCAAGGGTGCCCTCTGTGGCTTTTACTTTTCCATAGGAGGGAGGGCAGGAGAGGAGGAGAGGCAGTGGCCTGACACAGCTAATGGTCTGATCAGGTGGGAATTGATCATCAGTGTTAGTAACTGTCTCTGAAGCCAGACTGGAAGTCTCATGGCACCTGATGTTGTTAAACTCCTGGGACCAGGGTGAGAATTACAGAAGTGAGTAAATGTTAGTGATTCTGAATGAAGCTGTGTTTCCTGTGTGAACTTATTACTTCTTTGAAAATAAAAACATTTGAAACCTTTTCAAGAATACAAAAACAAAGAATTAGGATGGATGTGTCTTGAATTTTGTATTTTAAATAAATTCATTAACATAATTCATGCCTTCACTATACATTCGAGCACCAACTAGCTCTTATAAGTTAAGCAGTTGTATAAATGTAAATCATTCACAGTCTCTGCCCTTGCAAAGCTCACATCACAGTCAGGAAGAGAATCAAATAAACATCTAAGTGCAATGCAGGTAATAAATCTGTAACATATACATGACAGCATAAGGACTGTCATGTTGGGAAAATTAAGTATGCCTATTAAGAAAAAAATCTCAGATTCTTCACAGATTTACTCCTTCTGTTTTGAGCTTTGTATCAGTGAACCCACACTGATGTTATCATGTAAATAACCTGTGAGTCAAAGTGGCCATTATTCTATGTTGTGGTTTTAGGATACTTAACAAATCCATTCAAATTCTTTATTATTATTTATTTGATTAGGTGTGTTTGTAAATTTTTACGTTACAAAATATGAATAAGAATGTGCCATGTATAATTGTTTTCTTACAGTAAGAAACACCCATATTGCACAACTGTACCATTACAAAGCTTCCTTGAAAGGGGGCTCTTTTACTGGGTTGTGGATCACATGGTTATGTATGAGCAGCACCACTAAAAGTTTAGAACTTGCAGTATCTTTCAGAATGTTTAAACTGTAAACTAATTAAAAATAAAAATAGAAAGGATGCAGTAGTTGATGTAGCCTTTGGTGTAGGGGACATGTCAGTGCTCCACCTTCCCCCTCAAAGAGCTCTTACCACTCCCATTCCTGGTTTCCATGTTTCTACATCTAATGTCTCATGCCTCTGGCTCTTTTTCAGGGCACTGTCCTCTGACTACTGGAGGTGATTTGCCTGCCTACGCAAGGAGCTGCAAGTGCCTGGAAGTTTAAGGGTCCTGTAGGGAAACCCTTAGCTGATGGAGTCCATAACTACTGGAGTCTGTAGAATTATGAAATTCCAGATCCTTGCCCAAGGATGGCACAACTCCAGGCCAACACTTACACTTCAGAGTCCCCTGCAAGATCAGGCTGAAGCCATCCACCATGGGCATCTGCCTGATATGCCCCCCTTGGCTTGGCCCCCTCCCCTTCCCTGTCTTGACTCCATCAATCTCTGATACTTTCACCTAGGAGCATTTCCTTATTAAATCCCTTCCACATGAATTCTCATCTCAAGGTGTGCTTCTGGTTCACTGGGCTAAGGCATATAAGTAGGAGAAGTTTCAGAACATAAAGGAAATAAGGGTGTTTCAACCAGAGGAAACAGCAAGTGCAAAGGCTTAGAGGCAAAAAAGGAAAGTCCTGGAGGGTGGTGGACTGCGACATGGGCAAGGGCTGTGTTGGGGGATTTGTACAGGTTAAGAACAGTGAGCAGAATCTAGTTGTGGAGGACCCATGTTCAAGAGTTTATACTCTAGCCCATAGGCAGCAGAAAGCCAAGGAGGTTTGTAAGCAAGAGACAAAAGTAAGGAATGATGAGTTCAGGTCTCTTTTGGAAAGATACCTTTGCTCTCTGTTATGGACTAAATGCTTTTGTCCTCTCCCAAATTCATATGTTGAAGCCTAACCCCCAAGGTGACAATATTTGGTACTGGGACTTTGGAAGGTTATTAAGGCTACATGAGGTTTTGAGGATGGGCCTCCTATGTGGGATTAGTGCCCTCATGAAAAGAGATACCAGGGCTTCCCTGGTGGCGCAGTGGTTAAGACCTAAATAGACATTTCTCCAAAGATGATATAAAGATTGCCAACAAACACATGAAAGAATGCTCAACATCATTAATCATTAGACAAATGCAAATCAAAACTAAAATGAGGTATCACCTCACACCAGTCAGAATGGCCATCATCAAAAAATGTACAAACAATAAATGCTGAAGAGGGTGTGGAGAAAAGGGAACCCTCTTGCACTGTTAGTGGGAATGTAAACGGATACAGCCACTCTGGAGAGAAGTATGGAGGTTCCTTAAAAAACTAAAAATAGAACTACCATATGACCCAGCAATCCCACTACTGGGCATATACCCTGAGAAAACCATAATTCAATAAGAGTCAAGTACCAAAATGTTCATTGCAGCTCTATTTACAATAGCCAGGACATGGAAGCAACCTAACTGTCCATCAACAGATGAATGGATAAAGAAGATGTGGCACATATATACAATGGAATATTACTCAGCCATAAAAAGAAACGAAATTGAGTTATCTGTAGTGAGGTGGATGGACCTAGAGTCTGTCATACAGAGTGAAGTAAGTCAGAAAGAGAAAAAGAAATACCGTATGCTAACACATATATATGGAATCTAAAAAAAAAAAAAAGGTCATGAAGAACCTAGGAGAAAGACAGGAATAACGACACAGACTTACTAGAGAATGGACTTGAGGATATGGGGAGGGGGAAGGGTAAGCTGGGACAAAGTGAGAGAGTGGCATGGACATACATACACTACCAAATGTAAAATAGCTAGTGGGAAGCAGCCGCATAGCACAGGGAGATCCGCTCGGTGCTTTGTGACCACCTAGAGAGGTGGGATAGGGAGGATGGGAGGGAGGGAGATGCAAGAGGGAAGAGATATGGGAACATATGTATATGTATAACTGTTTCACTTTGTTATAAAGCAGAAATTAACACACCATTGTAAAGCAATTATACTCCAATAAAGATGTTAAAAAAAAAACAAATTGAAGGAGAAAAACCATATGAGCATCTCAATAAATTCAGAGAAAGCTTTCAACAAAATTCAACACCCATTTATGATAAAAACTCTCCAGAAAGTGGGCATAGAGGGAACCTACCTCAACATAATAAAGGCCATATATGACAAAACCACAGCCAACATCATTCTCAATGCTGAAAATCTGAAACCATTTCTACTAAGATCAGGAACAAGACAAGGTTGCCCACTCTCACCACTATTATTCAACACAGTTTTGGAAGTTATAGCCACAGCAATCAGAGAAGAAAAAGAAATAAAAAGATTCATAATTGGAAAAGAAGAAGTAAAACTGTCACTGTTTGCAGATGACATGATACTATACATTTAGAATCCCAAAGATGCTACCAGAAAACTACCGGAATTAATCAATGAATTTGGTAAAGTAGCAGGATACAAAATTAATGCACAGAAATCTCTTGCATTCCTATACACTAATGATGAAAAATCTGAAAGGGAAATTAAGGAAACACTCCCATTTACCATTGCAACAAAAAGAATAAAATATCTAGGAATAAACCTACCTGAGGAGACAAAAGACGTGTATGCAGAAAACTGTAAGACACTGATGAAAGAAATTAAAGATGATACAAACAGATGGAGAGATATACCATGTTCTTGGATTGGAAGAATCAACATTGTGAAAAGGACTCTACTACCCAAAGCAATCTACAGGTTCAATGCAATCCCTATTAAACTACCAATGGCATTGTTCACAGAACTACAACAAACATTTTCACAATTTGTGTGGAAACACAAAAGACCCCCAATAGCCAAAGCAGTGTTGAGAAAGAAAAATGGAGCTGGAGGGATCAGGTTCCCTGGCTTCAGACTATACTACAAAGCTACAGTAATCAAGACAGTATGGTACTGGCACAAAAACAGAAATATAGACCAATGGAACAGGATAGAAAGCCCAGAGATAAACACACACACATATGGTCACCTTATCATTGATAAAGGAGGCAAGAATATACAGTGGAGGAAAGACAGCCTCTTCGATAAGTGGTGCTGGGAAAACTTGACAACTACATGTAAAAGAATGAAATTAGCACACTCCCTAACACCATACACCAAAATAAACTCAAAATGGATTAAAGACCTACATGTAAGGCCAGACACTATAAAACGCTTAGAGGAAAACATAAGCAGAACACTCTATGATATAAATCACAGCAAGATCCTGTTTGACTGACCTCTTAGAGAAATGGAAATAAAAACAAAAACAAACAAATGGGACCTAACGAAACTTAAAACTTTGCATAGCTAGGGAAACCATAAACAAGAAGAAAAGACAACCCTCAGAATGGGAGAATATATTTGCAAATGAAGCAACTGACAAAGGATTAATCTCCAAAATAAACAAGCAGCTCATGCAGCTCAATATTGATAAAACAAACAACGTAATCCAAAAATGTGCAGAAGACCTAGACCTTTCTCCAAAGAAGATATACAGATTGCCAACAAACTCGTGTAAGGATGCTCAACATCACTAATCATTAGAGAAATGCAAATCAAAACTACAATGAGGTATCACCTCACGCCTGTCAGAATGGCCATCATCAAAAAATCTAAAAACAATAAATGCTGGAGAGGGTGTGGAGAAAAGGGAACACTCTTGCACTGTTGGTGGGAATGTAAATTGATACAGCCACTATGGAGAACAGTATGGAGTTTCCTTAAAAAACTAAAAATAGAACTACCATACGACCCAGCAATCCCACTACTGGGCATATACCCTGAGAAAACCATAATTCAAAAAGACACATGCACCCCAATGTTCACTGCAGCCCTCTTTACAATAACCAGGATATGGAAACAACCTAAGTGTCCATCGACAGATGAATGGATAAAGAAGATGTGGCACATATATACAATGGAATATTACTCAGCCATAAAAGGAAACGAAATTGAGTTATTTGTAGTGAGGTGGATGGACCTAGAATCTGTCATACAGTGAAGTAAGTCAGAAAGAGAAAAACAAATACCATATGTTAACACATATATATGGAATCTAAAAAAAAAAAAAAGGTTTTGAAGAACCTAGGGGCAGGACAGGAATAAACATGCAGACATAGAGAAATGACTTGACACGGGGAGCGGGAAGGGTAAGCCTGGACAAAGTGAGAGAGTGGCATGGACATATATACACTACCACATGTAAAATAGATAGCTAGTGGGAAGCAGCTGCATAGCATAGGGAGATCAACTCGGTGCTTTGTGTCCACCTAGAAGGGTGGGATAGGAAGGGTGGGAGGGAGACGCAAGAGGGAGGAGATATGGGGATGTATGTGTATGTATAGCTGATTCACTTTGTTATACAGCAGAAACTAACACACCATTGTAAAGCAATTATACTTCAATAAAGATGTAAATAAAAACGGGTGAGCTGATGCTGGTTTTCGGACTTCTTGATAATGACTGGCATTTACTGATTATGCAGTGATGTGTCAGATATATTACCTGTTGTCACTAGTTTAATTTTTTGCAAGCCCTTTGAATTTATTGATGAATACTTTGCCTGCAATAAAATGTAGAGATCTGGGAAAACATTTTTTAAATAAATAAATAAGCTACCCAGTCTACGGTATTTTGTTATATCAGCCCTAGCTGACTAATACAGCCTCCTTATCCAAACATGTGATAATGAAGGTATTTTTCCACATCTGCCTTTTGAGCTTTAAATACTATAGCCATTATGTGAGCAAATCCTGTTTCCTCAAATTTAAGATGCACTTTTTTTCTTCAGATTTGATGCTGGATGTGACTTATAACTTAAATATACAATTTGTATTGTTTTTGGTTTTGTTTTCAAAAGAACAACTATTAAATTGATGATGACTTATAAGCATAGTCAGACACAAATAGCAGACACAATCTCAGCATACATGACTCAGTTTGGATGGCATGGAGCTGTGGTTTATTCTAAAGATTGCTTTTACATGAGCTTTTACAGTACTTTTCAATCCTCATCTTCCAGATCCTGGTGACTAAAGATTCCTTTTTGTTGAAATGATTAAAATTCACAGATTGAACAAATAACCCAATTTTTTAAAATGGCCATCCTCCCAGAAAGTTCCCTTGTGTCCTTCCCAGTCAATCTTCCCACTCTCTTCCTCCCAGAGGTGATCATTTTTAAGATTTTTTCACCATAGATTAGTTTCTAGAATAGTTTATGTCCTAGAAATTCATATAAATGGACTCATACCGTAAGTTTCTTTTTTGTCCAGATTCTGTCACTCAGGAAATGCAATTGTATGCATCAATAGCTCATTATTTTTTATTGGTGAGTTGTATTTCATTATGTAAATATACCACAATTTGCTTAATTATATTCTGGGTTGTTTCTGGTTTGAGATTATTCTGAATAAAGCTAGTATGATTATGCTTAATGTGGTTTTGATTTGCATTTCCATTATGACTAGATGTTGAGAACTTTTTCATGTATTTAGTGTATCTTTCTTTGTGAGATGTTAATTCAGGTCTTTTGTCCAATTTTTCAAAGGGTTGTTTGTCTTTTTAGAATCGAGCTATAGGAGTTCTTTATATAGTCTGGATATAAGAATTTTGCCCGCCGTGTGTCTTGTGAATATTTTCACCCTGTCTGTTGCTTATTTATTTTTTTTTTTAACAATGTCTTTCAGAAGTTTATAAATTTATTGATGTATTATGTCTACTACATTCATACATGTGATGAAAAACACACTCTTCTTTTTTTTTGGCCTGTTCAGGTAAAATTTTATAAAATCAAAATTTTTTTTTCACAGGTTGGAGAAAAACTACCTTAATTTTAAACCTCATACTATTCCTTGAGAAATGTATCCCCTTTACAGGAAGGGTGAAAAGAAGCATTGATTAAAGAGGACTTGAAAGGAGACAAGCTATTTTTTGCAAATATCAGACAAAACATTCTCATTAATACAGAAAGTAACAATCTACTATTCTACAAAATATTTTTTCTTTCCTGACATTTTCTGGTTAAATTTTCAATTTGAGCACACGATTCTTTATAGAACGCTCACAATATGTGAAATAAGGCTGCACAAGACAGACCAACATAGGCTATCCATTGCAGGAGCCCAAACTTTCACTAAAAATTAGTAAATTTTAGAGAATACTGATGGAGGCAAGGGAGAGATATCTTGATGGAGAGTGGAAGTTCTGTCAAAACTTTAACTCTCAAAAATGGATCAGCACCAAAACTGTCAAGGTCATGAAAATGAAGGAAAGACTAAGGAACTGTCGTAGACCAGAGCCAGCTAAGGAGATGTTGTGACTAAATGCAATGTAAGAAGACCCAGGATTGCCTCCTGGTACAGAAAGTGGTCATGAATGGGAAAGCTGGTGAAATCCAAATAAAGTCTGGAACTTAGTTAACAGCAATGTACCAATGGTGGCATCTTAATTTTGACAAATATATCATGGTAATGTAGGATGTTAACAACAGAGAAAACTGGGTGAAGAGGTTATGAAGGAATTCTCTGTACTGTCTTTGTACCTATTTTTATAAATCTAAATCTATTCCAAAATAATACAAAGTTTCTTTTTTTTAATGGATCAGTAGCAATTATGAGAGAGGGAAAAAATACACTTTCTGCTTCAGCTATTGGGAAAGACAAAAACTCAGTTCATTCATTCATTCATCTCTCTGTGTTCTCACTTATTAACTGCCAATGCACTAGATACTGTTATAGGCACTGGACACACAGCAGTGAATTAAACAAAAATTGTGCTATCTTGGAGCTTGCATTTTAGTTGAGGGAGAGGTTATAGACAATAAATTAGTCAGTAAACAAATAAATGCATGTCAGATGATGATAAATGCTATGAAGAATGTTAATGTCAGACCCTGAAAAGTAGTAGGGCATGAGTGGTTATCTCAGAGGGTGTTCAGAGAAGTCTTATCTGAGGAATTGAAATTTGAGCTGAATGCAATGAAGGAATTAACTAGCATGATATTTGGGGAAGAACGTTCTCAGAAGAAACAGTGATGCAAAGGCCTGATAAACAGAGTGTGTCTTGAGTCTTAAAAATCTGTTAAGGAAAAAAAAAATCTGTTATAATCCACATAATCATAACAGGTATTTTTCTTTTAGTTTAGACAAACATGATTTGAGCCTTTTAGGCATTCTCACTACTATGTGAGTTGCTTGGAGTTTTAGAAAAGCGATGGACCATAATTCCTCTCCAAGTAAAATATTCCAATTCTTCCCATTCTTTCATTTCACTTTCTACCTCCACTTCTTCACCACAACCCAAATACAACTGAACCTGGAGCAATATGGCCCGACTTACATAATGTATCTGAAATAGTTACAACTTTAAAAAAGGGACTATTCTAATTTTTATTATTTTCACTTTAGTGTTCTATCAGAGATTGCTAATGATTACCTAGGCACTGTTGACTATAACTTCTGTCTTAAAATTCTCAGTCCTACTCAGTCCTTCTCTCATTTGTCTCTGCCTTGGAGATATTTCTAATTGCATAATACAGAGCATAATATGTGCTAGTCAATGTGTTAAGGTTATATGTACATTATAATTTATTTTATTCATCAGCCCTATCAACTGGGTGTTACTAGCTTCACCTTACAGGAAAAAAAGCTGAATCTCAGAAAGATTACCCAACTTGCTTAAGATTTCATATGTTGTAATTAGTGAACAGAGATTGAAACACATGCCTGCCAAGTTCTAAAACCCATTCTATTTACCATTTCTTCCTACTAGCTCTGACCTGTGCTTATGACTTCCTCCCGGAGCTCTTTGTGAAAAGACTCCCATATTACATCTAGGCCTGAACTCTTTCAAGAATTTCCATCTTTTGAGCCAGCAAACACTCACTGCTTAACTTTCAAAAAATCTAAAAAATATTCTGTCATCTTCCCACATTTACTTCTCTTCAACTAGTCTTAATTCTGTCAACTTTATTATTTTCCCAACCACCTGAGCTAAAAACCTGCAGGTCACCTTTGAATCTCCAAAATTGTGACAGCACCTGATCCTCAACAATCTTTCAGTAAATGTTCTCCTCCTGCTCTCCTTCCTTCAAAATATTGTTTTCCCTCATCATATCTTTCATTTCACCAAACCCATTCTGTCCTCTCTCCACTTCAATTTCTTTAACAAAAGACATAGTGTTTCATTCTATGATTATATGTCGGACTTAGTATAATTTTGCAAGAGGTAACACCTAGACCTAAAGTTACAATAAGAAATGAATGATTGTTAAGATACATTCCCAAAAGCTCACTTTTGTGTAAAAAGCCACTGAGGGAAAAAAAAAAAAAAAGGGGGAGCCTTGACGAAAGAATAGGATACAGAAAGACAATTTCCTCTCAGCCATTCTTCACTCTTGCTACTAAAACATGATCTAAGAAACCTATCCATTTGGAAAGCTCACAGTAAAGTATATTGACAAAAAAGTTCCTAATTTCATATCCATCCCAGAGTTTGTTTTAAAATTTAACAAGTAGCACACCCAAAAAATGCTCAGAATCACTAGTCATCAGCAAAATGCAAATTAAAATCACATGAACGCTCAAAAGAAAAAATCCCAAACCCACTATTATATATGTTTACCCAGTCATTAGAATGTCTAAAGCTAAAAAGTCTTACAAAAGAAGATGTGGATCAACTGGAATTCTCACACCTTGCTGGTGAGAATGAAAAATGATACAGCCATTTTAGAACACATATGACAATATCTTATGAAATTAAACATACAATTCCCATGTGACCCATCAACCCAACTCTTAGGTATCTCCCAAGAGAAATGAAATATATGTCAATATAAAGATTTGAACATGAATGTTCATAACAACATTATTGAAAAGTCAAAACCTATAAACAAAAACAAGGATGCCTGCTTTCACCATTTCTATTCAACAGTAGTATTGGAAGTTCTAGTCAGAGAAATTAGGCAAGGAGAAGGAATAAAACGCATTCAAATTGGAAACAAAGAAATAAAATTACCTCTGTTCATAGATGACATGATCTTATATGTAGATACACAAGCACATACAAATCTATCAGAGCTAATAAACGAATTCATCAAAGTTGCAAGATACAAAATCAACACATAATAATCAGTTTCATTTCTATACACTAACAATGAACAATCTAGAAAGAAAATGAAAATAACAATCTCATTTACAATAGTATAAAAAATACTTCGGAATAAATATAACAAAGGAAGCAAATGACTTGTATACTTAAACTACAAAAGCATTGCTAAAAGAAATTTTTTTAAAAACACTAAAAATAGAAAACCATCCAGTGTTAATGGATTGGAAGACTTAATATTGTTAAGATCACAATACCACCCAAAATGATCTATTATAGTTTTCATAGAATTCAATGCAATCCCTGTTAAAAATCTCAGTTTGGTTTTTTTATTTGTTTGTTTTTGGTAGGAATAGAAAAAGCTATCTTAAAATTCATGTGGAATCTCATGGGAGCCTGAACAGCTAAGATGTTCTTGATAAAGAAGAACAAGGTTGGACTCACACTTCTTGATTTCAAAACTTACTACAAAGCTACATTTATCAATGGTGTGGTTCTAACATAAGGACACATATAAACCAGTGGAATAGAATAAAGAGTCCAGAAATAAACCCAGATATATGTATTTGGTCAACTAGTCTTTGACAAAAGTTCCAAGACCATTCAGTGGAGGAAAGACAGACTTTTCAACAAATCGTTCTGGGAAAACTGGTTATCCACATGCGAAAGAATGAAGGTAGGTGCTTACATTACATCATATACAAAAATTAACCCAAAGAGGATTAAAGATTTAAATAAAAGACCTGAAACTGTAAAGTTCCTAGAAGAAAACAGGGGGAAATCTTTATGACACTGGATTTGTCATGATTCTTAGATATGACACCTAAGCATAGGCAATCAAAGAAAAAATAGATAAACTGAACTTCACCAGAATTAAACCTTCTGTGCATCAAAGGACACTATCAAAGGAGTGGGAGGAAAACCCACAGAATAGGAGAAAATACTTGCAAATCATATATTACGGGGGTTTAATATCCAGAATACAGAAAGAACTCCTACAACAAATAGACAATGAACTTAAAAACTGGGCAAAGACTTGAATAGACATTTCTGCAAAGAAGATACACAAATGACTAATAAGCACTTGAAAAAATGCTCAACATCACTAACCATTAGAGAAATGAAAGCCAAACCACAACCACAAACTTCACATCCAGTAATTTATTTTAAAATTTTAATTTTTTTAAAAAATGGAAAATACATGTTGACGAGGATGCAGAGAAATTGCAACCCTTATGGAGTATTGGTAGAAATGTAAAATGGTGCAGCCACTGTGAAAATAATTTGACAGTTCCTCAAAAAGTTAAACATAAAATTACCATATGATTCAGCAATTCCCTCTCAACTTGTATACTCAATAGAATTGAAAGCAGTGACTCAAACAGATACTTGTACACCAAGATACATAGAAATGTTATACATAATAGCAAAAAGATGGAAACAACCCAAATTTCATCAAGATGAAAGAGTAAATAAAATGTCATGAGTAAAAGCACTTTTTATTTTTATTATTATGAAATATTATTCACTCTTAAAAAGTGAGAATCTGATACATGATACCACATGGATGCATACATAGATGCAAATGCTAAGTGAAATAAACCGGCCACTGAAGGTCAACTATTGTATGATTCCACTTGTAAGAGGTACTTTAAATAATAAAATTCATAGAGACAGGAAGTAGAACAGTAATTACCAGGAGCTCAGAAGAGGGGAGAATGGAAAGTTAGTGTCTAATGGGTACAGAGTTTCTATTTGAGATGATGAAAAAGTTATGGAAACACATGGTGGTGATGGTTGCACAACATTGTGAATGTACTTAATGGCACTGAACTGAAAACTTAAAAATGGTTAAAAGGGCTGTTGGAATTAACTGAGTAACTGCATATGCAGTAGAACCTCTAAGAATAATGACTCTAAAAAGAAATGAGAAAAATGGAAATTTAGCGAAGCACCAGTCACTTTAGAGATTTTAGTAGCTTCACAATTTGTAGTTTCAGTTGCTGAAAATTCTCTTGAATTCTTTGTCGTCTCATTGATCTAACAGGAAGTGAGAACTGCGTTAAGGGAGGAAAAAAGAAGAAAACACCCATTTCATCATGGCCTGAATGTTGGTCTGACTGGATACTGAATATTGGTTTTTTTCACTATTGCTTTTGACCTGCACTGAATGACTCTAGCCATGCTTTTAGAAGCCACTACAGAGAAAAATGTCCCTAAAGTAAATAAAACCTTATCTTATATCTGTGTGATGTTATACCAAAACTGTATTTGAAATACTTCTGGAATATTAAGATATTAACTTTGGAGGAAAGAAAATAACATTAGCTTTATATTAATAGCTCATTTTCCTATATCAAATCAACTCCTTGGCATAATACTAAAAATAGCAATAAAAATGAAACTTCAGTAGGAAAATGGTTAAAATGGCAAATTTTATATTATGTATATTTTACCACAAAAAAATAATTAAAACAAAAACTATTAACAACCAAAATGTCCATCAGGTTTTTTTTCTTTTTTTTTTTTTCTTTTTGGCTGCATTGGGTCTTATTTGTGGCACGCAGGATCTTTCCTTGCAGCACGTGGGCTTCTCTTTAGTTGTGGCGGTGGTTTTCCCTCTCTAGTTGTGGCGCACAGGCTCCAGGGCACCCGGGCTCTATAGCTGTGGTGTGTGGGCTCCAGAGTGCGTGGGCTCTGTAATTTTGCAGCACGCGGGCTCTCTGGTTAAGGCACGCGAGCTCAATAGTTGTGGTACACGGGCGTAGTTGCCCCATGGAATGTGGGATCTTAGTTCCTCAACCAGGGATCGAACCCACATCCCCTGCATTGGAAGATGGATTCTTTACCACTGGATTACTAGGGAAGTCCCTCCATCAGTTTTTGAATTGATAGATTGTGCATATCCATACTTTGGAATACTACTCAGCAAAAAAAAGGAACAGAATATTACTCAAAAACATGAATGAGTGCAAAAACATTATTTCTAAATGAAAGAAGTCAAACACAACAGACTCAAATTGTAAGATTACACTCACATGAACTTCTAGAAAATGCAAAAATATAGAGACAGAAAGAAGATCGGTGGTTGCTCCTGGCTGGGTTAGGGAAGAGGACTTCCAAGAGGGGTGGAACTCTTCTAATATCTTGATTGCAGTAGAGATTATGTGACTGCATACAAATACCAAAACTCATCCCACCATACACTTAAAATTCGTGAATTTTATTTTAAGCAAATAAAGCTACTTTTTAAAATATAAAGCTAAAAAAATTAGTGCTAAAGATGACAGAAGTTCAATGATCAGAGATAAATCATTTGTGTAATAATGGTTTTAGAAACAGATGCCCAGTTCTTCCATGGTCCAGCTTCTAAAACAAGGGCTATTCACCTCAACATCATTTGGCCAAAGGGTGGATGACTCTTTAGCTCTCTTTCCAATTACCAGGGTGTCTTTCACAATCCAAGTATTTTCTTCGCCCTTATTGGTGTTAATACATCATTTGTATTAAAAATATTAATAAAATCAATTATAGCATAGCTTTTTAAATGTTTGAGTAATAATGCTTAACCTAAAAGAGTACATGTATAGTAATAAAGTTTCAGCCTTCAGAAACCAGGGAGGGGAAGAATATTTGGGGATCAAATACATCCTTAGCACTCCTTAAATGACATTCCTCAATATTCATTCAAATATTTATTAAACTATATGCTAAATTCTTTCTAGGTGCTTGTGATACATCATTGAGCAAAAGAGATGTGAGTCAGTCAGGAGAGACAAACTCTTCCAAAATTTTAATGGCTTCCACGACAAAGATTCCCTTCTGACTGATGCTGTCTGACGATTGCTGGTAAGCTGCAGTTCTGCTGCACATTGCCTTCCCTTTGGACCCAGCCTGTTGAAGTAGCAATGAAAAGACACAATATAATGAACTCAGAAAAAAAATGAATGACTCCAAAAATACTATTGCTAAGTGAAAGAAGTCAATTGCAACAAATGTCATGACAGGATTTAAAAAAAAAATTGTAGACCACATGCTGGTTCCTAAAACTTTTGACAACTGGAAGGTAGTTTTATGCTGTTTCCACAATACACTCCTAGGATCCCAAAGGCAGAGAAAGAACTAGAATGCCCCTGAGCCAGGGGTGGAGCCAGTGGGGAGAAGGGAGACTAGAATGTGTTGAGCACCCTCCTGGTGCCAGGCATTTCTCGTACAATGTTGCACCTCTGCTCACATGTCATTAATCAGAGCAAGTCATGTAGTCAAGTCAGTGGGTTGGGGGGAGGTATAATCCTCTCCAGAGAGCATCATAGAACATATTTGGATAATAATACAGTTTATCTGCTACCTATTATAATATTATGTAATAATACAGAAGGAAATAAGGATTATAGAAAAAATAGTAGAACAGGGTACAGTGGATCAGATGCAACAGTACAGAGTATGACGCAGTATTAAAGAGCTCTCAGGATAGTCTTCAGTGAGAAGCACAGATTTGAAGGAGATGAGGGAGCTGGCCAAGTGCAATCTGAGGATAGAGCATTCCAAGGAGACAGAAGATCTGGCGTGAAGACCCTGCAGTAAGAACATGCCCAGGATTCTGGGGTAACAGTACAGAGGTCTGTGTGGTTGGAGTGGAATAGGAAGGAGAGCATAGTAGGAGGGGAGGTGATCAGGTAATGGGGCCGGAGCAAACAGACAGGACTCTGTAGTCACTGTAAGAATGTTAGCTTTTGTGCTGAGTGAAATGAGAGCCAGTGCTGGGTGATGAGCAGAGAAATATCTGATCTGACTTACAACCTATGTCATATCTTCAAAAGATCTCTGGCTATTACACTGAGGCCAATGAGAAGAAGCAGGGAGACCACTTGGGAGGTCACTGCAAGAATCCACGCAAGTGTTGAAGGTGACTCAGACCGGGGGAGAGCTGGGGAGGTGGTGAGAAGTGGTCAGATTCTGGATATGTTCAAGGTAAAGTCAATAGGATTTTGTAGGACACTGGATGTAAGTGTGAGAGAAAGAGGAGAGGCAAGGATGACTCCAGTGATTTTGTTTGTTTGTTTATTTGCCTGGGCAACTGGAAGGATGGAGTCGCCCTGAGATGGCAAGGCTACAGGGGAGCAGGTTTAGTGTAAACTGGGAAATCTGGGGTTTAATTTAAAACAGGCTCAATCTGAAAAGTCTGCAGGGTACACAGGCAGGGTTCCACTCCACCCTGGGTCAAGCAGGGCTCACATTTCCATCGTCCGTCCGGTGTCTTAGAATGCCCACTGGCACCAGAAGCTCTCCGACCTTGGGAAGGTCACTAGTACACTCCGTCTCTCCTCATCTTTACAGTGGGGTAATCAAACATGTCCACAGGGCTGTTATGAGCCTCCAGTGACAAATGTACATGGCAGAGCTCCACAAACTCAAACATGGGATAGAAAATGGTCTCGCAGTTGCTGTGGCTGCGGTGATTCACGGTGCTGTTCTCATCAAAGAAGCCAGCTGGCTGCTTTGGGATGAAACACACCAAATAAATCATACCAGAGTCTCAAGACCCAAGGTATCAAAAACTACAATTGGGAAACACTGAAGTTATTGAATTTTTTTCTTCCTTTGATAGGATAGTTTTTCATTCCAATCTACTTCATTCTGAGATAAATCCCTGTAGAATTCCTTGAGCAACATAAGATGTTTTGGTGACTCAGATAAAATCAGAAATTATATAATGCCCTGTGACCTTACTGGGAAGCTGTCCCACACCAGCTGGCCACCAGGTCTGGTCCCAGACCCTCAGGACCAGACAACACTGAGGCCAGCTACCGCTGAGCCCCGTGCACCATGCCTTGGGGAGCAACAGAGCACAGACGGAGAGCCGGCCCTGTGTGGTCAGGAGCAGTGAGGAGACACTTTGAGTCACAGGCCTGGAAGTGAGAAACAATGTTCCACTGGACCACATGGCGTGGGCAAGCCGCTCATTTTCATGAGACTCTGCTTCCATTTCTGTAAGACACAATGGTAAGTTCACCTGAGCAAGTCTGGGGAGAATGAAGTGTGACATTGTGTGAGCAGTGCCTGGCACCAGGTGGGTATTCAACACATTCTAGTCTCCCTTCTCCTCCCTGGCTCAGGTGCATTCTAGTTCTTTCTCTGCCTTTAGGATCCTGGGAGTGTATTGTGGAAACAGCATAAAATTACCTTCCAGTTGTCAACTCAACATGCCCCCAAACAACTTCCTTTCTCTCTCAAGACCATTATGACTTGGTCATACATTGATTACCTGGTGGAATCAAGCCCCAGTTCCCTATAAGAGAGAAGACCTGAGAATGCCTCATTATTAGCTTTCCCTCCTTCCCTGTTTCACTCTCCCTAATCCTTCACTTCCATCTTCTAGAAACACTTGCCAAAATTAGAAAATCCTGGAAGGTAATTGAGGCAAAAAACTAGGCAATTATGTTAAGTAATCTTGTGATGGATTATCAAGAGACTTTGGAGAAATCCTCTTGTCTAGCCTCTGCATCTAAGGGAAGACAACAGCTAAGTCATTGAATGAAGAACCATTGTATTTTTTTAAAAAAACAAACTTGGAAAAATGAAATTCTAAAATCTTCTTTAGTAATTCCATTATGTATTCTCCATTGTATATAAAATTTCCTGGATAGAAGGCAGGAGATACAGAGGCCTGCATGTTGGATGCAAGCCCCAGTGTCTAATTGCATGAGCCAATGTTGCACTTAATGGATTTTGCCAGCAATGCTAGCTCAGTTTCAGAAGAGCAGTTCGGTGCCAATTCAATTCTTTTTACATTCTGTCTCCTTCAAGTGTATGATAAGTAGATCCGATGAATAACTCTCCTTGTTAGACATGCCAGAAATTCAGTATCAATTTCAATCTTTTAACTGATTTACATTCTTAAAGCATAAATCAAATAAGAGAGGGCAAGGAAAAATATCTTAAAACACTTTTTTTTTTAACTTGAAACAATTCAGGCATACAAAAAAGCACAAAAGATAACAAATTCTATGGCATAGCATCAAGATGAGGCAGTTATTAATACTTTATCTTAATTGCTTTCAACCTATTATTTTAGCAAACAAAAATGTTACATTTTAATAAAATATTACAGCCCAGCTAAAGGCCCACCCAATGTCCATCCCCTTCCTCTTCTCTCCATCCTCAGGGATAACTTGATTCAGAAATTAGTATGTGTCATTTCCACATATGCTTTTATTCTTCTGCACAAATATGCACCCATAAACAGTGTATCAGTTCCCTGCTTTCTAGCTTTTGTTGCTGTGGAGAAGTCTAGTTGTAGTCCTTGGTTTAAAAAAAAATGTCTCTTTCTCTTTAATTAAGTCTAAAATTTTCTCTTTGACTTTTGTGTTCTACAATTTCACTACAATGTAACCAGGTACTAAAGAAAAATGTATCAGGCTTGAGATTTACTGTGATTTACAAATCTGAGGATCTGAACTCAGATTTCTGGAAAAAGACCTTCTTTCCTCCTCACACATTGCCCCTTTCTCATGCCCAGTCACCTTTTCCCTGAGGTGGCTCATGTGACAATCACAGTTCTGACTGCCTACCACTCAGGCACGCACACTCCAAGGCTCATTTCCTCTCTCTGCATGAAATAAAGCCCAAGCCTTCTGGGCACCAGGAAGCCGTGACAGCAGTCTCTCAGCAAGATCACGGAATCAGCTCTGTATTTCAGTTTCCTTTTTAATTCTGACCCCTGGGAATTTTTGAATTCAGTTATGCTTTAAAATTAAAATTAAATGAAAAATGTTATATTTTATCCAGTGTTTCTAGACACTAAAAGGGAGCAGGATTTTATATCTGGCTGATATTGCTGGAGCTAAAAAGCCAGGACAAAATATCTTAAAATATATCTTCTTGTGGATTCCTCTCTCCCTCAGGATATAATAAGAGGCAATAGCTTGAAAGTCAGAAATTAAGTTTCGGGCTTCCCTGGTGGCGTAGTGGTTGAGACTCTGCCTGCCAATGCAGGGGAAACGGGTTCGAGCCCTGGTCTGGGAAGATCCCACATGCCGCGGAGCAACTAGGCCCGTGAGCCACAATTACTGAGCCTGCGCGTCTGGAGCCTGTGCTCCGCAACAAGAGAGGCCGCGACAGTGAGAGGCCCGCGTACCGCGATGAAGAGTGGCTCCCACTTGCCGCAAGTAGAGAAAGCCCTCGCACAGAAACGAAGACCCAACACAGCCATAAATAAATAAATAAATAAATAAAATCAAAAAAAAAAAAAAGAAAGAAAGAAACTACAGGACAAAGAGTAACAGATACATTTAAAAAAAGAAAAAGAAATTAAGTTTAAGAGGACCCTGGGGACAGTATCTGCTGATCCACTGGATATAGATTATGAATATAAAATGCAGGCATGTCAAGTCAATGCATATATCACTCACCTCCCTGAAGATTTTCAAAGGGGACCTACCCTTGTAGCCTGCAGAAAACTTAAGACAGTGACTACAGGTAATGCGAGATTTGATCCCAGAAACTGTTGAGTGATTGGGTGGGAGTGTGGGGAGAAGAATGGTGAGGAGACCAGAGGCCCCAACATGCAGAAGTTTCTCTCCAGCTCCACAAACCCCTGCGTTGCTTTGTGAACTCTGACAATTTTGTGTCAGGGCTGTTGCTGGGCTAGGAAACTATCTTCAATATGCAGTAGCCCAGAAAGTTCCAAAAGGTCAGGAACTTTTGGAACAGCAGGTCCTTACTGCTGAACTCCAGTGCCAACCACAGTGCCTGAGATAAGTAGATGTTCAATAAATACTTCTTGAATGAATAGAACATCTCATACATTTCCAGAGGGCTGAAGTGCTCTGGCTAGAGAGGCATGGGGAGTTCACAGCTGATTTACAGTGAATACAAAGAAATTTGTTTTTCAAGGCTCTTCACTTGCATCAGCCCTTTCCAAAGTCCTGGATGGACTTAGCCATGTGTGGACAGGATCATATGTTTTGTATAAAATTTGCAATTGGTTAAGGCTACTGTCTCTTTTCATTATGAATCCCCCCTCTGACAGCATTTAACCTGCTGTCAGGTGACATCAGAATGATCATGGGCATGAGATCCAGATAAAGGAAATTTGATTTGGGGATGTATTTTGTTTGGGTTTAGTGGCATATAATTATGTGGTTCACAATCTCTTGGTACAGTTAAGCTGTTGCTACCTTTTCCAGTGTAGGAATGGTCTCTTGAAACCCTCCTACCAGCCCACTGCTGCCAACTCAACCTGCATGGTGAACTCAACCTGCACGGTGTAACATGATAGTGCAGACATGATAGGAAAGTGCCCAAAAGCACGCCATACAGGCAGTATGTGGTTAGTGGAGAGAAACAAGGTCTGCAATGCGTGGAGCTAGAAGCTGGTCTATGGAAACACCCTTTTCATTATCTGATGTATAATCGTGTATGAGCAGGAAAATAGGTTTTCATTGATGCCTGGTCAGAAATTGAAGTTCTCTCCTATCACGAATATGTTTGTGAATGCAGCATAAACAATTATAAATGCACCATTAATTGGTTTTCTCTTTTTCATGGGAATAGCAAAAAAATAGAATTCATTAGAATTTCTGTGCTTCTATGGTACAAACTTAACAGCAATACTATAAACAGCAAGTCCACCAATGTATGGAGTCTCTTGTTTTGTGCACCCAACTATCAAAAAACAAACTTGATCAACCATGCTAGAGGAAAGACAAATACCTTTCTATTCTCTTGGTAGAAAGTGATATTACAAAATTGTCATCACATGTAGAGGCCATCAAAGAGAACAAAGCCCAGAAATGCAGGGAAAAAAATATTACAGAGGTTTCTTTTACTGGATTTGGCGATGTTAAAACCAAGCAGGACCCTGCAGGGCCCTCCTGGGTACAAAAACCTTTCCATGTCCCTGGTTTCTAGTTTGTAGGAAAAAGGTTTCAGCCTCCTAGACCTTCCCTGAGTTCCAAAGGACAGATTCAAATAGCTACTAATTAGGGGAATGAGGAAACAAAAGAAACAAACGAAAAGCATATCCTCTTCAAGGGATATACATAACAATCTGATACACATCTCTGCATTCTTCTACGGGAACTAAGGCCCCCACCCAGGTGGAGGATGATAATTTCAGGCTGAGCCGAGGACATAGGCCCCAGACTGATTGGAACATGAAGGCTGATGACTGAGATTCCTGGAACCCCACCCTGTTACCTCACCACCAACCAATCAGAGGAAGCTCACATACTCTACAGCCCTCCCCCCAAATTTTGCCTGTAAGAACTCTTCCCCGAAAACCATCCAGCTTTTTTGAGCTGGGGCTTTTTTGAGCATGAGCTGCCTGTTCTGTTCTCCTTGCTTGGCCCTGCAATAAACCTTGCTCTGTTCCAAACTCCACTTTTCAGTCTCTTTGGCTTCACTGTGCCTCAGGCACACGAACTTGGGTTCAACAACAATGTTGTGGCATTTTTACAGCTTTTGAAACTTGTAAGTAGTTGCAATTTCTCATCTCATTCTAAATAAATATTCACTTAAGTGCCAAATTTTATATTTGTAATTTTGTGTTCCTTGCCTTCGAAATGGCCCCATAAACAGTCTAAGCTTCAGGCCCACAAAACGTGCTCCACCCTTGGCAGAAGCACCTACCTCCCAGGGATCCTACTGAAGAGAAACACTCTTCACCCTCTCTTGCATCCTCCACAGCCTGACCCAAGGATGCAGGCTTCCCGAGGCTTTCCCAGCCTGCTTGGCCATGGAGAGGGGGCCACATGCTGCCACCGCCACCCCTCCAGCCCTTGGTCAGCAGCGTGGAGGCTGGATGGGTGCTCACCTCTCTCCTTTGGCTCCTGGCTTTTGAGAATGAGGCTGAAGGAAGTGACGCCCAGGCTATTGGGCGGCAAAACTGGATGCACATTTAATTTGTTATAAATAGAGACACTTTGGGGAGTGAAAGGGGCAAATTAAGAATTTGCCTGGACTGTCCCAGAGGAACTGACCTGGGCTCAAACCCTGGCTCTGCTCCTACCAAGGATAGTCTACAGAATTCTGAAACCGATCAGGACCCTGTGGGGCTCCAAGGCACAAAAGCCTTTCTGTGTCCCCTATTTCTTGATTTCAGGAAATAGGCTTCATTCAGCCTCCATGACCTTCCCTGAGTTTCAATGGGCAGGTTCAAACAGTTGCTAATTAGGGAAGGGTGGGGCTGTGGAGACAAGGGAGGAACAGTCAAGAAATTACCAATGACATTTTTCACAGAACTAGAACAAAAAAATCTTAAAATTTGTATGGAAACACAAAAAGACCCCAAAGAGCCAAAGCAATCTTGAGAAAGATAAATGGAGCTGGAGGAATCAGGCTCCCTGACTTCAGACTATACTACAAAGCTATAGTCATCAAAACAGTATGGTACTGGCAAAAAACCAGAAATATAGATCAATGGAACAGGATAGAAAGCCCAGAGATAAACCCATGCACATATGGTCAATTAATCTATGACAAAGGAGACAAGACTATACAATGGAGAAAAGACAGTCTTTACAAATGGTGCTGAGAAAACGGGACAGCTACATGTAAAAAATAAAATTAGAATATTCTTTAACACTATACACAAAAATAAACTCAACATGGATTAAAGACCTAAATGTAAGACCAGATGCTATAAAACTTAGAGGAAAACACAAGCAGAACACTCTTTGGCATAAGTTGCAGCAATATCTTTTTCGATCTATCTCCTAGAGTAATGGAAACAAAACTAAAAATAAACAAATGGGACCGAATTAAACTTAAAAGCTTTTACACAGCAAAGGAAACCATAAAGAAAGTGAAAAGACAACCCTCAGAATGGGAGAAAATATTTGCAAAACAATGTGACCAACAAAATTAATCTCCAAAATTTACAAACAGCTCATGCAGCTCAATATAAAAAATACAAACAACCCAATCAAAACATGGACAGAAGACCTAAATAGACATTTCTCCAAAGAAGACATACAGATGGCCAAGAGGCACATGAAAAGATGCTCAACATCACTAATTAGTAGAGAAATGTAAATTGAAACTACAATGAGATATCACCTCACACGAGTCAGAATGGCCATCATCAAAAAGTCTACAAACAATAAATGCTGGAGAGGAGGGGGAGAAAAGGGAATCCTCTTACACTGCTGGTGGGAATATAAATTGGTACAGCCACTATGGAGAACAGTATGGAGGTTCCTTAAAAAACTAAAAATAGAACTACCATATGACCCAGCAATCCTACTCCTAGACATATACTCAGAGAAAATCATAATTCAAAAAGATACATGCACCCCAATATTCATAGCAGCACTATTTACAATAGCCAGGACATGGAAACAACCTAAATGTCCACTGATAGACATTTGGTACATATATACAATATGTATACATATATGTACCACATCTTGTATACATATATACAAGATGTGGTACACGTATACAATGGAATATTACTCAGCCATAAAAAGGAACGAAATAATGCCATTTGCAGCAACATGGATGGACATAGAGATTATTATACTAAGTGAAGTAAGTCAGACAGAGAAAGACAAATATCATATGATATTGCTTATATGTGGAATCTTAAAAAAAAATGGTATTAATGAACTTATTTACAAAATAGAAACAGACTCACAGACTTAGAGAACGAACTTATGGTTACCAGTGGGGAAGTGTGGTGGGGAGGGATAGATTGGGAGTTTGGGATTGACATGTACACACTGCTATATTTAAAATAGATAACCAACAAGGACCTTCTATATAGCACAGGGTACTCTGCTCAATACTCTGTAATAACCTAAATGGGAAAAGAATTTGAAAAAGAATAGATACATGTATATGTATAATTGATTCACTTTGCTCTATACCTGAAACTAACACACCATTGTTAATCAACTCTGCTCCTATATAAAACAAAAATTAAAAACAACAACAGTGCAGCCTTGGAACAGGGTCCTTGTTCCCCCCTCAAGGGATACACATAACAGTATCTTTGAGCTGTTTTGCAGATACTGAAACCCCCACCAGGTAGGAGAAGTTAACTGTATGCTGCCCACAAGCACGTAGACCCCAGACTAGTTGGAACCACAAGGTTGATGATGCTGACGCCCACTTACTGCATCACCAACCAATCAGAAGAATGTCCATGAGCTGATCACACCCTCTTTGAACCATTATTATAAAACTCCTCACTACCCCATCCAGGTCGGGACACACAGTTTTGAGGGCATTAGCCCACTGTGGCCCCCTTTGTCTGGCAAAGCAGTAAAGCTATTCTTTTCTACTTCACCCAAAACTCTGTCTCTAAGATTTAATTTGGTGTTGGGGTACAGAGGCCAGATTCAGCTTCAATTCCACACTGTGTCAAACTGACCGCAGAAGTCACCCCTGAGAGGCCTACTGTCCTGGGAACCTGGCCTGTTGGTCCTCTGCTGCTTCTGTGCAGCGCGCAAGTCAAGGGGAACTTTCCAAGCTGTCCACAGTCCCAATTGCCCAGACACACGTCCCACAGTTTTTCTTCAGGGATGCAGCTGCCTCGCAGTGGCGCTGCTCTGAAGCTATAGCGGGTTCTCCCCTTCTCTCTGGAGACAGAAGGTCTTCATTTTCTAGAATGGAAGAAATCCTTCTCTCTTGGAATTCCAACTAAATTCTGAGAATCTGCTTTGTTTCACTTGTCTAAAAGTCATATATATTCCCCTAAGGGCTTTGGTCTCTAAAACCTCAAAGCCAGAGAGAATTACAGTTGAGTTTTGCTTTCTCTCCTCCCCAGAGACTATGAGCAATTGTGGCCAAAGGGAGAAATATGATGGAAAACAAACTCTCAAAATACTGCCCTGGTCAGTAGTGCCTGGCATACAGAAGGGGTTCAGTAAATGCTAGGCCTTTTTTCCGGGAAGTGTACCATCATCACTAGGCCAAATCACTGGCAATCTTTGTGTGGGCAAAAGTGAAATGAGCAAAATATTACACAGCTTAAGGAAGAATAACATACGAATGCAAGAGTGAGCGTCTGGCCAATCATTTATTAAGGGAACAGGAAGAGAGGCAGGATTACTGTAAAGACAGCAAAATATGTTTCTGCCTCAAATCTGGGGAAGAGAGTGAAGAGTGAAGTATCTGAAGGTCACAGAATACAAACTAATATAGCAGGAAGATACATCAGAGATCAGCTAGTCAACCTCCCTACCCCATTTTACAGATAATGAAAGTGAGGCAAGAATTGAAATCACTTGCCCAAAGCCAAAACTACATTAAATTTAGTTGCAGATTTCTAACTCCACTGAGTGGCTTTCTACTACATTTATACCATATTGTCTCCTCATGACTGAAAATAAGGAGGATTGAAAAAGTCAGTTGGACCCGAGTTCAAATCTGATTCACACTTACTTTGTAATCTAGAGCCTCTTATTTGACTCAAACCTCTGCTCTTTCTGTAAAATGGGATGAGTAATTCTTATCTATAATTCCGGGTTGCTGTGAAGATTAAATGAAGTACTGAAGGACCTAGCACAGTGTCAGCACATAATAGTTGCTCATTTCAGACTGATACAGTACTGACTATTCACGTGTGTCTTGGCTTCCCGTTCTCCCAGTACAACTCGTTTTGATAAACTAAAAATCTTCATGAGAAATATCTCATTTTCTGTTTTTTAAAAAGAACACACACGTCAAAGATTTTATTTAACTCATTAATTAATGAGGGAACCAATAAGATTTAAAAATGAATACAAAGGAAAATGTAGAGTACAGACATCTATAGGCAAGGAGGAATGCTAATAGGCGTAAAACTGGTCACTTCTAGAGCAGAGTAATCAGTTGCATCTTCGCCTGACTTTACGTTTCCTCTCCTCCTCCCCCCTCCTTCTCCTAATAGTAGTAGAAAGTAGTAATAGTATCACGTTAAGTTCTTCTTTTTTGGAAATAACTTTATTCACATATCTATTTTATATAGATATAGTTAATAGATATGTTATAATTCAACTATTTAAAGTACACAATGAATGGTTTTTAGTATATTTACACAGTTGTGCAACCATTGCCACAATCAATTTTAAACATTTTCGTCACCCCAGAAGAAACTCTGTACCATTTAGCTATAACTCTCCAATCCTTCCATCCCTCCATTGCAACCATAGGCAACCCCTAGTCTACTTTTTGTCTCTCTATATTTATCTATTATCTATCTATTTATCTATTCTGGATATTTCACATAAATGGAATCATACAATATATGGTCTTTTGTGACTGGCTACTTTCATTTAGCATAATGTTTTCAAGGTTCAATCATATTGCAGCATGTATTATGACTTCATTTCTTTTTAATGGCCAAATAATTTTCCATTGTCTGGCCCATTTTCTCTTACACTGACTGTACTTTTAGTGAGCTCTTTCTCTTAAGAAGTAAAATATGGAAAATTCGGAGATCTAATGGGTTAGGACATACCATTTCTCTTGAGAAGAACAGATACTTGCTACTAATGTCAGCTTCCCCATCCAAGCTAAGTCTCCAATACCCTTGGATTCTGGCTATTTTTCTGAAATTTATATTTGCTTCCAAACAGGTAGTGCAACCTGGGTAGAAGTATTTCCCACTCAGGTCTTGGCCAGTTTTCCACTGTTGGCAGGCACAGTGAACACTTCCATAAATCCCATCTCTGGAAAAACAGCATAAAACAAAGGTGTTCACAGAGACTACCAGGCAAATGCGGCAGTCTGCTTTGAAGGCCTGAGGTCTGATCTGGGGGTACGTGCTTAGAAATGTCAAAAGAAAATAAAGCTCCCCTTCCCTCTTGACTGTTCTCAGTGAGCTGTGGGTGAGAACAGTGGGAGCCTCCCTGGCTCCTGCTGGCCCTTTATCTGCCCTTTCACCTAGCACTGCCAGCACTTAGTGTTCTTTAGGAATGTTGGCCTCTCCTTCAAGTAAGCATCCTAGAGGACCACTTAATTCCTAGGAAATTAATGATTCTGCAGGAAATTTACATTTCTAGAAAGAAACCCACAAAAAGGGCCCATATGGCTTGAACAGAATCTCTTAGTGGGGCTTCTTGAAGCCCCTCCCTTCAAATCAAATGCATAATTCTGGTTCAAGTACAATTGAGATTTGAGTTCAACTTGCTCCTTTTTTAATATACCCATCCACTCACTCATCCATCCATCCACTCATCCATTCAACAAGAATTTATTCAACGCCAATTTGGTCAGTCTTCAAGCCTAGTGCTAGGAATAGGAGAGCAATCTGGACTGAAAACTTTTTCATAAACTGTATTGAAATTATTTGTCTGTCTCCTCTGGTATACTTTAAGTCTTCATCTCCTTAAGGGAAGCACTGTATTCATTCCTAGATGATCAAATAAATATTTGAAAAACAAATGACTGAATGTATGTCAAATACCCAGCACAGTGCCTGTCTCTGCTGGTGGTGTGGTGTCTCTTCACTGGAAGCTGCAGACCTCTCCAACATGGTAACAAACCACAGAACCTGAGCTGGGCAGAGTTTTAGCGCACATAATTATTTCTGTCAGGAGCTAAATGATAAGGACTTCAGTTCAATCATATTTCTTCACAACCATTCATTGTTTTTGTCTAAAGAAGTCAATCCCAACCCTTAAAGTTTTAGCAGGTTGCTTAGTTCCAGATTGACCCCAGAGTGGGTGGCAGCAGATTTGGAGAGGTGACAGCAACACGTCCTAGTATGAGGACTCATTGGAGAGCTAAGAATCAGTGTAGGAAGGCAGGAAAGAGATGCCCATAAAAAGCAATTTGAGAAAGTAATTATATGCACCAAAGTTATAGGGAAATATTCATGACTTTCTAACATAGATCAACTTTGAGAAATAATTTACATACAATTGAAAAGCACTTTTTTAAGTGTACAGTCTGATGAGTTTTGTCAAATGTATTCACCCCTTAGCTACCACCATGCCAAAAACTCTCTTGTGCTTGTTTGTAGTCAATTTCCTCTTTTACCCCCACTCCTACCCATTACAAGCTCTGATCTGTTCTCTGTATTACAGATGTTTTGCCTTCTCTAGGATTTCACATAAATTGAATTATAAAGTATGTACCATTTTGTGTCAGCTTCTTTAGCTCAACATGATTTTGAAATTGGTCTGTGATTGTTTCAGTAGTTTGTTCCTTTCTATTGTTGAACAGAATCTCACTTTATGAATGTAGTATCACTATTTATCTATTTACCTATTGGTGAACTTTAGTATGTTTCCAGTTTCTGGCTATTACATATATAGCTTCTGGGAGAGACCTTCAAGATGGTGGAAGAGTAAGACGTGGAGATCAACTTCCTCCCCACAAATACATCAGAAATACATCTACATGTGGAACAACTCCTACAGAACACCTACTGAACACTGGCAGAAGACCTCAGACTTCCCAAAAGGCAAAAAACTCCCCACGTACTTGGGTAGGGCAAAAGAAAAAAGAAATAACAGAGACAAAAGAATAGGGATGGGACCTGCACCTCTGAGAGGGAGCTGTGAAGGAGGAAACGTTTCCACACACTAGGAAACCCCTTCACTGGCAGAGACGGGTGGTGGTGGTGGGGGGGAAGCTTCGGAGCCACAGAGGAGAGCACAGCCACAGGGGTGTGGAGGGCAAAGTGGAGAGATTCCCGCACAGAGGATCGCTGCCGACCAGCACTCACCAGCCCCAGAGGCTTGTCTGCTCACCCGCCGGGGCGGGCGGGGGCTGGGAGCTGAGGCTCGGGCTTTGGTCAGATCGCAGGGAGAGGACTGGGGTTGGCGGCGTGAACACAGCCTGAAGGGGTTAGTGCACCACAGCTAGCCGGGAGGGAGTCCGGGAGAAGGTCTGGAGCTGCCGAACAGGCAAGAGACTTTTTCTTGCCTCTTTGTTTCCTGGTGCACGAGGAGAGGGGATTAAGAGCGCCGCGTAAAGGAGCTCCAGAGACGGGCGCGAGCCATGGCTATCAGCGCGGACCGCAAAGACCGGCATGAGACGCTAAGGCTGCTGCTGCAGCCACCAAGAAGCCTGTGTGCGAGCACAGGTCACTATCCACAGCTCCACTCCTGGGAGCCGGTGCAGCCCGCCACTGCCAGGATCCCGTGACCCAGGGACAACTTCACCGGGAGAACACACGGCGCGCCTCAGGCTGGTGCAACGTCACGCTGGCCTCTGCCGCTGCAGGCTCGCCCCGCATCCTTACCCCTCCCTCCCCCGGCCTGAGTGAGCCAGAGTCCCCTAATCAGCTGCTACTTTAACCCTGTCCTGTCTGAGCGAAGAACAGACGCCCTCAGGCGACCTACACGCAGAGGCGGGTCCAAATCCCAACCTGAACCCTGGGACCTGTGCGAACAAAGAAGAGGAAGGGAAATTACTCCCAGCAGCCCCAGGAGCAGCGGATTAAATCTCCACAATCAACTTGATGTACCCTGCATCTGTGGAATACCCGAATAGACAACGAATCATCCCAAATTGAGGAGGTGGACTTTGGAGATATACATATATTTTTTTTTCCTTTTTCTCTTTTTGTGAGTGTGTATGTGTATTCTTCTTTGTGTGATTTTGTCTGAATAGCTTTGCTTTTACCATTTGTCTGTCTCCGTTTCTTCTTTTTTTATTACTTTAAAATATTTTTTATTTTTAATAATTATTTTTAAAACTTTATTCTATTTAATTTCTTTCTTTCTTTCTTTCTTCTTTTCCTCTTTTTCTTCTGAGCCGTGTGGCTGACAAGATCTTGGTGCTCCTGCTGGGTGTCAGGCCTGTGCCTCTGAGGTGGGAGAGCTGAGTTCAGGACATTGGTCCACCAGAGACCTCCTGGCTCCACGTAATATCAAATGGCAAAAGCTCGCCCAGAGATCTCCATCTCAATGCTAAGACCCAGCATCACTCAACGACCAGCAAGCTCCATTGCTGGACACCCTATGCCGAACAACTAGCAAGACAGGGACACAACCCCACCCATTGGCAGAGATGCTGCCTAAAATCATAATAAGGTCACAGACACCCCAAAACACACCACTGGACGTGGACTTGCCCACCAGAAAGACAAGATCCAGCCTAATCTACCAGAACACAGGCACTAGTCCCCTCCAACAGGAAGCCTACACAATCCACTTAACCAAACTTAGCCACTGGGGGCAGACACAAAAAACAACAGGAACTACGAACCTGCAGCCTGCAAAAAGGAGATCCCAGACACAGTAAGTTAAGCAAAAAGAGAAGATAGAGAAACACACAGCAGATGAAGGAGCAAGGTAAAAACCCACCAGACCAAACAAATGAGGAGGAAATAGGTAGTCCACCTGAAAAAGAATTCAGAGTAATGAGAGTAAAGATGATCTAAAATCTTGGAAATGTGATGGAGAAAATACAAGAAACATTTAACGAGGACCAAAAGAACTAAAGAGCAAACAAACAATGATGAACAACACAATAAATGAAATTAAAAATTCTCTAGAAGGAATCAATAGCAGAATAGCTGAGGCAGAAGAATGCATAAGTGACCTGGAAGATAAAATAGTGGAAATAACTACTGCAGGGCAGAATAAAGAAAAAAGAATGAAAAGAATTGAGGACAGTCTCAGAGACCTCTGGGATAACAGTAAAAGCACCAACATTTGAATTATAGGGGTCCCAGAAGAAGAAGAGAAAAAGAAAGGGACTGAGATAATATTTGAAGAGATTATAGTTGAAAACTTCCTAATATAGGAGAGGAAATACTTAATCAAGTGCAGTAAGTGCAGAGTCCCATACAGGATAAATCCAAGGAGAAACATGCCTAGACACATATTAATCAAACTATCAAAAATTAAATACAAAGAAAAAATATTAAAAGCAGCAAGGGAAAAACAACAAATAACATACAAGGGAATCCCCATAAGGTTAATAGCTGATGTTTCAGCAGAAAGTCTGCAAGCCAGAAGGGATTGGCAGGACATATTGAACGTGATGAAAGGGAAAAACCTACAACCAAGATTACTCTACCCAGCAAGGATCTCATTCAGATTTGACGGAAAAATTAAAACCTTTACAGACAAGCAAAAGCTATGAGAATTAAGCAAAACCAAACCAGCTTTACAACAAATGCTAAGGGAACTTCTCTAGGCAAGAAACAAAAGAGAAGGAAAAGACCTACAATAACAAACCCAAAACAATTAAGAAAATGGTAATAGGAACATACATATCGATAATTACCTTAAATGTAAATGGATTAAATGCTCCAACCAAAAGACATAGACTGGCTGAATGGATACAAAAACAAGACCCATATATATGCTGTCTACAACAGACCCACTTCAGACCTGGGACACATACAGACTGAAAGTGAGGGGATGGAAAAAGATATTCCATGCAAATGGAAATCAAAAGAAAGCTGCAGCAGCAATTCTCATATCAGACAAAATAGACTTTAAAATAAAGACTATTACGAGAGACACAGAAGGACACTACATAGTGATCAAGGGATCAATCCAAGAAGAAGATATAACAATTGTAAATATTTACACACCCAACATAGGAGCACCTCAATACATAAGGCAAATGCTAACAGCCATAAAAGGGGAAATCGACAGTAACACAAACATAGTAGGGGACTTTAACACCCCGCTTTCACCAATGGACAGATCATCCAAAATGAAAATAAATAAGGAAACACAAGCTTTAAATGATACATTAAACAAGATGGACTTAATTGATATTTATAGGACATTCCATCCAAAAACAACAGAATAAACTTTCTTCTCAAGTGCTCATGGAACATTCTCCAGGATAGATCATATTTTGGGTCACAAATCAAGCCTTGGTAAATTTAAGAAAATTGAAATCATATCAAGTATCTTTTCCAAGCACAATGCTATGAGACGAGATATCAATTACAGGAAAAAAAATCTGTAAAAAACACAAACAAATGGAGGCAAAACAGTACACCACTTAATAACCAAGAGATCACTGAAGAAATCAAAAGAGGAGATCAAAAAATACCTAGAAACAAATGACAATGAAAACACAATGACCCAAAACCTATGGGATACAGCAAAAGTAGTTCTAAGAGGGAATTTTATAGCAATACAATCCTACCTTAAGAAACAAGAAACATTTCAAATAAACAACCTAACCTTACACCTAAAGCAATTAGAGAAAGAAGAACAAAAAACCCCCAAAGTTAGCAAAAGGAAAGAAATCATAAAGATTAGATCAGAAATAAATGAAAAAGAAATGAAGGAAACAACAGCAAAGATCAATAAAACTAAAAGCTAGTTCTTTGAGAAGATAACTAAAATTGATAAACCATTAGCCAGACTCATCAAGAAAATTGGAAGAGGACTCAAATCAATAAAAGTAGAAATGAAAAAGGAGAAGCAACAACTGACATAGCAGAAATACAAAGGATCATGAGGGATTACTACAAGCAACTATATGCCAATAAAATGGACAACCTGGAAGAAATGGACAAACTCTTAGAAAAGCACAACCTTCTGAGACAGAACCAGGAAGAAACAGAAAATATAAACAGACCAATCACAAGCACTGAAATTGAGACTGTGATTAAAAATCTTCCAACAAACAAAAGTCTAGGACCAGATGGCTTCACAGGCTAATTCTATCAAACATTTAGAGAAGAGCTAACACCTATCCTTCTCAAACTCCTCCAAAGTATAGCAGAGGGAGGAACACTCCCAAACTCATTCTATGAGACCCCCATCACTCTGATACCAAAACCAGACAATGATTTCACAAAGAAAGAAAACTACAGGCCAATATCACTGATGAACATAGATGCAAAAATCCTCAACAAAATACTAGCAAACAGAATCCAACAGCACATTAAAAGGATCATACACCATGATCAAGTGGGGTTTACTGTAGGAATGGAATGATTCTTCAATATACGCAAATCAATGTGATACACCATACTAACAAATTGAAGGATAAAAAACATATAATCATCTCAATAGATGCAGAAAAAGCCTTTGACAAAATTCAACACCGATTTATGATAAAAACCCTCCATAAAGTAGGCATAGAGGGAACTTTCCTCAACATAATAAAGGCCATATATGACAAACCCACAGCCAACATCGTTCTCAATGGTGAAAAACTGAAACCATTTCCACTGAGATCAGGAACAAGACAAGGTTGCCCACTCTCACCACTATTATTCAACATAGTTTTGGAAGTTTTAGCCACAGCAATCAGAGAAGAAAAAGAAATAAAAGGAATACAAATCGGAAAAGAAGAAGTAAAGCTGTCACTGTTTGCAGATGACATGATACTATACACAGAGAATCCTAAACACTCTACCAGAAAACTACTAGAGCTGATCAATGAATTTGGTAATGTAGCAGGATACAAAATTAATGCACAGAAATCTCTTGCATTCCTATACACTAATGATGAAAAATATGAAAGAGAAATTAAGGAAACACTCCCATTTACCATTGCAACAAAAAGAATACAATAGCTAGGAATAAATCTACCGAAGTAGACAAAAGACCTGTATGCAGAAAACTATTAAGACACTGATGAAAGAAGTTAAAGATGATACAAACAGATGGAGAGATATACCATGTTCTTGGATCAGAAGAATCAACATTGTGAAAATGACTATACTACCCAAAGCAATCTACAGATTCAGTGCAATCCCTATCAAACTACAAATGGCATTTTTCACAGAACTAGAACAAAAAATTTCACAATTTGTATGGAAACACAAAAGACCCCGAATAGCCAAAGCAATTGGCTTTGAGAAAGAAAATGTTGAGAAAGAAAAATGGAGCTGGAGGGATCAGGCTCCCTGACTTCAGACTATATTACATAGCTACAGTAATCAAGACAGTATGGTACTGGCACAAAAACAGAAATATAGATCAATTGAACAGGATAGAAAGCCCAGAGATAAACCCACGCACATATGGTCACCTTATCTTTCACAAAGGAGGCAAGAATATACAATGGAGAAAAGACAGCCTCTTCAATAAGTGGTGCTGGAAAAACTGGACAGCTACATGTAAAAGAATGAAATTAGAACACTCCCTAACACCACACACAAAAATAAACTCAAAATGGATTAAAGACCTAAATGTAAGGCCAGATACTATCAAACTCTTAGAGGAAAACAGGCAGAACACTCTATGACATAAATGACAGCAAGATCTTTTATGACCTACCTCCTGGAGTAATGAAAATAAACACAAAAATAAACAAATGGGATCTAATTAAACTTAAAAGTTTTTGCACAGCAAAGGAAACCATGAACAAAACGAAGACAACCCTCAGAATGGGAGAAAATATTTGCAAACGAAGCAACTGACAAGGGATTAATCTCCAAAATATACAAACAGCTCATGCAGCTCAATATTAAAGAAACAAACAACCCAATCAAACAATGGGTGGAAGGTCTAAATAGACATTTCTCCAAAGAAGACATACAGATGGCCAAAAAGGACATGTAAACATGCTCAACATCACTTATTATTAGAGAAGTGCAAATCAAAACTACAATGAGATATCACCTCACAGCAGTCAGAATGGCCATCATCAAAAAGTCTACAAACAATAAATGCTGGAGGGGATGTGGAGAAAAGGGAACCCTCCTACACTGTTGGTGGGAATGTAACTTGGTACAGCCTCTATGGAGAACAGTATGGAGGTTCCTTAAAAAACTAAAAATAGAACTACCATACGACCCAGCAATCCCACTACTGGGCATATACCTGGAGAAAAACAAAATTCAAAAAGATACACACACCCCAATGTTCATAGTAGCACTATTTACAATAGCCAGGACATGGAAACAACCTAAATGTCCATCGATAGAGGAATGGATAAAGAAGATGTGGTACATATATACAATGGAATATTACTCAGCCATAAAAAAGAACAAAATAATGCCATTTGTAGCAACATGGATGGACCTGGAGATTATCATACTAAGTGAAGTAAGTCAGACTGAGAAAGACAAATCTTATGATATTGCTTATATGTGGAATCTTAAAAAAAATAGTACTAATGAACTTACTTACAAAACAGAAGCAGAGTCACAGATGTAGAAAACAAACTTACGGTTACCAGGGGATAAGGGGGGCAGGGACAAATTGGGAGGTTGGGGATGACATATACACCCTACTATATATAAAACAGATAATAAGAACCTACTGTGTAGCACAGGGAACTGAATACTCTGTAATGGCCTATATGGAAAAAGAATCTAAAGAAAGAGTGGGTATATGTAAAAATGATTCACTTTGCTGTACACCTGAAACTAACACAACATTGTAAATCAACTATGCTCCAATAAAAATTTAAAAAAAAGAGAGAGAGAGAGAGAGAGACTATGGGCCTAACTACACCAAACAGGGGAACCAAGGGGAAAGGGGAGGTTGGAAGTCAGACCACAAAATGTTCCCAGAAACCTGAATAAAAAGTATTTAATTGAATCATTTGTTGAGCAGTATGCACTTACTTTCAAGAAAACTGTCTATTGGGAGAGAGCTATGTAAACAATCCGCTGGGAGGTAAGGGCGAATGTGATCCTCCATCTGACATCATCAACTTAGTTAACTAATTTTTAGTTTCTATCATGTTTCCCTATTCTAGAATATAAGGTCTGTGAAGGCAATCATTTACTTCTGTTCACCTACAGTAACCTCAGTGCCTATGTATGTGTTAGGCACTTAGTACACAGTTGTTGAATAAATATGATCTGGGCTATAACAAGGGGTTATGAGAACACAATGAAGAGAAGATTCTGTAGGGCAAGGAATCAGAGAAGGTTTTCTGAAGAAAAACAGGAAGGAGAACCATTTCACAGTCATAGACCACTTGGATTAGAAGGGACTTGGATATCAAGATGCTTTCATTCTGCAGATCAGAAGATACAGAAACACATTTTTAGGTAGTGAGGAATGGGTCTGGAGCCTAAGCTTCTAAGTCTAGTTTCCTTTCAAAAGTTACGATCCTGTCAGGCAGAGACATATACGGCAAGCAAAACCAAAGACAGATGAAGGAAGCAAAACAGCACAGACATTTTAAAATACAGTATACCCAGGAAATAGAGATTATTAATTTAGAAGGAAGAAACACATGTATATATAGGGCGGGAAGGGAAGGGGAAAATGTAAGTATGTGGCACAGCCCTTTGCTGTGGCCCAGTCAAGTGAGGGAAGCTTTATGAAGAGGTCGGTGGGACTCTGAAGAATGGAAGGAATGTGCATAAGCAGGAAGGAAGGGGAGGAAGAAGCAGTACACAGAGCGGTGAAGAAGCTCCAGACTGTCAGGAACTCATGGTGGAGAGTCTGTATCAGGTGTACACTGACATAAAAAAAGAGCCACATTATGGAAAGCCTAAAAAGGTCAGGCCGAGAAATAGAATGCTGAATAATAACATTATTGTTATTGTTAACAGGGAAATATTCAAGACTCTTGGGTACGAATGATACAATGAAAGAAAATGAGTCCAAATGGATAGTTCTTAAATTTAAGATGTATTTTAAATTCTTCTTTGTTCCCCAAATATATCACTGTCATAAAGCTTTCTGATGACTCCAGGCCAGCTAAAAATAAAGGCTGTGCATGTACCTATTACATTAGAGTATTAAGGTAAGAGAATTATATTTGCTATAATTTGCTAAGAAAATATTTTCTTCTTTAGTCCAAAATAGTATGAAGTTTTACAGTTACCACATATTAATTAAAACTGAAGAATTTCTTCTTTTGCTAAACCTTGGAAAATGATATACAATTATTATATAAATTGATGAAGCATTAGCAATCCAGATGGTAGAAGAAATAAAATGTACAATCAACTGCATAAAGTTCCAGAAACACTTTATTTAAAAATGGAGTTGTAAATGCATAACAAAATAACATAAGTAATAAAGGTAACAAAAATAAATAAGGAGAATAATGTATTCATACAAAATAAAAATAACATAGTAAAAGGCCAAATGTTTGTAATTGAACAAAACTGTGTAAACACTTAAATGATAATGTAAGTAGAATAGATGCTAATATTTTCCTAAACAACTCCTTACCTTCTACTTCCATGTTGATATAATCAGTACCCAAACATTAAACAAAGAGGAAACAATGGTGATTACTTTGTCATACTTTTTCTTCAAATGGATTGACCCTGTTTTAATGTTTCACTTATTTCTTCAAAGCAATTGTATCTTTCCATTCATGCTCTTTAAAATCATTTTTTCAGTCTTCCTTTATTAGACAGAATTGGGAATTTAGGTTTACAAGGAGAACAGTCCATTTACCCTATTTTTTTTTTAACTTAAAGAAAAATATGAGATCCATTATACAACAGACTTTTGTTTTTACATCTCTACAAAACAGTTTTTTTGCATCTTTAACTGGCCCAACAGTACAGGATTTTAAAAAATCCTGTAAAGTTTTGAAGTGAACAGAGCTACTTTCTTAAAACAAATGTAGCACAGGATTATTGCTGAAATATTAGAGTATTTCATAAAAGTTGCAAAAGTTGCAGTTTTAACCTTTATAGACTGATGGGGTCAAGGTCTACTAATAATATTTAACTGAATTAATAAGATACACCCAAATTATAGTGTTCTGGAAACATAAAGACAATTACTTTCTTTTTAAACTTATCCAAATGTGAACTTACTGGAAGGAGAAAAAACAAGTTTATAGAAGATACTTTTCATAAGCTTCCTGTTTAGTTAGCACAGGCCCAAAGCCTTGGTCGTTGTCGCCTTGCAGGGTCCTTATAAATGTACATGACTGAGACAGGATTTACTACTGGGTCCTACAGGGAAACACACAGAAGCAACTCATTGCTTGGGAGTGAAACTATCCACTAATCTTATGACTACTGGTTCTCCAAGTTTCCTAATGCCAAAAATTTTAACTTCATGATCATTTCAAGGGAAAAATTTTTTCAACTGTCACATATAAACTTGGTAACACAGGACCAATATACATGTTCTTAGTTTTAAAAATATACTCCACCCAAACTATCTGTCTAGTTTAATCCTTCTAGTTATTTGCCCTAAAATGAGACAAAATCTTACTTTCATTAAAAAAAAATGGTAAAAAGTGCCAAATTCATCTTTTTGAAAGTGGAGTAAAACACTGTGGGGTTAAAACAAATACAGTTATCCATATCCTATATACAAAAAAAAAAAAAAAAGATGGTTAGTCCTTACTGACATATAGATATGCCCACCTACCACTCCCAGCAAATCTTAGTGCAAACATAATAGTTCATCTCCATAAACCCCAAGAAAATTTACGCAGCAACAAAGTTATATAAATCACATATATGTTGGAAAATTTTAGAACACAAGAAGGACTGTTTTGAAAGGTCAGTTTGACTGTGGAGAGTAATATGTCATTGTATCCAATGGTAATGAATACTAATATAAATCCTATTATTTAAGAAGCAAATATAAGTGTTTAACAAATCTGTACAGATGAAGAGGAAGTCCATTTCAGGGAGCAGCTTGGCACAGGATACATGGGGGTCAGAAATGTTGGGTATTTAGTTTGCTTGTAGGTCACAGCATGGCTTAAAGAAAAAAAACAAAGATCTATGAAGGGAAAGAATGCAAGTATCTAATTCAATTTGAAAATCATAAAACCACAAAATGTGAAACTGTCACAATCTGATTTTTCCTCTATGTGCATCAAATGGTTATCTATATGGTTTGAAAGGATTACTATGACTCCACATTATAGATAAAAAATAAATAAATAAAATTAAGAAGACAGAGATAACAAGATTGTAGTTGACCAAGCTCTCTTATTTTGTATAAGTCAACACTATGCTGCTTCCAATATTCCTAGTCATTCCACAGGTAATTATTTTTAACAAGCAAGAGAAAGTCATTCATGTACTGTAACATCTTCCTCTTCCCCATCAGGGTTGAACCTATTGAAATGTATACTGAAATCAGCCTCAGATTCGGCATTCTCAAATTCAGCTGAGACTGAAACAGCAGCAGGATGAAGAACCCTAGCTTCTGGTTGGCAAAGTGTCGGTGTCTGACCCGGGCTGCTGTGGTTATTCACAGGACTGGACTTCTGTTTTGATGGAGATGGCAAGATAGCACTGGAAAATCCCATGTTGTTCAGAGCTTCCAGAGTTCCATCTGGGTCAATCATAGCATTGATTGCTGAAAGAAAAAAAAGGAATAGAGGGAAAAAGATATAATTGCAGATACAGTTAAACCTGGATATGAATATTGCTTATGACTTGGATAATATTTCAATTACTGACGCTTATATGAGCTTAAATTTGGCTAATCCTTTCAATTCTATATTTAAAACCCCACTTTCAGGAATTCTGGGGCTGATCTATATTGTAGATTATAAAAACCTAAAAGTTTTCTATGGTCCCTTGAGTACGCTACTTATGGGCATCTGAGCCTGCTGGAAGACTAGGATTTGGAGATACGGAATTCAGGAAAGATCTTTTTGAAATATGCTTTAATCATTATAAGAAGATGATGAAAATATTGGTTATGATTTAAAGAAACACTCCTGGCCTTATTTATTACTCAGATAATTGGAGATTGGTTGCTAAAACGCTGTTCAGAGTAACCTGAAAGTTGAGGAGGCCAAAGTAATATCAGCACACTCTGAATGCTACCACAGCATGTTGTCATTCATCCTGGTGAGAGTGCTAGGGTATTAGCCATGTACAAGTATATATGTTACCACTGGGCCATAAAGTTCCCCTCATAGCCCAGATACTAATATCCCGTGGCAGCCCCAGCAGGCCAAATAGACCCTGCTACCTCATGGGAAGGGCCAGATAAAAACCAGCTTTCAATCCAAAAGATCCTTGCGTGGACAAGGGAAAATTTTGGACAGTGATTTTCAACTTGGCATTGGGTAGAGTGGGGAGTTGGGAGAAAGAAGCACCATAGATACAAGAATTATTTAAGAGGTCCTTTTAAAAGCATACGCCCTCCTCCCAGCTAATAATCATGTAAACAAGCCACTTTGCCTCATGGGGGTTATATTATAACCCTTAGGTGTGCTGAGGCTGAAAAAAAGGTTAAGAATCACTTAGTAGGACCAACATATCACGCCTCTGATAATTCAATCAACAAAGACAGTAGAATTAGCAACTGACTCTGGAATCTGCTTGTTGTACCACTGGGGACTTCCAGGTCAAGACACACATAGGCATAAATGCATAATTAAAGATCTGACATACACCAAAAACAATGTCCCTGTTGAAGTTTAGGAGGCCAACAGTCTCTTTTTTTTTTTCTTCTCTACCTCCTCCTTCTGGTCCCTGTGTCCAATATGCACTCATTTCTTGTGGTTTATCCAAATGATTATTATTTATAACATAAGTTCATTTGGGTTATACCATATATATAATTTAAGAATTATCAAATCAAGTAAACAATGCTGTCAATAAGCATTTTCAGCTGCATATACACATTTTAATATTTTATATATTTTTCATATACTATTATTTATATATAAATAATAGATACTGTATATAATACTATGAATTATAACTTCTAGCCTATGTGCCTAGAATTTAACTTTATTATATTTTTAATTATTTATACTGGTTTTAATACTTTCTTTTTATGAGTAATTTGAATATGCAGAACGTTATATCTTTATCCATACATCATTACACTTAATCAAACAGTGTTCTAATACTTAATAATATTTTAGAAATACCACTTAGAATGTACTTGTCCCAAACTGTTAGCTCTTTACACTTAATCAGTAGTAAATTTACCTTGTAGCTGCTTTTCAACTCTTTTTAGCTCCTGTAAGATAGAAGAAATCTCCTGTAGGGAAAGCAATGACAAAAATTAGCTTACTTTAATTAAAACATTTTTATTTGATTTGATAAGCCATGAACCTCACACTAATCTTATTTGGAATCCTTAATATTATTGACATGGCACCACATCTGTAGCAACAGGATATGAAATAATTCATGATATCCAGTAAACAAGATTCAAATTTTAAAATCTTTAACGTTGAAACAGATTTTTTTTCAATGAGATAATGACAGAAGATGAAAAGTTCAAGATAATAATAATAATAATAAGCAAAGATTCTGAAAAACTTGTATTGATCAATCTTGCAACAACTTTGTAAAGGTGCTTAAGGATTTTCTTTGGAAAATGTATAAACTGCAACCTCGGTTTTAGGATGACTTCCTGAACAATAAAAATCTGTACGAATTCTTGAGGAGGAGACAAGCAATCTATTAAGTAAATAGAAATGACTCATGTCAACTTATATTTGAGTTTGGCTCCTATTTCAAAATTGCTTATTTATAACATATAATTATTACAAGAACAAGAGTGTATAATAGTGAGAAACATAAAAGGTTCCTCCATACCCTCTGCAACTTGGAAGCAGTCAACATTTTAAATCCCTGTGAGAGACAATTGAAGGCATAAAATTTCCCAAATTTGTGCACTTACATCTTCTTTTATAAATGTAAATCAACAGTTTAAAAATAAGCATATCATTCCCTGAAAACAAAACCTTACTTTAAAAAAATGTCTTAATATTCAAGAAAAATGATCACACCATGCTTGAGGTTTTCACAATAGGGACTTCACTTTCAGCTCTTAACTTGCTTTCTATTTCATCCCAATTCCGATCTTTGTCTTTAAATAATATTCTATAAATAAAAAAATAAGCATTTTACTTTTCATATTTTAAAAACTTATCACATTTTTAATGATAATACAAAAACAACGTATCTTTTCAAAGCTACACAAGAATTAAAAAAAAACACTAAGTGTCAACACGAACTGTGAATTAAATACTGAGCCAACATTACCAATAAACTCATTTATGTGAGAGATTTGTACTAATAAAGTAACTGACTGGTTATGAATACACACATAAACCCTTTAGTACTTATCTCATTCTTTACTGAAAACCAAATATAAAACAAATGTAGATGAATAACCCCAAAATTTTATCTAATACTTGTAATTAACCATATAACCACCTTTTATAAAACACAACTTCATTCACAGAGAACATATGCAGTACAAATATAAGATGAAAATAGGTTGAATTAGGTATAAACAACTGTGTCTGTTAAGACCTCTTTACATAGGAAAAGGCTTCATATTGATTGAGCAAAGCGTGTACATTATTTCAAAGGTTGAAAACTAGAGTACTTATGCTGCTTTTCTTTAAAAATCCTAATTCCTGTTAGTATATTTGTACATAATAACCTATTAAGAGTTAAGACACTATCCTTTTGACAAAAACAATTGCTAATAAAGATCCTTATGTTCAAAATTAATTTCAAGTATCTTAACTTATAAAATAAAGTACCACAAAATTTTGACTTGTCTTTCAAATGTGGTATACTTCTCTCTTCAGTCTAGAAGACATGATTCGGCAGCTTTAGAGAGCTGTAAATACTAGGTACCTTTTTAGTTTCTATTTGAATTTCGTCATTGGGCTTGGAAATCTAGTTTAACTGCCTTATATAAAAACCAACACTGTACCAGAAAGTAAAGTATTACTATTAGAAGCTGATCAGTATTTAAGTAGTAAACTAAATTACATTTTTATTTGTATTTCTTCAAAGTTCAATATGCTAGGTTCAACTTATTTAAAAACATGAAATTCATAAACATCTAATCAAGTCTGGAACATCAACAATTACAAATAACCATACTTAAAAAGGCAACAATGGTTCCAGAATCCTATATAAGAATATTCTTCTGATCTACTGTTAAAATTTCTATACCCAAAAGACTAAACATCCTTGCCAGCTATCTAAGAGCTGTTATCCTAATGACTATGATATTAAGGCATAAGAAATTATTATGTGCTCTATAAAAGAGTCCTTACAGCATTAGGATTGGTGAAAGTAAGAAAACAATGACTATTTCATGGACCAGCTTAGAATTACAATGGACTCATACAGTATAAAAAGTCTGTGCTTAGCCGCACTGAAAATTCAGTGAATTTTGCCAGAAGGTGGTTACTGAGTATAATGCTTGTGCTTTTTCAAATTGTTGAACCATACATATTTCACCTTTGCTGAAAATGTCTTAGAATTGTCACCTGAGGTTCCTAACTCACACACACACACAAATGTCCCCAGAGTTCTAAGCCACTGAAGGGATAAAAAACTTAAAGACAATATGTCTTTATTGATAAGTTTACCCTTATCAATTTTCACATACAGCTATGAGTTTTAAAGAAGCTTAATTTCCTAGAGAGTAATAATTTAATAATCATTCATCAACAAATAGTAACAAATATTGTACATTCTAGTCACTGTATGTTTAGACAAAGACCCCTACTCTCACGGAACTTACATTCTAGCTCATTTATTTGAGCAGGCAGCTGTCTTTGCTACCTACATGTGATTTGTCTTAATTTCATTATTTTGCTTTACCATCTGTATTTTACTATTCACAACTTCTAATCCATCTAAGTCCAATCACCCCTTTTTATTTTTATTTTTTATTTTTTTTATTTTTTATTTTTTTAAAAACTTAGTTCATTTTTAGGCTTTTAATCTTTTTTTTTTTAAATTAATTTATTTATTTATATTTATTTTTGGCTGTGTTGGGTCTTCGTTTCTGTGCGAGGGCTTTCTCCAGTTGTGGCGAGCGGGGGCCACTCTTCATCGCGGTGCACGGGCCTCTCACCGTCGCGGCCTCTCCCGTTGCGGAGCACAGGCTCCAGACGCGCAGGCTCAGTAGTTGTGGCTCACGGGCTTAGTCGCTCCGTGGCATGTGGGATCTTCCCAGACCAGGGCTCGAACCCGTGTCCCCTGCATTGGCAGGCAGATTCTCAACCACTGCGCCACCAGGGAAGCCCCCACCCCTTTTTATTTTTAAAATTTATTTTATTATTTAAAACATATTTTTATTATTAAAATCATGTTACAAAGAAGTAAAAGGTATAATAACAATATATTTTCACTGGATCTTTCTAAATTAAAAATGTGCACATTTTCAGGTTTATAACTGATTTAGAGAAATTACATTAGTTGCAGGCTCTTTATAAATAATACCATTTTCTAATTTCTGATTGGGCTTATAAATGAGTGCAATATTTTTATTTTAATCGTACTCAGTGATTAAGTCATTAGTGCTCTAACATCATCTTAGGTGGAGTATTGTGTATGTGTTCCTTTAATGACTACATCACTCCCAAGTTTGCCGATCCCATCTTCTGTCACAAGTAAGAGAGCTCTCCTTAACATGACAAACCATCCTCCTATGATTTAATAATCAAGCATGTGCCCAGAGACAAATGAAGCTCTCCCTTCCCTGGCATAAAGCCCAACTGAAATTTGTAGGAAAAAAAAAGTCAGCTTAGTCAATTACTTATTACACATGAATTAACAAACCTTTAGGGCCCAATCATATGCCTACTATTTAATACTAGGAGACATGCCTTGAGTTTGGCTCAAGTACTCAGTGTAGTTGAAGGTGATATATAACTGTTATCATTTTGAATTTAATTCCACCAAAGGGATATCCTAAAACTAGAGCATTATGGGAGGGTTATTAACCAAGGGACTAAATTAATGAAATAAACATCGATTAACAGAATCTTATATGGGAATAAAGTCTCCAAATTCAATCACTGATTGAATGATTTTTTGACTGCACATTATTTGTCCAGCACTGTTTTGATGCCCTCACAACTGAGTGCAGAAGGCAGCCAAGTAAGCAGATAATTACAATTCACTGGGATAAGTGTAAGAAGGGAAATATAGGATGTGATACTGTGGGAACCCGTAGGAAAGGCACTTGAGAAAATTCAGAGAAGGGGTCTTAGAGATATTGCCATGGAATTTACGTCCTGAAGGATGGGAGAGGTGTTGGACACTCAAAAACTGGGTCCAGTTGAGAGGGCTAGGGGATGATGAGAGATGACAATGGACATACTTCATGGAGGGAATTGAGGAATAGAAATTCAATACAACACAGTCCCTATACACAAGACTCTGGCTAGCGAAGGGGTCAGACACTGAAAAAATTATTGTAATTCAACATAAATAAATAGCAAAGGCATTAGAAAATCTAGTTTTTGACTATCTACGGCCTTTTAACATAAATTTTCTGAGTCTAACAAGAGTACTCATTTTGTTCTTTTTACTGATGAGGAAGCTGTAACTAGACTAAAGTTTGAGGTCTCATAAAAGATGCCCTAAAATTCTGTTAATTTCAAATACTTACTATTATTTTGTGGAAGAGCAAATTTTTCTGATTATTAATAAAATTAATCTAAGTGATTACAGCTGTTAGCTCTCAGTTACCAAGGGGCTGATTATTTGGGACATCTGCTCTCTTTTTGTTCCCTTTGTGCTGTCTAGCATATAGCTATAATATCTAAAAAGGAAAGAACATGCTAGTGGCAGCAGTAAGGTTCAGTACCATTGACTTCACGAGTTCCCAGAAGCTGTGGTAGCAGGCTTGCAGAAAGTGGAACAAATGGTAACAGAAGCAAGGATGAAGGATGTTTGAGTAATACAACAATACCTGATCTTTCCAGCTGTCTTATCTATGGACTGTCTTATCTTCCTAGAAAACTGAAAGACAGATGACAGCAGCAGATTATCTCCCATGACCTGAAACATGAAAAGAAAAGAACAGACATTAAAATAGTACTGCTCTATTGGATAACCACCAAGAATACTAGTCACAACTCACTACATTTAGGGGCATTTAATATTTATGCTAATTTTAATAAAGATCAATGAATCTAATTAGAGTAATGTGTAACTAAATTGAGAAAGAAAAGTAAATATTAACAAAGGAGTTCTTTTTTGTTAAATAACTTGTCAAGTTTCCATATTATTTTCATCATATAACTTTCAAAAAACAATCCATATTATCTAATCTTCAATTACTACCATGATCCTGTCCCTCATGCTTCCAATTCAAATGATCATAAATGGGAAAATATAAGTAATTTATTATCTTTCAGTGTCTGACCCCTTCGCTAGCCAGAGTCTTGTGTATAGGGACTGTGTTGTATTGATTTTCTATTCCTCAATTCCCTCCATGAAGTATGTCCATTGTCATCTCTCATCATCCCCTAGCCCTCTCAACTGGACCCAGTTTTTGAGTGTCCAACACCTCTCCCATCCTTCAGGACGTAAATTCCATGGCAATATCTCTAAGACCCCTTCTCTGAATTTTCTCAAGTGCCTTTCCTACGGGTTCCCACAGTATCACATCCTATATTTCCCTTCTTACACTTATCCCAGTGAATTGTAATTATCTGCTTACTTGGCTGCCTTCTGCACTCAGTTGTGAGGGCATCAAAACAGTGCTGGACAAATAATGTGCAGTCAAAAAATCATTCAATCAGTGATTGAATTTGGAGACTTTATTCCCATGTAAGATTCTGTTAATCGATGTTTATTTCATTAATTTAGTCCCTTGGTTAATAACCCTCCCATAATGCTCTAGTTTTAGGATATCCCTTTGGTGGAATTAAATTCAAAATGATAACAGTTATATATCACCTTCAACTACACTGAGTACTTGAGCCAAACTCAAGGCATGTCTCCTAGTATTAAATAGTAGGCAAATATTCACCAAATAATATGCACACAGAGATCAAGAAGATTATAATCCTTGTTCTCCACAGTGGGAAAGATAATTTTAAAAAATTTACTCAAAATAATAAGTTTTAATGATGGGGGTTGTTACCACCTCAGTTGAACTTTATGGGCAAAACCAAGGGTTAGCAAACTTCTGTAAAGGGCCAGAGAGTGAAGACTGGGGCCATATGGTCTCTGTCCCAACTATGCACCTCATTATAGCAAAAGCAGCTACATTATAGCAAAAGCAGCTGTGTCATAATAAGACTTTATTTACAAAACCAGGTGGTAGGCTGAATTTGGCCTGCATCCTGTAGTTTGCCAAGAGCTAAACCATGAAAGGCACAGCTAGTGTGGAATGCTAGAAAAAGGACTGAACTTGGGACTAGATATGGGTTCTAAAATCAGTTCCTTACATTGTCAGAACTATATCTAGACTGTGTAAAAAAAAAAATCCAGAAAATAAGATATGGCCTTGGATGTTAAGATGCTTTAAACACTGGTAGGGGAGATAACAACAACATACAGGAAATATTATTAAATATTTTTATAAAAACAATGTAAATAAGTACTAATTGTGATTCACTGCTTTACGAATTCTAATGAAAGGGAGTTCAGTGAGCGGTGGCATTAATAAGGAAAGTATCATGGAAAACCAGAACTTCAGTATGATAAGTATTTGAATTTAGTGAGGGATAAAAGGTAACTTAGGGTGTGAAAGGCAACATAAAGACAATGAAAGGCTAAATAAGCATAATGGTATTTTGTGAGCCTTGAGAAAAAAGGCCAAATAAGAGTAGAAGACATGTTAATTAGGAAGGAGTGAGAAAGGGCAGGATAGTCTAAGGTAGATTATAACATAGAAAGGATATCTCTCTTTTCTACGTCATAGAGTTCAGTATCACAATGTATTAAAATTTTTTCTGATTATCAACTATGAGATATCAATCTAAATGTTTCCATTCTCTTTAAAAATATAAACTTCTATAGTTTTATTACATTTAGAGGAATTTATCTTCCTAGACCTCAGGACAAGTAAGTATGAATAAGATTAGAGAATGGGCCCTTTCCCTGAAACCAAGAGCAACTTATCAACTATCAGGACAAAGAAAGTGTGTTCTAAAAACATCTAGCATATTATAATTGCAGCTATGGAACTAGCTACAGTGCTTCTCCATCAGGTAGATTTTTTTCTACTCTGTACTACTGCAAACATATATATTCTTATATACTAACTTTTACCTCCAGTTTCGTATATCCAGTGATCCACAGATGTGGTCTTAGCAACGAGAGACACATGGAGCAAACCTGAACTCAACCTACAACTTTTAATTGTCCAGCTGAGCAGTACCACCAGTTAACCCACAGGTGTGTGATAAATAAATGCCTATTGCTTTATGCCACTGAGATTTTTGTGGTTTGTTATAAAGAAACAGCTAACTGCTATAATCTACCTCTAGGTTTTTTCCATCGCAGCTCCCTGTCTCCCTCCGCCTAAGGTAAACAATGTCCTGAATCCCATTTATCATTCCCTTGCTTTCCTTTTTATATAATTTGTTAGATCTATTTCTGTCCTAAGTATATATTTTTATTTTATTAATTTGTGACAAAACACACTATAGACAATCTTTTGAGAATTACTTTTTTCATTTAATGTTCTATTGCTAAAATTCATCCACATTGTGGCATGTTGCTGTAGTTCACTTGTTTTGATTACTCCATAAATTGTTCAATTTCTGCACATACCGGTTAATACATTCAATTTTCTTCAGATATAAACACTTAGACTGTTTCCAAGTTTTGTTACTGTCCACACTGCTATTATAAATATCCTTTTGCATGACTTTTGCTCTCAATGGGAAAGGGTATGCACTAGCAGCAAAACTACTAGATAATGGGCTGTGTTTATGCTCAACTTTAGGAAATAATGTCAAACTGTTTGCCAAAGTGACTGGACCAATTTAACCTCACTAGCAACAATAAGAAATCTTAGGTATCCACATCTTCCCCAACATTTAATATTTTAAGACTTTTATTTGTTGCCAATTGAATGAGTATAAAATAATCTCACTGCAGTCTTGGAAAAGTATTTCTCTGAACACTCATGAAGTTGAACATCTCTTCATAGGCCTTGGGTATTTTCAGTGAAATGCTGTGCATGTTATTTGCAGATTTTTCTACTGGGCTGTTTTTGCCTTTTTAAATTGATTGTAGGAGTTCTGATATATTCTGTATACTAATCCCTTGTTGCCTGTATGTTTCACATAGTCCTCTAACATACTCAAATTTATCAATCTTTTATTAAAGTCAAAACTTTTTGTGTCTTCTAAGAAATCATTCCCTACTGCAATGTTGAAAGATATTTACCTATATTTTACTAAAAAATTTTAAAGTTCTGCTTTTGCCCTTTAGGAACTAAATTCATTTGGAGTTAATTATTTGTACTTGATGTGATGTCAGGATGAAATTCCATTCTACCCATAAGGACAAGCACTTTTTTCCCAGCCCTATATATTGAATAGTTCTCATCTTTCTCCCACCAATGGGGCATACCTCCTCTGCCATTTGTTAATGTTTATGGTTTACTCACTTCATCCCTGCTCCAGGTTCTCCGCCTTGTAATTGTTAAGTGATCAGGAGGCTCCGCTGGTTGAGGTCTTGGATCACTAGACCGACAGTTGTTTCCTTCTGGTGTTTTAGAATGAACTAATGGAGGGATCTTCCGGAAGTTGAGGCTTTCATCAAAAACACGATCAACTAACTAATAGGACAAAAGCAAATCCTTATGAGCACAGAGTAATTTGGAAAAATATAGATATTGCCATTATAGTTTTTATAATTAGACAGAAGTTATTCCATTCTCAGGTAGTAACAGAAACATGATATCTTCAATAAACCAATTACTTTCTTTTTATAAGCACTTCAAAGATGTTTGTTTTATAAAATAAATGTTCATCTACATTGATTTTATTTTCAAAATCCAAAATATGTAACTATGTTAAATTTGATTCTTCCATGGATAAGGTTTCCCCTAAATGGAAAACACAGATGGTAAATAGAAAAAACTGAGCCATGTAGATGGACAAGGAGTTCATTTTACTCACATTGCCTTGCCCGTGTAAAATAATGTTTCTTTTTCTTTTAGTTTCCTATCTTGTTTTTTCCTTTTTTTCTCCCCAAATCCAGGTGCCAAATTTCTTCACAGATAAATAAATTGCAAATTATAATTAAGTTTACAAAAGAAAAAAAGTTTTTTTAATTCACAAAGTATTTTTTGGTCTTAGATAAACTTTTAGCTATGTTACAGAAATGACATATTCCAGTACAAATGATATACTGCCATCTACAGTGCAAATTATACACGTACAGTACAAAGTAGCTCAGGTTTACTGAAGAAGGAATAAACTCTAGTACAATAATAAGAAATAAAGCCAAAAGGAAAAAATGGAAGTCTACTCAATGAAATGTTTGAAAAATTTTACTGGGTCTGAGTGAATGTACAATCATGTTAGGTAAAATTTAGTTAGACAGCTGTGAAAATAATATCTTCATCATTTAAAATGTACCAGAAGAATTGTGTATGTCTTGCCACCAAGAGGATTCTTTTGTTCTTCACCAATAAGAATGATTTTTATATACATTTACAATTGATCACTGTGGTAACAAAACTCTACACAGGTTGATGAAACATCATTTACCAAATTAGACAACACATAAAGGGGAAAAAAAACAACCAAAAAAATGACCATTAAAGAATAAGATTATAAATGTGACAAAAAGCAACTGAAGAAAATTTTAGTAGTACAGTTTTACCAGAATTAAATTTGTCAAAAAGGCTAGCCATTTTTGGCTACTATTGAGAACATTATTTTATAAAATTAAGGGAGTGGAATGAATCATCAATATTACGGGCTGGCAAATTTTTTCTGTAAAGGGCCAGATAATAAATATTTTAGGCTTTGCAGCCATACAGCCTCTGTCCGACTACTCAATTCTGACGTTGTAGCATAAAACTGCCAGATGATAATTAAACAAATTAGTGTGGCTTTGTCCTAATAAAACTATAATTCATTTTTCAAAATGCCAATCTTTTGTTTGTATCTCTGCACCAAATCAAGAGAGCCAACATGGCCAGACTACATTATTTTTATATTATATGTTAAAGGCACCTTGTGGAGCCATGTATGTACATGGTGCCCCCTGGAGTGGGAGGGCAGGAGGCCCTGGTTTTGGAAGGGCAATAGTCTATATATGCTAAATTACATTGCAGAGTTCACAAGAATGTTTCAAAACTGAATACACGTATTTGAGTGTGTGTGTAGGTATATTTCAATTTTTGAAGAATCTTTGTGTATACATATGCATGTGTATATTCATCAACAGAATTATTTAAAGTCGTGAAAACTGTAGAATTTTTCTCTTTCTTTGCTACTAGAGATAACTCCTAGTTAAGAAGCTATGTAAAATTTACAAAAACTTTATACAACTATTTATTATTTATACATTTACCAAATTTGGGTTTGCTTTTCAGATACCGTTTATTTTCATATTTTACAAAGTGCTTATTTTAAATAATTTTATAGCTTCATGCTAATAGTAGACAAAATGTTAGCCTTTACTAGTTTTGTTATAAAAACATAAAAGAAACTTGTTAAAGCAAAGTTGGAAAATGCAGAGCTTCATGCAAACAGGAAGGGTGGACGTAACTAAAATAAACTAAGCAAAAAGCTAAAAGCAAAAGAAATAAAGAAAAGAAAGAACCTTATGCATTTCTCCATGAAGATCTCCTACCTCTTCTCTAGTGTCTATGGCAGAGCCAGGGGTGGTGGCAGCAGTGCTTACTGTGGTACTAGGGGCAGTGCCTGATGAAGTCACTGAATCTATCTCTCCTGCTACATCGTTGATTTCCCGAGCAATGAGAGCAAGATCTTGGCTGATCCTGGCAATAATTTTAGAACAGAAGTTTAATACTTTCAAATAACAGGTCTAGAAACAATCATTTTGATAGGATCAGTTACATAAATTGTATATTTAGTTAAAGATTTGTACTCAAAACTTAAGATTTTTTGGACATGCTATTAACTATTTGATACTCAAAGTCTTAAACTTTAATTCCAAAAATTAATAAAACTAAATTGCACATCATCTACAAGTTGTCACTTTGAAAAATACATGTTAAACACCTGAAGTAGTGATATGTCTTTTAAAAATACACTGTTAATGTTAATGACTATACAGGAGTTCTTAAACTTGGGGGTGGTGAACAGAATTCAAGGAGTCCATGAACTTGAATGAGAAAAGCAATTACAACTTTATTTTTACTACTCTCCTAACTGAAACTTAGCATTTCTTTCAATTATAAATACAAGCAATAAACAACAGTGGTATTAGCAATACTGCTGATTTTTGTCAGCAAAATCACATTACAGTTGCTACAAGTACCTCAAAACACTTAGTCATCACTATTTCAAAATTACTGCAGTTCATTAAACCCACAGCAATAACATTCCATTTAGTATGTTAACAGAGAACCATATATTACTATATACCTTTAAAAATATTTTGATAACTGTATTTCAATATAATTGGATTTCTTTGTCATTCTAAGTATTTTACGTTTATGCATTCAGAAACATTCTTCTGAGAAGAGCTCCCTAAGCTTCCCCAGACGGCCCAAGGGGTGTACAGTACCAAGGTGAGGAACTGTGACACAGCATGGCATTTTACACCATATACCATACTTCACAGTACACAATATGTCATTTGAGGGTCACAAGGTAGAGGTAGAGCTTGTGAGGTAGAACTTATCTGATTATGAATAAAGACACATTTTCGGAGAAAATTACTGGCTTGCTCACGACCACAAAACTTAAAAGTAGCTAAGACAGGGCCAGATTCCAGGTTTAGAGCTTATTTCCATAAAGCCATTTATTTGTATTTTTAGCTACATGGATTGAAGAATTAAATAATTGTTATTGGTGATAACTGAACATTTTCTAAGTTATGCATCCACTGCACATGATCTCTATTTGGCTACTTCCACAGGGAAGGTTTTGGAATGACAGAATATTTGTAAAGTACCTGTTTTAAGATTCCCAACTCTAAAATCCAAAGCACAATGTAACAGTTTTTTAACTTATGCAAAATGTGAGCTTGAAAGACTTTCAAGGAATGCAGTAATTGCATAAAAACTTAACTACAGATTTAAAAAGAAAAGCTATGTTGAAGCTTATGGCCCAACAGAAGCAATCTGTGGTCAATTCCTTTTTATTTACCAATAAATATTTACTGATCTGGCCACTGTGGTAGGCCCTAAGGGCTGCAATGGTGAATAAGCAGACAGGGTCCTCGGCTTCAGAAGCTTAGAATTATATTTTCAAATAATCAAAACCAATACTTACCATTATATTATAATCAAAACCATTATAAAGAAGCTTTATATTCACCAACTCTAATTCTTACAACCACCTTGTAAGAGAGGTATTAATCATCTTGTTTTGTAGATGAGGAAAATCAGCCTCAGGAGAGGTTATGCAACTATTTTTCGGTTAAGGTCACAAACAGTAAGTGGTGTAACCAGATCTTTCTATACATCACGCTATATCTCATATTACCATTCCACATATAATTTTTAAAAACTTGTTAACTGTTGATGTAATTCTTTTGAGAATGGGTGTAAACTGTTTCCTTAGATAAAATATTCCACTCTTTAATTTCCTAAAATAAATGAACTAGGATGAGAAACAGAATAACTCAGTTTAATGAGATACGAAATAGACAACTTTTACTTATCTAACCATCTATTTTATTTTTAATGTTTTTTATGCAGACATTTGTACGATGAAGCTTCTGATATTTGTAGAAAGCAGTAATGAATTAATTAGAAAAAACACAAACAACAGCAATGTCAACATGTTATACAGTAAAAGCTGTACTACAATGAACTCTTAATGTATATACCACGTATACTGTTCAGTTAGTAGGCACCCAAAAAGCTTTCTTTTAATTTACAAGTATGTTGCATATATACCAGCTGTTTCTTTGCATGGCAATTCCTATCTTAAAGCTGACTCAATAATATAGACCATTAACTTAAATCTGCATTGCTTAAAAATCTTAACACCTACTAAAACCAGTATTAGGAATTCTAAAAGACATATAAAATTATCAAGAAAAAAAAAAGCCAAAGTTATGAGTATCTTCAGAAATAACAGTTTTATGACTCAACAGAGAGTATGGATCTATTCATATGGTTGTTCAATCTAGGTTTACAAATTAATTCTGTAATACTTCTAGATTACATTTATTAGAATATTCTACAATAATGTAGTGCTTTATATCTCTTGTATTCTGTGTTCTTTCTTTGATCTCCAAGTTTATAACCCCTGTTCTTATTCTCAATCTCCACCTCTATAAATCTGCTGAAGGAGGAAATTCTAAAATGAACAGACCTTTTATTTGGAGTTTTGCTTCCATCTGCTTCCTTTGCAATACCAATAAAAACTCAAGCCTTCTAATTAGAAAAATGGATAATTTTCACATTTAATTTTATTTTATTATAAAATATGGATAGGATAACAGTCCTTAAGGAAGGAAATATAGTTTCAGGGTTAAGTTCTATAACATCTGTGCTAATTTTGTCTACCTTAGTGTCAGAACAAATAATCCAATTTCAAAAATTTTGTAGAAATGAATATGCATTATTTGTAAAAAGGTGGGGTAACGAGGACATACTTTATGAAGTTTATGATTTTCTCAGGTGAACTCTCTCAGTAATGTCCCCTTTCTTATTTAAATCAATTAAAGGTTATTTTTCACTGAAGGGTTAAAAACAGGAGAAAATGTATTAATAATATGCTTTGGGTATACTGGAAGTTTAAAATATTGAAAATAAGAGTCCTTGTGAAATGCATGTCCTATTAAACATGCAATATTTGCAAGTGTGACCTAATAACCATGATAGAAACACACTATCAGACTTTATTGATTTAAATTGCCAACATTAACACTCTTTTAGGTTTTAAACTAACTGAAAAGGAAAATATCTGCTTTATCTTTTTTATAGCATATTAAGTTTCAAAAGTTTTTATAGGTAAGTAGAGTTTCAAAGGATATACATATAAACCATGAGCATGAGATTGCCTTTGATATTACTGGAAAAAAGGAAGTGATGAGCTATTAAAGAAGTATACTAGCTTTAGAATCCTAACATTGAAGCAAATGATAACAAATCAAACCTCTTGTTATTTTAACACTGGATAAGAGATTATAAATGTAACTTTACTTAGCTTTTAAGAAATAATTTAGTCTACTTTTAAATGACAGAAGTGATAAAAATATAAAATTAGTTTTAGAAGAGACATTCCAGAAAATCTTATGTTGAATTCTTTATAATAAAGAATCAAAGAAGCCTAGCTCTCAAGAGGCATAAAGATTAACTCATATACTTGACTTAGCTAAAGACTATAGGGAAGGTTCACAAAAAAAGTTTCCTACTGATAAGGAAGATCTTATTCTTCTTTTGGTGGAAACTCTCAGTTATATTTATTATATGTTGATGGAATTTTGATGCAATATTACAAAAAACCTTAATGAAAGAATTATGGCAATCCACATCTATTGTGGGCATTCAATGAAAGCACGGAGAATTGGGAGAAATAGGTAATCTGAGCCACAAAAGACTGGCTTAGGTTGGGAGAGTAATAAATTGAAATTGGAAGCTCTTTCGGGTAGCCAAAGCAATTTAATGGCTGGCCCAAACAGAGGAATAAAGTATGTAGAATCTATTTCTGGCCATCAAAAGAGGTACGAATTTAATTATATATTTTTTTAAAAAGTTACCTCTCATTTTCTTCAATGAAACTAAGTTTAAACGCGAGCTTAGCACCACAGATAAGTTATATTTACTTAAGTGTAGTCTTTAAACTTATGAATATGCTTCAAATAAACTGAGCAAGTCATGAAGAGGTAATGATAAGAAGATAACTTTGAAGGTCTTAGCACACTCTTGGCCATCAATAAACAGTTCTTAAATAAATGAGAAAAATTAAAGAAACAACCACCACCACCACCCCATGCCATTTCCCCCAGACACAAAGTCTTCAAGTTAAAAGAAGATGGTGTGAAGTCACCGGACAGGAAAATACTGCCCTTATTCAATGAGCAAGATTTGAGATAGCCAAAGTACATGCAAAGAGGTAGTATAAGGTACCCTCAGGTCAGAGAATATGATGAAGGCATAATATCTAGGAAACGCTGAAAAACTATACAGAAACTGAAGAATAACTGTCATTTGACAGTTATTCTGGGCAGATGTTTTGTTCCTATCCTTGCTATTTGGATCTGGCCTAGCCCAACAGAACAAACAGACACAGGCTGGACCTAGACTTTAGCTATTTTGAACCAATAAAGCTTAAAACTGACTGAACAGATGTACTTTATTCCTTGATAATGTAATTTTTACCTCTATGGTCTTTTCTCCGAAATAAAAAATACTTTAGTATTATTAAAGCTCACTTCCACACATATTCCCAAATATAGTATATCCTTTAACTGTATTGCCATTAAAAGACTTTTTAAACTAAAATAGATTGTTATGCATAGATGTTTCATTACATTACTTTATAGATTATAAGGAACCCCATACTACTTAATTCTGGCCACTAAATTAAACTGACTCTTACCAAAAAAATAAAACAAAAAAGCTTTTAGTAATATATTAAAATTACAAGTATTTGGTTTTTCACCGTTAAGATTACCATACATTTGTAATTTTAATTGCAAATATTATTTAGGCTTGAAAAATATAAACCATAGTTCTATTTTAAAATTTTAAAAAATGTATTTAATAGGTATTCTTATTTGAATTTCACTAATAAAAGTATTATATGTAAAAGACTTAGTAATAATAAAAGCCTTTTCCCTCTTGACATGAAGTGTCAGATGACTTTACTTTGGAGGCTATCAAATCAGGGAGTAGGACTCATTAGGTGGGTGTTCTGTGATACATTTATTTAACAATCATTTCAATATTTAAAAAATAAAACAGACCACTTACATATCAGCGTTATTATTCTCAGGTAAAAAAGAACATTTTAAAATAATGTTTGGATTGAAAATGTGAACAAAACCTTGGTTGAGATTCTTAGGTGTCCTATTTGTATAGGGTAAGCCTAATAGAATATTTTATAAATTGTAAGAATATAGCATTGATTCTGAAACTCCAATTACATCTGGATTCATACAGAAAACAGAAAGCTCACAATTAAGTTCTAAATATAATCATATTTGAGTATACACACACACCACAGTTTTCTCTGCACTCCACTTAAATATCACATTTATTGATAGCTTACTATATATGTCAAGCACTAGGTTATGTACATGCATCAGTCTGTCAACTCTCTCAAGGTGGCACTACTGTTACATCCATTTTATGCATGAGATCACTAGAGCACAGTTACTTAACTTGTCAAGGGTCATACAGACCTTGTGGGTAGAGCTGGGTTTCAATCTAGAAGGCCTGATCCCAGAGTCCACGATTTTGATCATTCAGCTATACTGCATCCTTATAATTTAGGTTATACCTCCGAGTTCAACAGTATTCTAGGTTCACTCACCATTTCCTGGCAATATCGTCTATGACCACAGCTTCAAGTATTTTCTCTTTGACTTCCAAAACGATGATTCTAGCTCTCATCAGCTTCCTATGTTGCAGAGCCATATGCTTTCACATGGCTGTTCCTTAAGTACCTTAAAGTCAGTATGTCCAAAACGAAGCTTGTCTTCCTTCTTGTCTTTTGTCTTCCTTATTCTTACCAATATCCATTTGAACAACCATGGAGTCATGCTGGCAATCATCAAACGCTGTCAACTGTTACACGTCCATATCTCCACTTGTACCCTCACTACCACTATCTTGTCTCAGGTCTTCAATATCTTGCACATTAACTTCTAGAATAGATTACTAGTGTATCTCTAGGCTCTCTTCTCTCTCAAACAATTCTACAAAATGCCCTTCAGAGTTACCTTCTTTTAATATAGATCTTAAGTTACCTTCCTTTTCAAAAATCTTAAAGTTTCAACATACATAAAATAATGTGCACACTTCGTAGCTGGCATTCAAAGTCTCCTATTATTTAGCTGGCTCTGTATTATCTTCAATTTGGTCACCCATTAACTATATACCTTTACATCTTATACTTGGACAAACTTCATATTTTTTAAAACCTCTTCTGTCACTCTGCCTGTATCAACTGCACACAACACCTTTGCTTCTTTCCTCTGACTCTGAACTGAGGACATCCATGTCTAAGTCATCTTTACAGTTCACTCATGCTAAACACTACATCCTGCTCATAGGAGTTGCTTAGGAATTCTTTGTTGAGTGGACGGGGATTACACGCATATATACAATATATATAAAGAACTTATGCATATAAAAACTTGATCCAAAACAAAACTGCAGAGGTGTAAAGATGCAAGAGGATCTCACCTTTGCAAATAATACCTTCAATCAACATTAGGATAAAATATTATATTGCCTTTATGATTTAATCCTCTCCTATAACATATCTATAATGAACTGGTTGTTAAACCTTAAAATAAAATATTGTTAACTAGAACTCTCTCCTAAAAAATTTAATGTTACAGTGGAATGTGTAATAATGAATCTAAAACACTGAAATATCTTTAAGTGCACTGTGATTCAAATGAGAATTATGTAATCTTCCAGTATAATTTTTAGGTTAAATGTATTATATTTGATAATTTGTAAAGGTGGTATTATAGCTTTGTTTACCCTGAAATTCATAAAGGTATAATCTAAGAAATTCCTAAGGGAAGCAAATCTGTATCTGTGTTATAATGGAGAAACTGGGACAAGCGCTATCGAAAGCACATGTATCGGGGGTACCTGGAAAAAAGTTTCCTCTTTAAATTGAAAGACTAAATATATTATATTTTGCTTATATTCTTTATATTCCAGATGGAATTTTTGTGCTTTAAGTTTAAACGAAGGTAAATAATTACTATGTACAGACTTACAAAGTGCTCGTTTAGTAATATAGCTCTAAAATCTAAGCAAATAGAGTATGACAAAGCATAAAACATTTTGTAATAAATTAAAATCATTATTGTGCTTTTCAAATAAAAGTATCTTTACCTATTACTCTTTAAAAAGTATTGCTCCAGCATGTGAGTTTTCTTAAGTGAAAGTGGTAGCCAATTTAAAGAAATAAAGCTATGTATTTCTCCATTCTATTTAGTATGTGATTCATAGTTATTTGAAAATAAATTTCCTCATATTAAGCAAACTTATCAGCGTCTTATAGGAACATTAAATATCAACATTAACTTTCTTTCCTTGCATACTTCCTATCTTCCGCCCGCCTTTTTAAATTTCTTAATAAACAAAAAGAACTTTCTCTTGCTTTGAGATGTATGGCTGAAAAATATACCTTGAAAAATTAAATCCCAATAGCAAGTTTTATTAGCATAATGCTACTAAGAAACTGGAGGAAAAAGGCATGAAATCATTAGAGGTTAAATAGCTTAGCTTTAGAGTACTACTATAGATAATAAAATATACATAGACAAGGGTAATAAAATGCACATACTAACAAAATAAAACTAAGTGAAAATATAACAGACAGTTCTTATTCACTTTCCCCTTTGTATCATAATTCTTTTCTGTTTAGGGGCAGGGAAGTGGGTTTGGCCCAGAAGAACGTGTTTAGGTGTCCTAGTTTGGGGTAGACAGCTTGAGACGCAAAGCCTCCTAAGAAAAAGCAGAACACTCTAGTTCCCCCAGGTACCCCTTGAGCTCACGTGGTGAGACTTCTGCATGGGAAGGAGAAAAATGATGAGACAAGAGCAAGGCCTGCTGTTGCCAGCTGTGCCCACAAGAAAAAATGCAGTGTCAAGATTCTCTCACTAACAGGAGTTTTGTGGGCCCATAATAATTCATGGATCCCAAAGCACATATATGCCTGTACTCTAATCAGAACTGGTTTACAATGCTTCAATAATTATTGTCATTTATATGGCCAAAAAACAATGTTTAAGCAGCACAATGAGATTAGAAGGGCATGTTCTTTAAGAACTAAAAGCAATCACAAGTGAACAGTCATTAAAGACAAAAAAAAACCAAAAAACCAAAAAAACATTAAACTAATGAGCCAGAAAAAAACAATTCACAGAAGTCCACAGAGTAAAGAAAACAAAAGATGAACATCATAAAATCATCATAAAAGTTTTTTTAAAAAGCATTTATGAATTATTATAAATAAATTCTTTAATAAATGTTGTCAAGTATAAAACTTGAAGATTAGGGTCTTAAACTAAAGGCAGAAATAATTTTAGCATGTACACAGTGAAAATGTTTAGGTAACATGTGGCATACTGCCGTAAAATTTAATACCTTACAAACTTAAAAAACCCTTAACTACTATAGCATTTATTTGAGTAGAGCCTCTCTTTAATGTTCAACTACAATGTTATCAATTAAAAATCACATCTGCAGCATGAATTTTACTTTTTATTATGTAATCTTAAGGTTATTATAAATACATTTATTTAACATTCAAAATATTATTTTCATTTAATTATTAAAGGATTGTACTGACTGTATCTAATGAACACACCAAAGTGTGAGTAATAATCTGACTAACTCTAATTCTCCACAGAGAACATTAGCAACATCTCTAACAAGTACACTATTACCTCTTTGGAAGGTAAAAGGAAAGTAATCAAAAATTTAGCTGCACAATTCTCAATTATGTAGAGCTGATACTGACTACCTTTCAAAAATTATATTAATTCATCAGTATCTCTACTAGAAATAAGAAAGGGTGGTTTACCAAAATAAATTAATTCTACAATATGTAAGTAGCACTCACATTAAAAATACCATATTAAAAAAAAAAGGATAGACAGTAATACTACCAACAAAACTAAGTTCATAGTTATCTGTGGATTTCATTCCTTGGACTATTAGTACAAACCAAGTAAAAGCTAAACTTGTTATCAAGTTGGAACAATTTCAACTCTTAGAGATAACCCATTAAAACCAACCTGGCTATTTCTTCTCGATGAGCAGTCCAATCGCGGATGTAGTCTTCCTGTTCTTTTATCCGGTGTTTGAATGAAGAACTAGTAGGCATTGCTGACCCAGAGCTCTGCAATCGAGTCGTTTTCAGGGCTGGAGAAGTACGTAGACGGGTATGTTTAGGGGAATTACGGTTTGATCCAAATTCATCTTCTGAGGTGGAAGCATAATCAGTAGGAAAGCGCCTCCATCTTGAATTTACTAAATTAGTTTAATTATTAAAAAAAGAATTATTATGTTATCTTTTAAAAGAGATAAAATAAAAATCATGATTTCAAAAACACCATGAGAGCACACACAGCACAATTTTCAATAACTGATGTACACATACCTCACAAAAACCATAAGTCTACTACTCCTTAAAGATAGAAACATTATACTTTGGTGAATTAAAAACAATGACGAATTAAGAGGAATAGAAAGATCACATTTTCTGTAGCATAGTGAATAAACATTCAGATGAAAAATTCACTAATGACAAACAACTAAGCAAGCTCTATTCATAAATGTTTATTAACTCAGGTACTACTTAATTGCAAATATTTCTCATTTAAGTGACGATATGGTTTTTTTTAATGATAGCAACAACAACAACAGAAATAAAAATAAAGGAAAAGATTTCCTCATGCCACATGGACTTTCAACATGGAGATGGTAAAAACCCTCTTTTCCCAACATACAAATATGCATAATTCCTGCTGTGGAAATTATGCCTTATGGCAGGAAAAAAAAACATTACCTCTGTCATTCAACATCCTGTTATGCTATGATTGGAAAAAATCTTTTTACACGGTAAAAACACAACAAAGCATCTTCAGTACAACTGCTGCTTTGACACTGAAAGCATATGGTGAAAGCAGACAATGGCAATAAAACCTACAAGCTATTCTCACAACCACTGACATTTATGGCACAGAAGATACTGACAATAGTCACATTAAAGAAAGTGGCAATCACTTTCTTATTTAAGGTTAGTAAAGATTTAAAAAATGGTTTTGCTGACACATTTGAAAATCAGAAGACAAATTAATGCAGACAGATCACTACTACTGTTAATATAAGAATCAAACATAAAGTGTGAAGCATAAAGAGGTAAAAAACAGGGAGATAACGGCTAATTCATGGTAAACTTCAAAAGGGCAGGAATTATGCCTATTTAAGCCACTAACATGTACCTAGCACTTAGCAGAGTGTCCGGCTAACAAATGTTTAATAAATATTTTTGAATAAATGAATTAATTCCTAGATACTGACCATTTCCTTTTCTCAAATTAGAAAAAACTAGTAAAAAGCATGAGATGTTTTTGGTGGCTAAAGTGATAAAACCTTAGCTCCTGCTATAAGTTCCAACTGCTATTAATATTAGAAGAGTTTTACCTCTCTCTCTCTCTTTTAAAACAGAAACTGCCTCTAGGCTGTGTAGGTTTGTGAAGTCTAGAATTCCTTCATACTACTCCACTAGAATTTTATGCCTTTCCGGTCTTTTCCTCCCCTAACTACATTTTTGCCTGGGGCTCTGTAAGGCTGAGTTGGCTCTCAAATAAAATTGATACACACTGCCCCCAGAACTGCTTTAAGAACAGAGAAAAAGAAATCTGTAATCAGGACTACATCATAAATCAGAGCCTACCCATTTGTCTGGATTCAAACTCCTATTTGACAGAATGAAGATAGGCAGAAACTTCACGGCTTTCTGTAAAAGTGTACGCAAATACATATATGGAACTCCAGGTAATTAATCATAGAGTTTTTTGAAGGGGGTAATAAATATAATTTCTGATTTTAACATTATAATTCATTAACATAAATATTACTTTTACCATGGTGGAAATTTACTCATTTCTAGACATCTGAAAACTCCTTAAGTTGAACTGACCCTGAGACGTGAAAACAATTTTAGGAAAAGTTAAGGAACAAGAACAAAGAAGTTTTTTTAAAAAACAGAAATATGGCAAGGCAATTAGATATATGGCAAACAAATCTGTACTTTTTAATAAAGGCATTTCATTAAATGATAAATGCTTTTTATTTTGCTATCCTAGAATATGATTCATAAAAGGAAATTCATAAATAAAAAAAGATTATTTGTTAGACTAAAGTTCCTGATTTTTGATGTGGAAACTATGTAACCATACCTAAAACTGAAAATTGGAGAGAAGACAAAACCAATAACAAAGAGTTTTAATAAACTGCAGAAGATATGAAAACATAAGCAGGTATTATGGAACTCAGGTAGTTAATGTAGAGGTAATTCAGAGAGAATGGCATCAACGGCTGATAGATTTCATGAGTGGCAGAGCGCATGAAAGCAGAATGAGAAAGTGAGAACCAAGTGTTAAATGTCAGGAGACAATGTATAAGTTGAGCCACATTAGAATTTAATTTTAACAGTCTAAGTCTTGAGGTCAGAGAATCATTACATTTTGGAGAAAAGAATAAAAGAGAAACTTCTTTTTCAAATGAAATTCATAAACTTTCCACCTATTTTTATAGGTCTATCTAGAATCCAGTAAGAATACTGAAGCTTCTAATAATAACTTTTAAAGGGGGAGAGGCAATATGGGGGCCTGGTGGGAGGCACAAACTATTGGGTATAAGATGGGCTCAAGGATGTATTATTATACAACATGGGGAATATAGTCAATATTTTGTAATAACTGTAAGTGAAAAGTAACCTTTAAAATTATATAAAAAATTAAAAAATAATGGAAGGAAGGAAGGGAGGGAGGGAGGGAGGAATGAAGGAAAATAAAAAGAAAAGCAACCAAAAGAACAAAGCATATTTTAAAACCTGAAAGGTAACATATTTAGGTTTGTTCTCCTGAAATTGAGAGATAAAATAAGTAGGACATAGCAGAAAATGAAAATATGATTAATAAGTCTTCGAACAATTAAAGGTTACCTTTACCAATGGAAAGCATATCATACATGGTGTGCTATGAAGCAAAGCTCGAGTTAACCTCTGGACAAAACTTGGCTTGTGTAACAGCAAAGTGTAGAACTGAGAAGTGAAATGATGACTACTGGTGAAAAAGGGACTGGGAAAGGGAGTTTAAAGCCAGGACCTCTGACCTGTTATTTGTCGAAGAACTTCTCTAAAGGGACTGGGAAAGGGAGTTTAAAGCCAGGACCTCTGACCTGTTACTTGTCGAAGAACTTCTCTCAATACCTTTGCGTTCTTAATCTTTGCTTCCAAACTGTAGCATCAATACATTTTATCTGAAGAAAAATCCCTATAATCTGCTAGCTATTGCAGAGCAAACTTCAAGTAAAAATGTTTTTAACTTTCCCCAGTGCCTTCTTATTTCATAGAATTTTAGAATAAAATGACCTTAGACATTAGATAGTCCAAATTCTTGAATTTACAGATAAAAATCAGGCCTAGAAAGGTCTTGCATTGCTTAAATCAAAGTTTAAGCCAGGTCTACTGACTTCCAGAGTGCAAAATTCGTTCCAAGTGCTTTACAAAAAATAAATATTTTATATTTTTAAAAAAAAACATTTCAAGTTAGACTAATTAAAAAAAAAAAAAGACATCCTAGACTTCTCATAGAATGACTGTTTTTGTGATTTTTTTTTTTTTACCAGTGCTGAAAAATTTTTTTACTTTTTTCTTGAATTTCATCCTGCTTGGGTAAAATCATTTAGAGAATCAAATGTAATTTTATATCATTAGGCTTATTTCATACATTGGTACTAATAAGGCATTTCAGATAAATCCTTAAATTGAAAATTTGTATTGAAGGTATCTGAAATGCCAATCTCTAAGAAGCTTCTTGGGTTGATGAAGTGCTAGACAGCACATATAATAAAATGAGAAAAAGTTCTAAGATGGGCTTAATTAATTTTGTAGCTAACCTGAAAATTATTTTAGTTACATTATTTAAAAAGACTTTAGTTATAAAATTATGCAACACTCCCTTTGTGGAAGTAATAAACTACTACATTTCACTAAGAAAACATACTATCTATGATGTATAAATAACTTAAAAAGGGAAAAAGAGTTATTCGGATCATTTATCTGTGACTGTTTTGATTTCTTTTACTGTTAACCAAAACTCTGTTGACATCAAAACACATCCACATCTACAGATGTAACAAATACATTTCAGAAAACAAACATTGCATCTTCATACTTATATCAGAATATTTTTGTGGGAAATTAAGCCACAAACACGTTTTACATGTATATTTATAAGCAAGTAGCAGTAAGACCATTTGAGGGAAAAAATCCCTGACAGTGTTCTGTATTGGCCTTTGACCTGAGAAAAAATAACTCAAGCCATGCATGCCCAACTTTTAACTCCTACCACCTATAAATTTTGAGGATTATAATAAAAGTGGGAAAGCAAATGGTCTAAAAAAATTCTAAGGATGTTAACATGATTTTTAAAATTTTTAGAATGTGTACTTAAAACATAATGAAAACCAACTGCTTTATTTTGATAATTCAGGGTGCTAAGTTTTAAATGTATCGTATGAAAATAAATCTGGATATTTTAATATAACTTCATACTGAAGGATCATTGAAGAAATTTTGGTGGTGTGGGGGGAAACTAAACTCCTAAAAACAAATTACATCAGAATTAAAGAAGCATAAAAGAAACCTTCCTCTTAATTTTGCTAAATCCGAGATTTCCATGCTTCTATTTTTATCACATATATTTCTTTGAAAAGCTTTTTTTAACATAGGTTAAAATACAGAATTTGAAGCTTTATAGAATTGTTTTTACATGTGACAATTTGGACATCACAGGCTCTAAGTTCAGATACTTCTAAGATCTTTGAAGTTTATAGTGTGAATAGCAACACTGAAAAGTATGGTTTCACATTCTTTTAAATCATATTTCAAAAGCTATGAATTTTTATTTTCTTTTTCCATTCAAGATTTATAATTATATTAAGTAGAAATGTCATAATATCAAAGACACCTCAATTAGGAAAATCAAAAAAGTATGTTTGTTTGTTTTAATTTTTACTACCTACCACATGTAACTATTTTAGTATGTTACCCTGACTGAAAGACCCTGGTCATTGTCCTAGATAGGATATAAAACTGTAAATGGGCATCTTGAGAGAATCTGAATATATAATCCTGGATCACAATGTGGCTTCAGGCTCAATAAGGTGGAAAAGAGAACATGAACTTGGTAAAACATCATAATTACAAAGATTATGGTGAACAATACCAAAATCTTTATACTGTATATTGGCCTTATATATATTCATGATAATAATCCAATAGAGTCCAGCTGTCCTCTGGAAGCTTGCACACAAGTAGAGACTATTTCTCAGAGCTAGACTGGTTGTGGTCAAAAAAGCAATAGGTTGGGAATTAAAAGCCTTGGATTCTCAACCTGTTCTTGCTATATATATCTATGTGACCAGGGCAGGTTATTCCATCTCTTGGCCTTAGTTCCCTAAACTGAATAACCCCTCGAACTATTAAATTCCATGACTCTAATTATTTAATATACTGCTAGTAAGTATGGAGAAGGCCAAGATCACACACATCCGTTTGCCCTAGGAAATTTCATTAAGCAATTCAAGGTACTTTTTGGACATAGAAAGATGTTTATCAAGTTCTGTATTCAAAGAAGCAAGAAACAAAATATATCTTTAAAGATATATATATATATATACACACACACATATATGGCATCTTACAGCTGTTTCTTAGACTTGCTGAAGTAATCATATTTGGTTTGCATCTCAAATAAGCCCCTCTGGTAAACACTGAGGAATAAAATCAGATCACTCATGCGTTAAGAGCTAGATAACTAGTACCGAAGGAAGAGTTACCAAGAGTTTCATGCTACTTGGTAACATACAACTTACGTCACAGCTTACGTTAAGACAGGAGAATACTTAAACATTTTTATGTACTTAAATAGACATGAGGTGAAGAAACAAGCAATGTGGCAGAAGAAATCTGGTAAGAGTACACACCATAGAATGCAGCACAAAGGAACTGTGAACTGAAGAAGCAGAGCCACATGGAACAAGAGATAACAACACTGGGGAAACATAAATCAAGTGAGAGTACTTTTAAAATACTTGGCAACAAACCCATGAACCACCAACCAAAGCTTGAAGTGTAGAAACAAGGAGGACAACAGTAATAACGGAAATGTCATCTATTCTTTTGGAATCAGGACTGTATGTTATCTATCTTCAGCTTACATCCATGATGATCATCATCACCTCACCCATAGACCAGGAGAGAGATGGAATGTGAATGGAGTGGAGGAAAGCAGCAGTGAAGAGGAGAGAGGAGGAACAAAAAATGAAAAAAATAACACTTGCCAAGTACCACTAGTTTTGGGTCTTGTAGGCTGTACTGTGACAGAAGTAAAAATTAAAAAAAAAAAAAAGATTGCACACCAACTTTCCCCTTTACTCTTCACTCAAGACTTAGGGCTCACTAAGATGATTGATGAAAATGAATCTTCAAGTCTTTTAACAGCTGGTTTCCCCTCAACTGTCCTTTTCAGCCACACCCACATATGAAGCTGATTATGAAGTAATGAGACCATGTTTACAGGACACACACCAATATCTGTCTGAGTACTCTTTGGTCACATATGTATTCTCACTGGCTATGGCTTTGAATATGAAGTATATAAACAGACAAATATGCCAGAAGCAGTTAATTCTGGTGGGGAGAAAGTAGCTTTTGTAATTATTACAATCAATGACAGCTAATTACTATAGTTAAATGATATAACGGCACCTTATGAGATAATGCTCATAACCAGTTAAATTTCTATAGCCCAGTTTCGCCCACGTGCTTAGTGACTGTCTCTCAAATCCATCTTCTTTCACTGCAATAAATTAAGGATCAGTTTTCACCTGCCCCGACCATAAACAGATTTAACTTAAAAAAATACAAGACGTTTCAAAATAAATGGGAAAAAAGGCTAAAACTGATTATTTCATTTAGCTCTGAAAGGAGTAATAAAGGGTATACTGCTTTTCTTCAGACTCTTAGAATTATGTGAAGATGTTTAAAAGTTAAACATGTTTTTACAAACACAACATTAATTTTTATTAATTTCTATTATATAAACTAGATAATAATTCCTAATCTAACTCTGACACACAAATCCAGATACCTCACCAACTAGACAATTAAAATTCCCAAATCGGCTCAATATACTTCTAATTTTGAAATCACTATTTTGCACCAGGACATTAATTGGAAGTGTGTATAACTTCTGAATTTTCCATTTACTAAGCTAAATAAAGTAATTTTTATAGGAACAAAACCCTCTACAGCATGACCTTTCTGCTGAAAATTTTGGGAATCAACACTAATATTTAATTTTTAAAAAAAGGAGTCCCAAAACATAAAAGAAATATGCTAATATTATAAAAAGTCTGGATCCAATTTACCTGAAGGAGAGCCATGTGTTGAGGTCATACTTTTGACCTTGGAGTCAGAGAGTCGAGAGATACTGTTAGCTCTAATTCTAGGAGAAAATTTATCTGAAGGTACTAATCTGGCTCCACTTCTAATGATGGCTTCTGCGGTCCGTGAAGAGGCACTGCTTCTAGAGATTGTTGCTTCAGAGTCACTGCGAGCTGATAATGAGCCAAGCCTTGTTCTACGAGGCTGAGCTAACAAATCAATCCTAGAAATGTTACGCCTTCCTGTGGGAGGTTTCGATGTCGAACTTGTTGTGGACACTTCAGAAGCCACAGATGCTTTGTCAGCATCGGCGAGTTCACTGTCTGAAGCTTCACCAAGTCGGGCTCTGCGCAAGAGGGAAGTCCTGGTGGGTCGTGGCCTTGGGAGAGTGGTTGATTTACTGGATGCACCAGGTGCTCCAGGAGAAGTCTTGGACTTAGTTACTTTACTTCCTTCCAGTTTGGAATGTGCATGCTCATCCGTTGAGGTAAGTGGAGTCCTTCCGTGAGATTTACAAGAGTAAGTTTCCTGATCAGACGACATAACATCAGAGATGGCTGAATGAGGTACACTAGAGGTTTGGTCATCATCTGTTAAATCTACTGAAGGCTGCCTTATTCTTCCACTGGACTGCACAAATTTACGACCCTCTGCCCTAGAACCTACGTCTGTGGAACGACTTTTTGTTTTCTTTTCAATTTTCTCCCTAGCACCTGAAGATGATGACTTTGTAACATCTTTGGAAGGAGAACCTGTGGAACACCTGTCTTTATAGAGACTAGTGAAACTCTTTCGCTTCTGGGTTGACTTTCTTTCAGTCTCTCCAGTAACCAGACTGATGGTACTAGCTGTGTCCACATCAGATTCAGGTGAAATGGAGTTGTCTCTGTTATAACTGGGAGTATCTGGGCCTTCATCAGTTTTATTATCTTCACGCAGTTTAGCTTCTAGAAAAGCCATTACTGCTTCTGTGTCTTTTAGAATAAGGGTTGTGTCCAAACTAGAATCAGTATCCATAGAATCACTTCTTTCTCGTATTCTGCTGGCAGTTGTTAACGCTAAAGAAGAGGATGTAGATGAAGCCTGTTTATTTATATGGGGAATAAGTTCTATGGGTATGTTGGGGCTAGGTTTCTCTATAGTGAAGCTTCCTTGCCGCACTAATGACTTGGAGGATTCCTTCTTGTCTCCTCCCTTTGAAGTCTGACTTTTCAGAATTTCCTCAGCTTTTCTTCGTTTACCCTCGTTTTGTATCACTCTTTCTCCTTTGCTTGTAGAAAGTCCTGGAATTTTTTCTTGAGGTTGTGACTCCTGTTTAAAAGGTTCCTCCCTACATCTATCTATCTGACCTGAAATATTTTTTGAAGAAGATAATTTAGTAGGTGTCCACTGTGCCTGTTCCTTTTGTTCTTGTTGCTGGATTTTAGCTAATGTTTGCTTTACAAAAGAAGCTTCCTTATCAGTTTCACTTTTCTCCTTTCCAGAATAAGAGCTGCCTAAGTGAAGCAGGGTTTTATTATCTCCACCACTTTTAAGAGTCTCACCATTTACTGCCCTGTTCATTTTACTCAGGGCTCTCTCAGCATCCTGTTTATCTTTCTGGTATACCTGTGTAGGTGCTTCTTTCTCCTGAAGTTCCGTGTCTTGCTTTTCTCCTATCTCTGACCTCTGTGCTATAACCTTTGTTCTGGAGCTCTCAAGAGACTTCTCTTCATTTGGAAGCTGGGGAAGGGTTCGTCTCTTTCTCTCTCCCTGACTAGCCAAGGAAGTTGTTGAGCCAGTACTTCTCACTGAAAGGCCAGATTCACTGATATCTGTATCTATAAAATAAAACAACAAATAAGGAACTTACTGGGGCAAACGAGTACCATATTACCTTAGATTCTGAAGTTAAGAAATGGCTTAAGTATAAAGTAAAACTTTGAATAAATAAGCCAACATTGTGACAGTGTAGTTTAAAAAGAAAATACAACGCCAAAATGCACAAATAGGTAGATTACTAATAGGAGAGTCAAGAAAGCAAATTGTGTGAGATGAAAATCAGGGTCATCTGATCTTAAACCTACATCTGTTGCTCTCTTTTTTCGCTTAATGTGTTTTATGGCAGAGAAGTTTACTGTGTTCATTCTTGCTTTTGTGACTTGTCCCATCTGTGAAGTTTTGCTCACAAAAAATGGACTCTATGTAGGGTACATAGAATTGCAAAAATAATGACTAATAAACACTGTTTATTTGTTATACTTTGAATTACATAGTAAAGAATAATAATACACCTGGTTTTTAATAAGCATTATTATCTACTGAAAGAATGACAAGTTTGGATTTCCAAAGTAAAACAGAAAATGTAGAATTTTAACAAGGTTTTCTAAAAAAAAAAGTCAAAGCTCATTAAAAGATTTTTAAAAATTATAAGAACGGAAAAAAGGTGACAGGACTTGCCATAATTTTACAAACTGAGGTATTTTTAAATTATGATCTTCTGGTATATTAAAGCCTCAAACTGAGAAGCCAATGAGAAAATATATAACTTTGATGTTTCCATGTGAGAGACTTTGAGAATACTACTTAAGGAGGACTTTCCTGACTGCTTATAAATGGAATGTATTTCTGAGAAAAGGGATCTTTTTAGGGAAATATAAATTAACATATAAAGCATTTAAATCTTTTGGGGATAAGTGGGAAAAAGATACTAGATATAGCTTCTGTGGGTCTTTTCTTCCCTTTATAATTCTAAAATTTTAGCATTTAAACTTCATAGCAATACTATGGTTATAATGCAGGAAAATACCTAATAACTTACTGATGTAACTTTAATTTAGCAATTAATCATGTTATTTGGTTATGTCTTATCTCCTTAGTGCTACTTGAAGCACTAAACTGTAATAGCTATTTTATCTTTTTGTATTTTTCTAGGATTTCTCACACTGTCCTGGCTCCTAACACACACTCAATGAATATTTGACGAGAACATTTTAGATTATAAGTAGATTTATCAGCTTATCTAAGTAAGTTCATTTAGAACATGAAACAGGAATGAAATAATGAAGGCCAAGTACTATTGATTTTTATAACAAGTATAAAATTTTGCTTTCCACAGCTAATAATAATTTTATAATGATTCTTTTGTAAATTTGCCTAGCTTCTCTGTCTGTTTTGTTTCCCAAACAGTAATCAGTTTATGTGAACCAAGCTGCAAATTACTCTGTCTTTCCAAAGATTTTTGGTAATATTAAAAATTACTTCTAGCTTCTATGATAAATTATATAGCTTTTCTAGTACACTGATGTGTACCTTGCTCAAATACTTGCTGACTAATGTTTACAAAATTCCTAAACAGATTTCTGGGTGTCACAAGTCAAAGACAAAATAAATTTCTATTTCCATTTCCAATAATACAACTAAGAATACAGGTAAAAAGCCACATACAAATTCTCCTTGAGTTCTATTTTTAATTACGAATGTAATTAACTGAATCTAATAACAAAATCATAAGAGGCATATAATTTTGTGTTTTTTTAAAGAAACTTTATATTTCAGTTCACAGAAATATAATAAAAAGGTAATAAAAATCATATTACATAGGTTTGCAAATGATGTATTAAGTAAATTAAATACATATTAAGTAAATTCTTTTTCATTGAACATATAGCATAAAGTGGCATTTAAATATTTGTTGTGTTAATGAATGGGATAGTTTGGAACTGTGTTAGTCTTATTTTTAAATTTTCATCTATATATGTTGTATACATATAAAGTCACATATAAATTTGTGTGAGTGTGTATATATATGCTTCATCTACAAATTATCTCTTTATCTTCAGTTAGGGGTATATTTTAATGATATCTGCATTTTTATTGAAAATAAAATCTATATTTAGTATGAGCATGAGACTATGTGAATATGTTTATTTAGGTTTAATTTACGTCTCACTATATAGATTTAGCTTATAGTATTTTAAAAATTGATGTATGATTCACAAAAAAAAAGAAAGAAGGAAAGAAAATACCATTCTCTAAAGAAACAGGTACAGACAACTCCATTATCCTTTCTTCTTGATCATGCCTTGTATGATTGGCAGCCAAACTAGCCCATTGTGAAACCCAACGCTTGTTTCCAGATGAAGATGTGCCTTCCTAAAGGAGAGAAACAAGAAAATGCAATGACCTAGTCTGGTCAAATCTGATTCTCGTGTTCACAGAATTCCATTTAGTCATTAAATTCCATTTAACCTATCATACAAAGCAATATTTAAACCTCACATTGATATATTATCATGTACTAAATTTCCTCATATATAAATTGAAGATTTTCTAGGCACCTCTTTTAACTACAACATTATTACTGTGAATGTAGTATAATTTTCTGTACTTATTAAGCACTAACAATGGTACTAAAATAAACTCTTAGAGCTTAAAATTTACTGCTACTAAATAAACTCAGGCATACTACAGTAGCTTTGTGGCTACCACAGTGAAGTTAGTTCTACTCCATTCTACAGAACGGAGAGTTTAAAGACCTATTTCTAAGTTGTTCTCCAGCCCTCTAAATGTTTCCAGGAATCAGATTGGTTCCAGAGTCTCTAGGAGTATTAAATCTCCCAGGTCATGTCTTCAGGGATTTCAAAAACAAACCCAAAGCTTGAGGCTTCTTTCTACAACACTTTAGTACTTCCAGAAGAAGCTAGAAATGACTCAACCTTTAAGGATTTTTGTATAACCAGTCTGAACCTAGACCTGCCCCTGTCTACATCTGTCCTTAAGGCAAGTACTTAATCAACTGTGAAATAGAATTTAATTCATGATATGCTTCCACATACTTATGGATGTATATTGGTAATTCTTAAGACTAGGTCAATCTAGGCATTTAATATGGAAGATCTAGGAGTATAGAAAAAATGTTTCCTCACTGAAAGTTTAAGCCAATGCTTAGTATTGAACCTGTAATGACAACTAAGGAATGGAAAGCTCTGACCAAATTTTATTCTGAATTATTCAAAACAATATTTTATTAAAAGTGTCAAATGACAGGCTAGAAACTGATAAATATTTCATACAGGCTATATACTATATGATTTCAAGAATAATAGATTAAAGTAGTATGTTGTACACATAGTGACATACATACAGTGAAGCCTAAGGGTACCAAAGTCTGCTGAATCTTTGAATTTCCTCCAAGGTTTCGTGGGAGCTGCTCACAGTTCTGAGACTGAAGGAAGTACCAGTACAAATCATGTTAGGAATACCCACAACAGGGTGGGTTTCAAAGACACACATTTATGTAGACTCATTCTGTGCAGACTGTTCTAATGGCTTGTTTAGGTGACTCCTTCAAAGGCAGGTACATACTCAGGCTATATATAAATTTACTTGGCATGGGCTGAAGGGATAGAGAGGAGAAGAGGAAGTCCTACAAGTTCACAATCACCAGCACCCTTTCTAGATTAATCAGAATACTAAAACATTGCTTCAAGTAAGTATCACTCGCTTTCAATAAGTAAATTACGCATCTCATAAAACAGAAATCAAAATAAAAATTCTCTAAGATGAAGGAGGAAAAAAGAATACTAAAATACAGTAATTGTTTTGACAGTTTTCAGGAAATAGTAGACCATAAAGGAAAAATTTTTACATTAATAAGCAAATATATATGTGTATTTAGTTGTCTATAAAGAATACTTACATTTCACACAAATACAATACCTCATTTATATTTTGTTTTATTTATATCTTAAGATTTTATTTTATTTATAGTCAACATTTATTTACTACTTGTATATTTTAAATTAACTCATTTCCTGAAAGGCACTATAAGAATAAGAGAATGAGTTAAGAAATCAAGTCTCCTTAAGGTTCAAATTCTGGCTCCACAAGGTACTAGTTTTAAGACACTGACCAAATTAATTTCTACATACTTCAGTTTCATTATTTGTAAAATGGTACGCAGAAAGCGTCCACTGAATGTTAGATCTTGTTAGTTGAATAAATTATAATTAATTAATAATTCTCAGTCATATACATTTTTTTTTAACACTTCTTTCCGACATATCAGTGTAGAATGAAATTCTAATATTTCTGATAAGGGAATAAACATTTGTTGACTGCATAAATCTCAGACAATTACGATGCTGGGTACTTTCTATGCTTCACATCCTTCCCTGTAAATAGGTTTTATCAAAAATGCCATTTGTATAGATGAGAAAACTGAAGATGAGAGAGGGAAAATGACTGACTCAAAGGTATTCTGTTAAATGTGGCAGTTCTGGGATTCGCACTCAGGTCCTAGAAGCTCTACTATACTACACTGACTCCAAAACTATCTTAACCAAGCCACCCTTAATTAATTTCACATTATTCTAGTTACATCCTGGGCTGCACTACAAGGGCACTTATTTAGGTTTATAAGTTGTATCTATCAGGCACTACCATACACATGCTTCCTGGCATGACAGATCTTTCCATTCCAAATACATGACCTCCTAGAAAGTATATGCAGTGTATATTTTTTTGTCTTATCTCATAATGTCAATTTGATTAGTGAGCATATAGTTCATTAATTGCTTACTGAAATTTAACATTTTCACTCACTGACAAAAGCATATTAATTTAAAGTATTTTACAAGAGGATATATCAATTGTTTATAATAATATACAGTTGACCCTTGAACAAAGGTGGGGGGGGTGAGGGGAATAAGGGTTCCAACCCTCTATGTAGTCAAAAATCCATGTATAACTTTGCAGTTGGCCCTCTGTGTCCATGGTCCCCAATCCTTGGATTCAACCAACCATGGATCATGTACTACCATAGTATGTACCTAGTGAAAAAAAATCTGTGTGTGAGTGGAGCTGTGCAGTTCAAACCCGTGTTGTTCAAGGGTCAGCTGTAATTACAAATGATAAAAATTTATATTTTGTGCATGTAAAAAATATGAGAAAGATGTGTATACCTCTGAGCTGTGAAATCCAGGTGTACTCAGTGGCTTTCTTTCTTCCATTACTACTGCAGCAGAATTGAGAGCCCAATCTTTTACCAGATCTTTATGTTTTTCTTTGATAACAGGCCTATTATAATCTTGATTGTCATCTACTCCAAATACCTAGGAGGAGAAAATTATTTTATAAATGAAAAGTCTGAGTACCAGATTAATATGTGAGTATTATCAGTAACTACAGAGGCAAATAATATTTCAAGTTAATTTCATAGGTAACTTCAGTAATGAGGGAAACTTGTTTAATGATAGGGTAACATCCAATAGGAGTAACAGCTGGAGACGAAAACAGGGCAGTGACAGCTTATGTAAATGTAAATGTCCTTTTTAAACATTTAGCAAAATGTACTATTTGATAATAAATAAGAGATATTCAGGATATTACCTTTGCTTTGTTAAAAGATGTTAATAATGTTAAGCATTACAATAATGCCAAGAGTTAGGAAAGAGTACCACACCACTTCAGCTTGTTTTCAGCTTGTCTCTTTGCTCTGTTATTTTTGAGAAGCATGCTGGAAGCTTAAAGGTATGGCTGATTTTATCTGTTCCTTCCCTAACAGATGCTTAACATTTACATATATGAGTTAAATTTATACATATAGTTTTCTAAGGTCCTAAATGACAGATTTTAACATATGATCTTTGTATAGAATATACCATAATTCTCAAACTTTGTATAGAATATAATTTTTAAACTTAAAGGCCTTTGTTTGAAATGCAGATTCCTGAGTCTGTTCACACAGATCAGCATTTTCAATAAGAAGGCTGTCTATGGTCAACACTTCTGAAATATTCTAAACACAGACACCAACAATCAATCATGTGCCTTTAAGGGCAGTTACCTGAGTCTTACTCATTTATTGGCACATAATAGGCCCTGAATAGACTGGGAAAAGGTTATAACTAAATAAACTTTAACCTTCTGTTTTACTATTAAGCCTACTTTGTTCCCAATGCTTATTATTTACAGGTAATAGTTGTGGCTCTAATTATCACAATAAAGAAAAATAATGTGTTTCAATTAGCACTTTGTAGAAAGGATCTTTAGAACATAACCAAAGAGCCTTCATTTTCTACCAAAAAGGAAAAAACCCTTAGGTTAAACTATTTTCCAGAAACCTTTTTAATGATATAGTATACCTAGCTGATAAATTCTGAAGTCCACATTTAGTAAAGCAGATATCAAATTTTCAAATTCACTAAACTTGGAAATGTTACCACTAGATGGCATTACTTAATATTTAATTCAAATATAACTGTATAGTTTTCAGGAATTATGATTTAATATTCTGTTGAACCACTCAATATTTTAAATTATCTTTGCTTTAAGAGCAAATTGTGTATTAACTTTAAATCAAATATAAATTTTAATAATACATGGAAGCACAGTGTACAGAAGGAAAAAACCAAACCTGCTTCATTTTGCTAAACAGCAGAATTCGTAAGTTTAACAAGAACAGCAATAAAACCTGCTAAGTATACCTTTCCATGTGCTCTGCCTTCAACCCCACTTATAAAGAAAGAAATTAGAACTACTAAGTTATGTGACTATCTTAAAATAAAATTTTAAAATTATTTCTAACTCAAGTCACTGAACTCCACATTTACTGAAGTTTATTTCCTTATTTGTATAATCACTAGAAAAAAATTACAGTTCAAGTTTGGGAGTAAAAGACAAAAATAACCACATGTGATTACTTGCATGTTGCATCTCTCTGGCATGTTAATTTACAAATTACCTTCAGTTAATTTCTGATTTGATGATATTTAATTCTAATAATGGACTTCCAAAACTTGATTTCTTCAAATATCTAAGCACCAGCAGTTTCAAATATATTAAATCTCTCCAAATCGCTTCTGACTCTATTTTGAAATAATAACAAAAGACCCACACACAGAGAACTAATGTTTTTAGGGAGGGGAACTGAAGTTGTACAGAAAGAGTACTCAGATGACTTTCTACAGATTCCTCTTAAAACATTAGAGATAGCTGTGCATATGTATCTGTCAGAGAAGTAGCAATTTATTTTCCAAGCAAGTGATAGGGCCTGAAGTACTGCTGTATGAGCAAAGAAGCCTTCAAAGTTCATATCTGTATTTTTGATAGTGTTTTGAAAAATTAGTAATAGTTACAACTAGCTCAGCTTGAAATCCAAACTGTCATTTTCGTGTCTAGGTACAAAAAATCCACAACTTTCGTGTGAAAACAAAGACAGAAACAGCTATACTGTCTATATACTTTGAAGCTATAATACTTTTCATATCTAAAAAAGTACATATAATCTGACATGCAATATAATGCTTAAACAGAACTTAAGAGCTCCTCAAAGCAGAGACCAAGTTTGCTAGATTTTCTCATCTTTTCATTCTAGATTTTGTCCCTAGGTGATTCCACCCATATCCAAGGCTTCACTTAAATCACCAACTGTAGACAGCTGCTCACCTATCTGCACTTTCTCCTCCTAGATGGCTCAAGGGTATTTCAAATACAGTACACTAACCCAGGCTCATGAATCTCTTCTCTTCCCCACTCTGACCAGGGCTCGATTAAACCCCCAAACCTGATAAGAGTACAAAATCAGGTGTCCCTCACTCAGCTAGGAACTTTTTTAGGCTAGAAGTCTAAACTGAGGAAGGGAGAGAGATCAGATATCTGTCCAACTTTTATGCTTCCACTCTAAGTAGAACCCTCCTCCCCAAGTTTGTCAGTCAGTTTTTAGTTCTTCTGAAGCGCATGGGGAGGAAGGAGGAGTGGTATGGGAAGAGAAAATTTCTTTTTGAACTTATATTCTCTGAGCTCTCTGGGACTGGCAGTTTAAAGATAACTCATTTACCTTAGGGGTTGGGAGTGGCTTTCATGTACTCTCTCCTACAGTTCCCATGAGCCACGTGGATGCATCTCCATACGGGGGAGTGACCTGTGACCCTCCCCACAGCCTCTAGGTTTAGGGTAAGAAGACAGAATTCTGGAACATGTTCTCAATCTTTTCTTTTGAATATGTGTATGTGATATCTGGCATCTCACTTTGGGATTTCACAGCTATATCTCATTGACTACTTTAAACAATTTTAACAACCTGTTACTGAGATATGGTACTTGTTATTTGTAGGCTACTGGGCTCACCACCATAGGGCATTTAATATGTATATAATATAGATATAACTCAGTCCTTGCTCTCGAGGAGTTTAGTCCAAAACAGGAGCTTAGGAAAAAAAAAGAGAATGTCACCTGAACCATGCAGGGGTATTTTGCAGTTAAAACAATATTTCTATAAGAACCAGACAATATTTTTAGATTTTAGTTTTAAATTTAAAGAAACTAAACATTCTTCAGATGATAAAGGGCTAGTATATACAACACAAACCAAGCCTATGAAAAGTTTGCCCTTGGTTTTTCACTAGCATATTACCATTATCGTCATTTTTGTTTAAAAGTTCAGACTGTACTAAAAATGTCCACCGTTTCTAATTCTGAAATTGGAGGTTGGGGAAGGGGGAATAATGGTATATCAAACCAAAGAACACAGGATTAACTTTCATGGGGGTAAATATTCCACCTACTGAATACTTGTAAAGAGAGGTCAAATTACATTTGGCAACCTCAGACATAGGTGGCTTGCTTCTTGTGACAGAAAGTGGAGACAGAAGGGGTGGGGGAAGGGAGAAGACTTAGGCATAGAAATACGATAATACAAATGTAGAGCAAAATGGCAATTCAATAGCAATAGTCTTTTATTTATTAGCTAAAAAATTTTCCAGATCAGTTGAAATTCAGAATTTATCTTCCCACAGAAATGAGAAACATAATAGGTTAAATATCAAGCTTTTGTAGGCCTATTTTAAAATAACAACGGAAGAATGGTACTGCATTAGTATACTGATCATATCAAAGTGTCTAAGTAAAAATGCACTCAAGTTTCACCCTCAGATGATGAGAATGTCTCTTTCTTCAATGAGCAACGACCTCCTGGGTAAGGAGAGCAGGGTCTCTACCAGTTCAAATCAATAGTAGAGGTTCCCATGGCTTATGGAAATCACTTCACACATAAATAGTTCAAGAACTATGCAGAATGCTAGCCACTAACATCAGGGAACAAAATCAGGAAGATTTAATAGAGGAGAATTTTTTTTAACTTGTAATTTTCCATGAAACTCTAATTTCATTTTTAAAATGGAAAGTCCCACAAATTCAGTGGAATAAACTGTTCTGAATGTTTAACATTGTTATTTTTATAACATATTTGTAATCAACTTTTAAATGGAAAATTCAGACAAAATTGTTAGAAAAAAAGGAGTTAAGAATGGGGGTAGGAGAGATATTTTATAATTTATCATGGTATACAAATAAACACATATACATGCATGCTCATGGAGCATTATTCACAATAGCCAAAAGGTAGAAGCAACCCAAATGTCTATTAATGGATGAATGGATAAATAAAATGTGGTATACCCACACAATGGTATATTATTCAGTCATAAAAAGGAATGAAGTGTTGATGCATGCTATAGCATGGATGAACCTTGAAAAGATATGCTAAGTGAAAAGTAGCAAGTCATAAAAGGCCACATACTATGAGATTCCATTTATATGACATGGCCAGAATATGCTAATCCACTGATGCAGAAAGTAGATTAGTGGTTGCCAGGAGCTGGGGGACGGAGGAATCTGAAGTGACTGCTTAATAGGTATGGGATTTCTTTTTAGGGTGATGAAAATGTCCAGGAATTAGACAGTGCTGATGGTTGCATAACACCGTGAATGTACTAAAAATCAATAAACCGCACACTTTAAATGGCTAACATGGCAAATGTCATGTGAATTTTACCTCCGTTTTTTAAAAAGGGCACTATCTGGCCTTATCTTCTTCCTTTTCACCTTTGTCTGGGTAAATCTTTGTCCTCTCCCAAAATCTATCCTACATCCTTGATTCTTCCCATTCCTTAGGAGTCTTACAGCCACAATCTCTTCCCTTTCCATCACTGTTTACGATTCTTTTTCTATTAGCTCCTCCTTTTGTATATTCAAATCACACTCAGGTCTACTCTAATGCTTCTATAGTTAAAATGTCCAATTTCTCTCCTCTTTATGGCTTATTTCATTGTCATGAATTCTTTTCTTTCATCCCTAAAATCTGACTGCTCATCAATGACCATCTTACCTTTCCTTTCTTTGCCAAACAGATTCTTAAGCACTAAGTCGTTAGGTAGGTACCGCTAGAAATGCAAAGGTATCTCTAGTTTTCTACTAATCAAGGCAATTCCCCTGAAACTTATACATTTCTTCTGACACAACCATGTTTCTTAGTACAAGAAATCATGTTTCTTAGTACAAAGAGAAGCTTATAAAACATACAAGGTTTTAAATTATACATTTTAACAAGTTACTTTGAAATCAAGATATAAACTAGTTTCAGCACATAAAATACAGGAAAACCTGTTTGTGGAGGCCTGACTGGATTTAACCAATCTATAAATTCAATGAAATAATTTAGCTAATATATAGCTAACCACATACAAATATTGATAAAAATGAAAAAAGCATGTCAAAAATTTTTCTTTCTCATTCATTCATTCAACAGATATTGAGTGTCTACTACATACCAGGCACTGTTCAAGGCACAAGACATACAGAAATGGTCAAGGCAAATAAGATCATTCTAGAAAGGACAGAAAGAAAGTAAACTAGCTAGAGGTAAGTTCTATAAAGACAATGAAACATGGTAGTAAGAGGGGAATGCTAGGGCTATTTTAGGTAGGGTGGTTAAAAAAAAGCCTCTGAAAGTAAATTATGAGAAGGAGGTAGGCATGCAAAAACAAAACAAAACAAAAAAACCACACAGGGAAGAGCTCATTAGACTAGAGCACAGTAAGTGGAAAGCCCCTTAAAAGCAGGAAAATAAATAAGATCGCATACAATAACAGAGAAAGGAAAACAGGGGCAAACCTATTAAATGTTAAGCTTTTGACTGAAAAAAAGGTGAGGGTTCCCTTATGAAGCTTTGGGAATTAATATAGCAGGATAGGGTTTCCTATACCTAAGAAGAACATGGGGTGCTACGAAGGGGAGAGGAGCATCAATCAGAGTGACCAAAAGTAAATTCTCCTGATAGAAAATTAAAAAAAAAATTGTTCAGTGAAGAGACCGCAAGAAAGAAGATTAGTATAAGAGGAAGAAAAATCAAGCTGTCATAATTTACCTGTTAAGAACCACTATTTGCTTTGGCCCATTAACTCAGATTATTTTCTGGATTGACAGGAAGTAGAAAAAAATGTTAAGTCAAAATCCAAATGCAGCCTCTGTTATCAATGTCCTCTCTTACGACTCAAGCTCTTATTTGATCTCCTATCCTTTAGTTCCCATACATCTTGATTGGGTGTTTGAGTGGACTTTGAACATGCCTCCTTCCTCTGTGTTCTAACTGGCACGCTCTACCTAGATTCTGACTCTGGTTTATCATGGTTCCCTGGCTCTGACTGGGACCTAATGTAAAATCTTGCTGTGAACTAGAGTTTGGAATATCTCCATTCCAAACTGCTTAAACCTGGATCTAGGTTCTCAGCACGGACTTCCTCTGGGCTGACGCACTGCTGTAGATGTTCTTCATTCCACGTTTCCAGTCTTGTTATAGTTCTTCTGGTTCTGGATTTTTCCCTACCACCTGCTGCCTACAGAATCAGCACTGATAGATACAAGGCCCCATGAGGGGAGAGAATATGCTAATAAGAGGTATTTGGGGAGTCAAAACTCAGGAAAGGAGAAGTATCTGGAAGAACTGGTCTATGGTATGAAATTTATGGAGAAGAGAAATACTTTTTCAAAAGAACCTCAAGCCCTCTACAATGACCAATTTTTTCCTTTTCATTTAATATTTAGCTTTCTGTTTTCACTACAAATCTTCCTCATTTAGCTTAAAAGGCTATGAAGCAGCCCTGACAACATCCTCCTCTTCCCTCGGCAGAACTGTGGACGAAGGAGTGGGGAAAGAAACTGGTACTATGATGGGTTCTCTAGGTACCATAGGGAAGTCAAAGGAGGGAGGTCCAGGGGAGATTATCATTGCAATGGAAGATAATTACCTTTAATCCAGGCAGTTAACAGCACTTTCTTATTATAGCGCATCTCCATGTAAGCTTAGATGTAAAACTTAAGAGTTCTTTATAAATAACAGACATTTGTGTTAATATTATAAAAGGTAAATTTGGGGACAAAGCATAAAATAAGCTTATCTACTGATAAACACACAACACAAAAGTACAAACCAAAATGCTGTAATCCCATAACTTGGGGGTTGGGGTGTGGATATCTCAGCACCTTTTAACTACTTAACAATACAACCAACACTGAAAAAGATAATAGGATTTCAGCTTGATCATCTCTTTAAAGAGATCACATTTTAACAGTATGCAACTTCTCCTGAGTTAAGATGGAAACATATGTTCTGCTTATCTTCTCTAGACCCAGAAATACAATGTATTTTGGGGAAAAACTGAAAAGGCATTCTAGTGCTTATCATATTTAATATCAGTGTATCATGTAACACTGCTGCTTACTCAACTTTTTGAGTAAGTGAGTTTTTGACTCCAAGATACTATTTTCTTTTGGTTTTCTCTTAGTCCTCTGTTTGATCCTCCTTTATTCACTCTTATTCCTTTGTCCACCCACACTGGTGTTGCTAAAAATTTCATACTTTGCCTCTTCTCACGCTATACATTCTTTCCAAGTGATCTCATCTATTATTCTGCATTCACATCTACTCTCTTATAATTCCAAAACTGTTATTTTAGCCCAGACCTTTGTATCTTTCCTAAGATCCAGACCTTTATATCCAACTGACTACTGGACATGTCAGCAGCTTTTTAATTGCCTTCTCTGCTTCCAGCCTTTCCAATTTTCAATCCATTCTTCACACTTACAACAGTGATTTGCACATCACTGCCAGATTTAAAAGCTTTCAATGATTCACCACTGCCTTTAGCATTAAAAAATCTAAAGGTCTTCGTATGATATGTAGGGGCCTTCAAGATCTAGTCCAATCTCATCTCTCTAAAAGTAACTGTGGTCCTCTGAACAAGTCCTCTACCCTCCTGTGCTTTTGAAAAGGTTGCTCCATATTTTTGGAAAACCCTCCTTGACCATACCTGTTAAAGGATTAATTCCACATGTTTCAAAATGAGCTCAGTTGGCAATTAAATTCAATATTTATTGAGGACATTTTATATACCAGGCACTAGGTTCCTGCAGTCATGAAGTTTATATTCTTGTGTGCAGACGCATGCGTGTGTGTGTTATAGTGGAGTGGGGAGGCAGATAAATAAATAAGAAACTATCAACTGATTAAAAAGCTTATGATTAAAATGAAACAAGCTGATTTGACAATGACTAGGGAGGTTTCCTTAGATTGGATAGCTAAAGACTTCTCTGAGGAAAAGATATTTAACCTGAGATCCCCTCACGTAAGCTATTGGTACCCTTCCTTGAACAGTTTGTTTATCAAAGCATTCATCATACCGTTTTTAATTCATATGTTTTCACTTGTGTATTTCCGTCCCTCCACATACTTAGTTATTGAGGGGAAGAACTCTGTCTTTTCAGTTTCAATCTCTCTCTCCTAACACAAAGCCTGGCACATGGTTGATGTTGAATAAAGGTTGATAAAAGTATAAATTAATGAAATAAACCAGCTCTCAAATAAGGGAGTAAAAAGGGAAAGAGACCACATTTTTTCAGGACCAAACAACAATTAAATTCAGACGGACAACAGCTGATGGTCCCAACTTCCATCCCACACATCCTAACTTCAAAAGGGAGAAAATGGATGACAGAGCTTACCCAAGCAATTCGATATGATGCTTGAATCTACTCCCATCCTCCCAAAGTCCTTCTTATGCCTTGATTCTGACTATTTTTGGTCTTTGTTTTCTTCAGGCCCACAGGTTACCTCATTTTCTTCAGACATTTGTTTCCCCAGAGCCTGACTTTAGTTAGCCTGAATCTGACCTCTAGCTTTAACCACAGCTAGTAGAATCTCAGCTCTTTTTCTTTGGTATTCACAAGATAATGTAGTGATTCTTGTTTTTCCCTAGACTTACGGTCTTAGCTTTGTTTTCTGGTTTATACAAACCAAGAATGACTCTGAATTATCTACTTAGTCACATCCTGACATTATTCCCTTAAATGAATCCTGCTTTAAAATCTTGGTTTCCTTTATCCATAGTTTGACCATATAATTTGTCATGGAAACTGGGGCTCTTTTTGAAAATGAAAAAAAGATGCTTATGATAATTATAGACAGCAGGTATACACCAGGTTTTGTGGTCCCTCTCTCTATCCAGCAGTTTACTTTTAAAGAGTCTCATCTGCAACAGTGACTTCTTTCTTGGCTTTCTGCTATTCTGGCCAGGCTATTCCCTTGCACTGTACCTTCCACTTGAGCTTCAGATTTGGCCCTTTCAATGCTGAGGAACTTTTCAGGATTAATCAATACCTAGTGTAGAGATTCATATGTGGAAACTCCTAGTAAGGGTAATAACATAGCTAACATTTATAGACCTTTTAGTATAAGATAGGCATTGTAATAAGACTTTTATATATTTTATTGAATTCTTTTCATAACTTAGTGAAATCTCCAGTTTATTAAAAAAATAAACACAGGCTTAAAGAGGTTAGTTTACTCGAGTTTACTCAATGTACTTATATCTAGTACATGTAGGGTTTGCACTTAATCTCAAATCTGTCTGCCTGCAAGTGTTCACGTTCTTAAATACTACAATATAACCCCTCACTGTAAGATCTTTTAATAGAGAAAACATCAATAACTATGAATGAAATATCCATAAACCAAACAAAGCTATAATAGGATAAAATTAATATTAATCTGAATTTTAAAACTTCTTAGCACTCTCTTTTTTTTTTCGAAACCTATCCTTTTATTTTCTATTTGACAGTATTTTAAATAGCACTATACTTGTTCTCAATAACCAGAGGAAAAATTATAAACTTTAGAATAATCCGAAAGAAATGTCATTATTGATTCCCAATGATGAAAATAATTCGAAATCACCAAGAGTCATTTTCTATTGCTACCACCGTGTTCTTAGATTTCCTTCAATATAATCAGAAAAATCACTTTATCTGTTTCTTAATTGCTTTATTTCGCTTATTAACAACTTTCATAACATCTATTTCCTAAATTAATGGGTCTCCAAAAGTTTGGAGGTCTATACCCCAACAGTAAAAAATTTTGAGCATGTGCTCCTCAATAAATGGATATTAGAAATTACATACATACACTATAGAACACACTCCTAAATAGAAATAAAAACTATGAAGTTAAAAGTAAACACAGGCCTTCCGTGGTGGCGCAGTGGTTAAGAATCCGCCTGCCAAAGCAGGGGACACGGGTTCAAGCCCTGGTCTGGGAAGTTCTCACACGCCACAGAGTAACGAAGCCCATGCGCTACAACTACTGAGCCTGCGCTCTAGAGCCCGTGCTCTGCAACAAGAGAAGCCACCACAATGAGAAGCCCGTGCACAACAAAGAGTAGCCCCTCCTCGCCACAACTAGAGAAAGCCCGCAGGCAGCAACGAAGACCCAACGCAGCCAAAAATAAATAAATTAATTAAAAAAAAAAAAAAGTGCACATAAATCCAGGGCTTCCCTGGTGGCGGAGTGGTTAAGAATCCGCTTGCCAGTGCAGGGGACACAGGTTCGAGCCCTGGCCGGGGAAGATCCCACATGCCACGGAGCAACTAAGCCCATGTGCCACAACTACCGAGACTGTGCTCTAGACCCCGCGAGCCACAACTACTGAGCCCGCATGCAACAACTACTGAAGCCCGTGCACCTAGAGCCCATGTTCCACAACAAGAGAAGCCACCACAACGAGAAGCCCGTGCACAACAAAGAGTAGCCCCTCCTCGCCACAACTAGAGAAAGCCCGCAGGCAGCAACGAAGACCCAACGCAGCCAAAAATAAATAAATAAATTAAAAAAAAAAAAAAGTACACATAAATCCAGGGCTTCTCTGGTGGCGGAGTGGTTAAGAATCCGCTTGCCAGTGCAGGGGACACAGGTTCGAGCCCTGGCCGGGGAAGATCCCACATGCCACGGAGCAACTAAGCCCATGTGCCACAACTACCGAGACTGTGCTCTAGACCCCGCGAGCCACAACTACTGAGCCCGCATGCAACAACTACTGAAGCCCGTGCACCTAGAGCCCATGTTCCACAACAAGAGAAGCCACCACAACGAGAAGCCTGCGCACTGCAACCGAGAGTAGCCCCCGCTCGCCACAACTAGAGAAAGCCCGCGCGCAGAAACGAAGACCCAACGCAGCCAAAAATAAATAAAATAATTAAATTTATATATATTAAAAAAAAGTAAACGTAAGTCCTAATAATTTTCCTGTATCCCCAAGGGTTATTTACCTTGTCTACTCTCTAAAAGACCACTATGTAAACTCATCATCTGAACTAGTGCATCTCAAATGTTAATGTGCATATGAACCCTGCTTTTAAGCAGATTCTGATTCAGTATGTTTAAGATGGGCCTGAGATTTTGTATTTCTAACAAGCTCCCTAATGATGCTAATGCTGCTCACGTGCTGAGTAACCAGAACTTAAACAAGAGATTAATGTTTAGCCAAATATATGTTTCTATCTTCCAGGGGATAAAATATACAGCTGATTCTAAAGTCAACCTTCCATTACTGGAAGCAAAACTACTTTTTAAATCATACAACAATCATTATACACATTAACCAATAACATCAAAAAACAAATCTGAAATGTAAATAATCATCATGACTAGGTATACACTTGGTTAAACTCAGAGTATCATAAACACACTGATTTTGTTTTTATACACTTTTCTATCACCACAGACAGCACTGAATAGAAATTAAGAGAAGAAACTAAGGAAAAAGAACAAAATTGATTAAAACATATGTATTTTCATCTGCTTCCAAAATGAAATTAGTAGGCAGGAAACCTTTGTTTATTATCAGTTAATGTTCATGTTTATATTAACAGAGTCATAGCAATCTGGTTTTGATTTTTAGTTTTTAAATAAATGCAAAGTGAGAATGGCCAAAGTATAGCATTTGAAAAGTCAATCTTAAATTTATACAACTTTAAAAGGTCCAATCAGCTTATACGTACAGGACTTTACATATGAAACTCGGGCAAATTCAGAATATAAGCAGAATAAACTCAGAAAGCATTTTGGTCTTATTGTTAGTCTTGCAGTTCCCTAACAAAATCCTAAAGTTTCAAGATACTGACTACATGAAAACATTTTATACTCTCTAGTAATTTCCAATAGTAATACACCACGCGAAAACTAATATCATACCCAAATTTCAATTATTTACCTTGTCAATCATTTTTCTTGCTTCCACTTCCTCACTGTTGGGATTCTCTAACTCAATGGTATAAGTACCCTTGTCACTTTGGTCATCATCATTATCCTTTTCAGAAGCAGCAGAAGTAGCTTGATTTTTTAACATTTTATCCATCTCCTGGCTTGGTCTGTGCCCCAGACTCCCTGAACTTCTTAATAATGCAGTTTGTAGGAAGGGAATTGACACCGATGGCTCCTCTGATTTCTGTTTTAACAATTTCCCATGTGGAACACCATGCCCCCCTCTGTGGTGCGCAGAGCTAGTCTGTAAAGACAAAGAAACCACTTTGGCATCTGCTGTTGGAGATTTTGTTTTTTCAAGTTTTGTATGTGGTGCTGTATAAGTAGTTTCCTGACACAAGATTCCCGTACTGTGAGTAAAAGAATATGACCTTCTTTTTCTGGGACTGTCTTCATCAAAGAATGCAATCATAAAAGCAGTTTGACTTACAACAGCTTGGTCTTGATGCTTTTCAGTAGCCTGGGCCTTCTGTAGCTTCTTCTGTTCTGAATGGTGGCGCCTTAAGTGTTCCTCAAGAGTTGCACGTTTGCTACAGCGCCTGTGAGCCCCAGCATTTTCTGAGTCACTTTGTGTACCATCATCATGTTTATTTCCTGGACACAAAAAAGAAACCGCATAATAGAGAAGGAAAAAATCCCATGTAGAAAATTAGAAGCACATACAAAGGTGCTGCTTGTTTTGCCCCCTTCCCCTTTTCAATCAAAAGTCATATGTTCTTTTCAGTAACAGGCTCTGCAAACTTCCCTCAACTGCAATGCTTACATTCAAATTTTATCAACCAACAATGGGTCCTCTATAAACAACTGAATAGGATTACTTTTCTTTCTCCAAATTTTAACTTTATAATGGTTCACCAATGCCTTAACAGATAAGCAATGCTATATCATCTGTGACAGTCTGTATTTATAACATTAAACATTTATCCTGCCTTTAAACCTTATACCTTATTTAAGCAATCAAAAATTTATTTTTAGCATTAGAGAGAAAAAGACAGAAAAAAGTGTGATCCCACTGAAGTGCTTATCATTACACAGGAAAAGAGAATGCAAATGCCATAAAAAATGTGATGAAACTTAACTTTCAGTGACGTTCAAAACTTCCAAAAGTATAGCATACCTTGCCTTTTTAATATAAAAATGCAAATTTGTAGTTTCCACCAATTATTGTACAATTCTTTACAAACCTCTTTCTAGCTATGAGAATTTTTGCAATTTTGCATGTGTGCTCATTTAAACTCTGGTGGCTTCAGCGAGTTAAATAAAGCATGCTAAAAGGCCTAGCATGGAAAAGCACAGTCTATGAAATCCTACATAAATCTACCAGACAAATGGCATGATGCTAAATATAACTAGATAAAAATATGTCTTCTCTGTTAAGCATATAGAGTCAAGTTAGAATACTGTAGTTGAATTTTGAAAACATCAGCTTCCTACCAGAGGTTTTTTTGTTACCCTTCATAGTTCTATTAGGGATTAAATGTGAAAGTTTATGAAAATTACTTGATTTTTCACTGATTTAGAATTCTTATTATCTAAATAATAAGTACACTAGAAGAAAAAATCAAATTACAATTATTATATTATTATAGCATGAATTTAATGGAAAGTCAAGAGTTATTCTATGCATGTTTTAGATTGAATCACAAATGAGGGCTGAATCACAAATGAGGGCTTAAATGATAGCTCTTTAGAAGAAAGCTATAAATTACTCTAGTCAACCACGTGTATTCCAATACTTCCAGGACTAAATCTGAAATCTTTCTTCAAAGTAGCAACTACTGAAAATGCAATCTGAAAGGAAAAAAATGGTGTTTAATTTAATTAATGGAATTTGTGCCTTGGTAATTAAGCTAGGGATAGGCAGATGGAATGCAGAACCAAACAAAACTACTAGTTCAAATACAAAACTCATTAAAAACAGGACATTGTACAACCTATTTCATATTGCACTGGACGCACTGAAAAGGAATCCAGTTTGTGAGAGCTGTAAATAACTAAACTCCCACATTTCATGTGTAGTAAGACCAGACAACCCATATCACACACGTACACAATATGAAAATGCCATCTTTACAGAATTTAGTTCTTGTAACACCATACAAAAATTTGGCACTTATTTGGTGTCAGGTCCTTTCAGTATCTTTTCTTTAAGTTATAGGTTAAAAATTCTCTATAGATTAGCCATTTTCTTTTTTCAAAAATTATTATTCTTTTTGCATTTCTCAGTGTTATAGAAGATAACACATCTGATCAGAACTGCAATTTCTGTTCTTACTTAACAACAACAAAAAATCACTGGGAACTGTTCTTAACAAGATTCTTTCTGTTTTGTCTATTATTAATCAGGCATTAATATGTTGAAGTTCTTTCAGTATTTTTAAGGGTAGATTAGCTGTAACCTAGTCAGGAGTTGTGGCCAAAAAAAGCTGCAACTCTCCTAAAGGGTAAAAGTGTATGGGCTTTGTGAACATTATTTTCTTTAACTGTCCCAAAGCACGTGCACTTCACTCTTGCAGGAGCAAAGTTGTTTTGTTTTACCTACTTTCAAGTTTTTGACTAAGCAGTTGCTGAAAGTCTATTATTGTAAAATTGTTACAATTTGCTATACTTATATTTATCTAGAGACTAGATATATACTTTTGATATCTTAAATTGTGGAAAATCTTTATCTAATGATGGCAGCTCTGACTTTGGGGAAAAGTAAAATGTCATTCATAAATATGTCTGAAGAAATAAAATGGATCTATCTTGGATCAAAAATGAGTTATATTCACAAAGACATTTTCTTGGATGGTTTGTAAAATGGCCTGAAGGCAGCAAATCCAAAAGCAGGGTTCTAAGCAATAGCAACATACTAGAATGTATATCTACTTATAAATCAACTTTGAGGGATAATAATAATTTGTATAATTTCTGGTAAGGTTCTTAAATATCTAATAACGAATGTATAAATACAGTGTGAATGTGAGCATTAATGCCTCTATATGGAATCAAAATAACAGCTAAAACAGAAAATAGTTATTACAACTAAAAATACAGTTATGATAAAAGGATGTAATAAAAGTTTTTTGTTTTTCATTTTTCTTTTTTTTTTTGGCCACACTGAGTGGCATGCGGGATCTTAGTTCCCCCACCAGGGATGGAACTCGTGCCCCCTGCAGTGGAAGCACGGAGTCTTAACCACTGGAACTCCAGGGAAGTCCCATAAAGGTACTTTTTAATGGTGGCTTTTAAAAGGATATTTTAGCTCAGTTTTTTATGTTTATTAAGGGTGGTCTAAAAAAGATGATGTCATTTCTAAATTTTCAAAGTTCACAGTACTTTTTACATTATACGAGGATATCAGTATTATCTTATCCAATTCATAAAAATGATCAATTTACAAATGGGTAGCTTTCATTTGTGAGCTTTAACCTATATATATCAATACAGGTATAGGTCTCAATTATATATTTGTTATTATCTAGTAGGAGTAAAGACAACAATCACATGTTAAAAGTTCATATGCCAGGTAATTGCTTATGATTATAATTAAATATAGAAATAGGCCCTGACAAAGAATTAGGTAGTCACACCATCTCACTATCCTGAAATGCCTTAGAAGTAAATCAGAAATAGGTATTTCTTCATTAGCTGAACAGAATCCCAAGCCATAAAGTACAGGTTAAACCAGGGTCAGTCTTGTCAATGATAGTGAAGTCATTCATTGTTTATTCAAGTTACTGAGTACCTATCACATACTCAAGCCCCAGGAAAGAGATATAAGGTAAGTAATATATAATCTCTGACCTCAACGAGTGTTCTTTTAAAGCTCTTTAACTTTTTGTATAGTAACAGAATGGTCAGATTAACATGCAATCTTTTCCCTTATAGACAGCTTGTTGAATAAAATTAAGATAGAGTAACGTAAAACTGTATTCAGAAAATTCTAAATTAATTTAATTAGCAAAATCAATGGAAAAAAATGATCAGTTGATACTTCGATGTACAGGTATAAAGAAAGATTTTACTAACTTTGGTCAAGTATTATACTAATAAAACATATATAATAATTATTTCACAAATAAACATTCAACTACAATTTTTACAAAAGTCTTACTAGTGAAAAAATTCTTAATTCAATTAATTCCCAGTATCTCTAAACAAAAAAATTTTTGTTTCATGACATGAGTAATAACCTGAGAACAGTTTGAAACACTCTACCAACAATGTGACTATATTACCAAAGTAGAACTGTCAGCCCATTATCCAATGGCTTAAAACTTTCAAAATCTACATACTGCCATTTTACAGGAAGCACGTAATAGAGAAGAACAGAATTGAATATATCTTTTCCTTAAGTCAAGAAAATGATGAGAACTGCCTTCTAGGGAATTCCACTGGTGAACTGAATGAATCTTTTATTTCCATAAGAAAAAGAAACATATTTAATGGCATACATACAAATTTACAAAACCAATCTGGTTTTGGCAAGAAAATGAAGGCAGACTGTTTTGAATGAGTAAGTTGGATGTGGGCAGTATGGCTGGCTTTTGAGCTTTAAAATCAAATATAAACCTTCAAAAATGCAGAAGCTTTATACCATATAATTATTTATCTAATAGTAGTTTGGTAACTGTGAAGACTGAACTTTACCATAAAATAGCAAGTTCTAAAATGATCAATTCACTTTACCTTTCAACCTTTTTAAGTAAACTGGAACATCACTTTTAATACTTTTGGAATCCTCTTCTGATCTTTCCCATACCATCTGAGGAGGGTTGTTCTGTGCTAGCCAGTCAGCTACTTTGTTTTCCGGTGCCATCATTCCAGTTTGAATCCCTGGCAGGTCTTGAGTTCCAGGAGAAGACTTCTTTGATTTGTGGCGCTGATCAGAAGTAAATTTTGTCACATGATCTCTAATAGTTACTTTCCCTGGGGTACTGTCATCAAATTCAATGGTAAATGAAGCATGCCCTGCACCTGTTGTATGAGAACTTGGTGTGTCTTTTGTTGGGATTTCATGAATAGTACTCTCTGTTATTTGTGATGGTTGCTGAAATTCTTTTGTAGGGATTTCAAAATAACTTGGTTCCCTACAGAAAGGAAAAAGTACTTCTTCATTTGCAGCTGCAGATTGTTCCTCAACTTGCTTGGCATCTATGCTGCACCCTAATAAGAAAAATAAGAGAAAATTCAAAATATTTGGAAGCTTCTAGCACTTGAAGGAGTATAGTAATGGCCACTTGTATTATTCCATGGAAATCAGAAGGCAGATCATAGTCTGGATGAAAAAGAATGGCAAATGTCACAGAAGAGAAATAATTCTGATTATAAATGTAGCATTCAGTTACCAATAGGAGATGCAAGATAAGCAGCAGCAGTGGCAAAGGATAGCAAAGAAGTTAAGAGGTGGACCTTGAATGGCTAGGTCCATATTTTTTCCAACTTGGATCCAGAAATCATCAAAGTACAAAAGAACTGAAATCAAATGGAGATGGATATGCATGTTCAATGTACATATACAGAGAGATAGAAAAAAATATAAACTTCCTTATCAAGTAAGGAGGATGAAATATCTGAAATATCTATGAAAACAAGTAAATTTCCAAAGGAGAACAGGTGCTCAAATGAAGAAAGAAACATGATGTCAATATGTAAGCAATGTTCTGGACATAATGATTCCACTTACCATTCTTCACCATCACATTCAGAGACATTACTTTTAGAAGGACAAAAATAATATTACCAGGACAAAAATAATATTACCAATGTGTGATCCTTATAAGAAAATAGACACATTTTATAAAGAATAAAAGAATGAGTAAAGATAAAACATGTGGTTTGCTTGTGGCATTGCAAGCCAAGCATCAGTATGAAAACAAGTAAGTTAAAAATAGACAATTCAGTTGCCAGCCAATTAATTGCAAAAGGAAATTCATGTACATTTCTATACAGCAGAATACATCCAAGTGTCAAAATCCTTGGAGGAAAGCTGAATTACAAATCTCAGATCAACAAGAGCTGGCATAAGTAAGCAATTCTGGAACACTATTCCTCTGTTGCCCCAGGGACAAATATGAAGGTATAAAGATAAATGCATTTATATATAAAATATGTGAAGGCACATAAATGAAAATGATAACTGAAATGCTTTAAGCAAATGCAAAAAAAATTTAAAGATTAAACTGCCCCGTTTTTTCAGGAAACAAAAGAACTATTATCAAGATGGTAAAGAGTGAATTCAAATGAAAAATATTTCCCTAAGTTTTTTTTCTTCCCTCAGCCCCCGAAACCTCCGGTGCTTGTTCACGCACTTCCAGGGACCAGCAGCACGTCACCATCAACTCTTGAGAAACCAGGTTTTCTTCTCTACCTACATAATAGCAGTTACCTCTATTGACTCAAGAAATGAAAGCTGATTTTAAATTATTCTAAAGAAAACGTAATTACGAAGGCGTATTGAAAGTTCTCCGTATATAGTGCATTCAAAACTCAATATAGAGAGGATTAACCAAGATGGCGGAGTAGAAGGACGTGCTCTCACTCCCTCTTGCGAGAGCACCAGAATCACAACTGGCTGCTGGACAATCATTGACAGGAAAACCCTGGACTTCACCAAGGAGGATACCCCACGTCCAAGGACAGAGGAGAAGCCACAGTGAGACGGTAGGAGGGCCGCAATCAGAGTAAAATCAAATCCCATAACTGCTGGGTGGGTGACTCACAGACTGGCGAACACTTATACCACAGAAGTCCACCCACTGGAGTGAAGGTTCTGAGCCCCACGTCAGGCTTCCCAACCTGGGGGTCCGGCAACGGGAGGAGGAATTCCTAGAGAATCAGACTTTGAAGCCTAGTGGGAATTGATTGCAGGACTTTGACAGGACTGGGGGAAACAGAGACCCCACTCTTTGAGGGCACACACAAAGTAATGTGTGCATCGGGACCCAGGAGAAGGAGCAGTGGCCCTGGGGGAGACTGAACCAGACCTACCTGCTGGTGTTGGGGGGTCTCCTGCAGAGGCGGGTGGTGGCTCTGTTTCACCGTGGGGATAAGGACACTGGCAGCAGAGATTCTGGGAAGTTCTCCTTGGCGTGAGCCCTCCCAGAGTCTGCCATTAACCCCACCAAAGAGCACGGGTAGGCTCCAGTGTTGGGTTGCCTCAGGCAAAACAACCAACAGGGAGGGAATCCAGCCCCACCCATCAACAGTCAAGTGGATTAAGGTTTTACTGAGCTCTGACGCCACAGCAACAGGGAGGGAACCCAGCCCCACCCATCAACAGTCAAGTGGATTAAGGTTTTACTGAGCTCTGACCGCCACAGCAACAGTCAGCTCTTCCCACCACCAGAGCCTCCCATCAAGCCTCTTAGATAGCCTCAACCACCAGAGGGCAGACAGCAGAAGCAAGAAAAACTACAATCCTGCAGCCTGTGGACCAAAAACCACAGTTACAGAAAGATAGACAAGATGAAAAGGCAGAGGGCTATGTACCAGATGAAGGAACAAGAAAAAACCCCAGAAAAACAACTAAATGAAGTGGAGATAGGCAACCTTCCAGAAAAAGAATTCAGAATAATGATAGTGAAGATGATCCAGGACCTCGGAATAAGAACGGAGGCAAAGATTGAGAAGATGCAAGAAATGATTAACAAAGACCTAGAAGAATTAAAGAACAAACAAACAGAGATGACCAATACAATAACTGAAATGAAAACTACACTAGAAGGAATCAATAGCAGAATAACTGAGGCAGAAGAACGGATAAGTGACCTGGAAGACAGAATGGTGGAATTCACTGCTGCGGAACAGACTAAAGAAAAAAGAATGAAAAGAAATGAAGACAGCCTAAGAGACCTCTGGGACAACATTAAACGCAACAACATTCGCATTATAGGGGTCCCAGAAGGAGAAGAGAGAGAGAAAGGACCAGAGAAAATATTTGAAGAGATTATAGTCGAAAACTTCCCTAACATGGGAAGGGAAATAGCCACCCAAGTCCAGGAAGCACAGAGAGTCCCATACAGAATAAAGCCAAGGAGAAACACGCCGAGACACATAGTAATCAAAGTGGCAAAAATTAAAGACAAAGAAAAATTATTGAAAGCAGCAAGGGAAAAACGACAAATAACATACAAGGGAACTCCTATAAGGTTAACAGCTGATTTCTCAGCAGAAACTCTACAAGCCAGAAGGGAGTGGCATGATATACTTGAAGTGATGAAAGGGAAGAACCTACAACCAAGATTACTCTACCCGGCAAGGATCTCATTTAGATTTGATGGAGAAATCAAAAGCTTTACAGACAAGCAAAAGCTAAGAGAATTCAGCACCACCAAACCAGCTCTACAACAAATGCTAAAGGAACTTCTCTAAGTGGGAAACACAAGAGAAGAAAAGGACCTACAAAAACAAACCCAAAACAATTAAGAAAATGGTCATAGGAACATACATATCGATAATTACCTTAAACGTGAATGGATTAAATGCCCCAACCAAAAGACATAGACTGGCTGAATGGATACAAAAACAAGACCCATATATATGCTGTCTACAAGAGACCCACTTTAGACCTAGGGACACATACAGACTGAAAGTGAGGGGACTGAAAAAGATATTCCATGCAAACGGAAATCAAAAGAAAGCTGGAGTAGCTATACTCATATCAGATAAAATAGACTTTAAAATAAAGAATGTTACAAGAGACAAGGAAGGACACTACATAATGATCAAGGGATCAATCCAAGAAGAAGATATAACAATTATAAATATATATGCACCCAACACAGGAGCACCTCAATACATAAGGCAACTGTTAACAGCTATAAAAGAGGAAATCGACAGTAACACAATAATAGTGGGGGACTTTAACACCCCACTTTCACCAATGGACAGATCAACCAAAATGAAAATAAATAAGGAAACACAAGCTTCAAATGATACATTAAACAAGATGGACTTAATTGATATTTATAGGACATTCCATCCAAAAGCAACAGAATACACTTTCTTCTCAAGTACTCATGGAACGTTCTCCATGGTAGATCATATCTTGGGTCACAAATCAAGCCTTGGTAAATTTAAGAAAATTGAAATCATATCAAGTATCTTTCCCAACCACAATGCTATGAGACAATATCAATTACAGGAAAAAAACTGTAAAACAACTAACACATGGAGGCTAAACAGTACGCTATTAAACAACCAAGAGATCACTGAAGAAACCAAGAGGAAATTACAAAATACCTAGAAACAAATGATAATGAAAACATGATGACCCAAAACCTATGGGATGCAGCAAAGGCAGTTCTAAGAAGGAAGTTTATAGCAATACAATCCTACCTCAAGAAACAAGAAAAATCTCAAATAAACAACCTAAATTTACACCGGAAGCAATTAGAGAAAGAGAACAAAAAACCCCCAAAGTTAGCAGAAGGAAAGAAATCATAAATATCAGATCAGAAATAAATGAAAAAGAAATGAAGGAAACAATAGCAAAGATCAATAAAACTAAAACATTGTTCTTTGAGAAGATAAACAAAATTGATAAACCATTAGACAGACTCAACAAGAAAAAAAGGGAGAAGACTCAAATCAACAGAATTAGAAATGAAAAAGGAGAAGTAACAACTGACACTCCAGAGATACAAAGGATCATGAGAGATTACTACAAGCAACTATATGCCAATAAAATGGACAACCTGGAAGTAATGAACAAATTCTTAGAAAAGCCCAACCTTTCGAGACTGAACCAGGAAGAAATAGAAAATATAAGCAGACCAATCACAAACGCTGAACTTGAAACTGTGATTAAAAATCTTCCAACAAACAAAAGCCCAGGACCAGATGGCTTCACAGACGAATTCTATCAAACATTTACAGAAGAGCTAACACCTATCCTACTCAAACTCTTCCAAGATATAGTAGAGGGAGGAACACTCCCAAACTCATTCTACTAGGCCACCGTCACCCAGATACCAAAACCAGACAAAGATGTCACAAAAAAAGGAAACTACAAGCCAATATCACTGATGAACATAGATGCATAAATCCTCAACAAAATACTAGCAAACAGAATCCAACAGCACGTTAAAAGGATCATACACCATGATCAAGTGGGGTTTATCCCAAGAATGCAAGGACTCTTCAATATATGCAAATCAATCAATGTGATAAACCATATTAACAAATTGAAGGAGAAAATCCATATGATCATCTCAACAGATGCAGAAAAAGCTTTTGACAAAATTCAACACCCTTTTATGATAAAAACTCAAGAAAGTGGGCATAGAGGGAACTTACCTCAACATGATAAAGGCCATATATGACAAACCCACAGCCAACATCGTTCTCAATGGTGAAAAACTGAAAACATTTCCTCTAAGATCAGGAACAAGACAAGGTTGCCCACTCTCACCACTATTATTCAACATAGTTTTGGAAGTTTTAGCCATAGCAGTCAGAGAAGAAAATGAAATAAAAGGAATCCAAATCAGAAAAGAAGAATTAAGGTGTCACTGTTTGCAGATGACATGATACTATACATAGAGAATCCTAAAGATGCTGCTAGAAAACTACTAGAGCTAATCAATGAATTTGGTAAAGTAGCAGGATACAACATTAATGCACAGAAATCTCTTGCATTCCTATACACTAATGATGAAAAATATGAAAGAGAAATTAAGGGAACACTCCCATTTACCATTGCAACAAAAATAAAATAGCTAGGAATAAACCTACTTAAGGAGACAAAAGACCTGTATGCAGAAAACTATAAGACACTGATGAAAGAAATTAAAGATGACACAAACAGATGGAGAGATATACCATGTTCTTGGACTGGAGGAGTCAACACTGTGAAAATGACTCTACTACCCAAAGCAATCTACAGATTCAATGCCATTCCTATCAAACTAGCAATGGCATTTTTCACAGAACTAGAATAAAAATTTCACAATTTGTGTGGAAACACAGAAGACCCCAAAGAGCCAAAGCAATCCTGCGAAAGAAAAACAGAGCTGGAGGAATTAGGCTCCCTGAATTCAGACTATACTACAAAGCTACAGTAATCAAGACAGTATGGTACTGGCACAAAAACAGAAATATAGATCAATGGAACAGGACAGAAAGCCCAGAGATAAACCCACGCACATACGGTCACCTTATCTTTGATAAAGGAGGCAAGAACATACAATGGAGAAAAGACAGCCTCTTCAATAAGTGGTGCTGGGAAAACTGGACAGCTACATGTGAAAGAATGAAATTAGAACACTCCCTAACACCATACACACAAAAAAACCTCAAAATGCATTAAAGACCTAAATGTAAGGCCAGACACTATAAAACTCTTAGAGGAAAACATAGGAAGAACACTCTGTGACATAAATCACAGCAAGATCCTTTTTGACCCACCTCCTAGAGAAACGGAAATAAAAACAAAAACGCACAAATGGGACCTAACGAAACTTAAAAGCTTTTGCACAGCAAAGGAAACCATAAACAAGACGAAAAGGCAACCCTCAGGATGGGAGAAAATATTTGCAAATGAAGCAACTGACAAAGCATTATCTCCAAAATATACAAGCAGCTCACACAGCTCAATATCAAAAAAACAAACAACCCAATCCAAAAACAGGCAGAAGACCTAAATAGACATTTCTCCAACGAAGATATACAGATTGCCATCAAACACATGAAAGGATGGATGCTCAGCGTCAGTAATCATTAGAGAAATACAAATGAAAACCAGAATGTGGTATCACCTCACACCATTCCGAATGGGCATCATCAAAAAATCTACAAACAAAAAGTGCTGGAGAGGGTGTGGAGGAAAGGGAACCCTCTTACACTGTTGGTGGGAATGTAAATTGATAGAGCCACTATGAAGAACAGTATGGAGGTTCCTTAAAGTACTAAAAATAGAAGTACCATACGTCCCAGCAATCCCAGTACTGGGCATATACCCTGAGAAAACCATAATTCAAAAAAAGTCATGTTCCACAATGGTCCTTGCAGCACTATTTACAATAGCCAGGACATGGGAGTAACCTAAGTGTCCATCTACAGATGAATGGATAAAGAAGATGTGGCACATATATACAATGGAATATTACTCATCCATAAAAAGAAATGAAATTGAGTTATTTGTAGTGAGGTGGATGGACCTAGAATCTGTCATACAGAGTGAAGTAAGTCAGAAAGAGAAAAACAAATACCATATGCTAACATGTATAAATGGAATCTAAAAAAAAAAAAAAAAAAGTTCTGAAGAACCTAGGGGCAGGACAGGAATAAAGATGCAGACATAGAGAATGGACTTGAGGACACAGGGAGAAAGAAGGATAAGCTGGGACGAAGTGATAGAGTGGCATGGACATATATACACTACCAAATGTAAAACAGACAGCTAGTGGGATGCAGCCACATAGCACAGGGAGATCAGCTTGGTGGTTTGTGACCACCTAGAGGGGTGGGAGGGACACGCAAGAGGGAGGGGATATGGGGATGTAAGCATATGTATAGCTGATTCACTTTGTCATACAGCAGAAACTAACACAATGTAAAGCAATTATACTCCAATAAAGATGTTAAATAAATAAATAAATAAACCTATCCTATCTATCGTCATTTATTCATTTAGTCATTCATTTTGCTTTCCACGTCCTTACAGGTAACAGAGTAACCCTGAAGACAAGGGTTAGTAGTTTCCTACTACCACTACCTGAATACCCAAATAAAATGATGTGGCTGAACTATGAAGCAATAACTACAAAAAGCTGGCCCAGGGGTATAGCATTTATCATTTACTTGTCATTCACAATTCAAATGAGTATGTTCCCAATTTTCCTCCCTTGTGAAAAAAACTTCACAGTTAATACTGACATACTTTTAATATGCTTTCACATTATAACACATTAAAAAAGCAGAGATCAACAACTGCACATAACTACTTTTAAGATTATTATTTTCTAAGTTAGTCCTACTTCAAAACTGCCTTTACTCCAAGGATTAGAAACCCTGAGACTTATACAAGTTAACACCTAATTTAACCAAAAATCGCTTATCTAACAATGTCAAGCAGCACAACAGAGTGGAAAGGCAGCATATATGATATGATTAGTGGAAAGTAGGGAGAAGATTTGAAATCAGGTTAAGTCCTGTCTCTATCAGTCCTTAATTCTCATTTTCCTCATTGTAAAATGAGAAAATAATATCTACCCATAAGATTGTTGTGAAGATTCAGTGAGATAAGTTATCCAGAAAAAGTCTGGCACAAAGTAGGCACAAAAATAAATGTTTCTCTTACTTTTCCTCCTCCAACTCTTCAACATAGCTAATTAGGGAAACAAGAATCTAAAACCCAAAATCTAACTCTAAAATAAAAAACCCAAGACAGATATGACAACACCTATATCCTCATATTTGTGATCTTTACTACCAGGAAAGTCCTTCATTGAGAACCTTTTTTTGACTATTTACTCAGATTACATGTGGCAAATCTGGAGGGGATGTAAAAGCAAGGATTAAGGTCAGACATATTGCACTAAGAAGAGTCAAGTGGTCGAGATAAGTCAAAAAACAATCAAGAGCAGACACATGCCTCAAAAACACAGTAGTTCAGAACCATTCATTAAGTATATGGAGCAAACAGTCTTACATACTTCAAGTCTCCCAAAGGCATCACTGTAATGTATCACAGTTCAATCACTGATGTTCATAATGATGCTTCTGAGTCATAAAGCAAACATTTAAATTATATTCAGCCTTCTGTGCTTAAGAAGGCAATGACATTGGTAATTCATTTAATAGAAATTTAGGAAATGGTTAAACTTAAAAAAAAATTTCAGTTGTAAAAGTAAAGTTCAGTCATCTGGAAAATTCATTATGTAGAGGAATTCATTTCTCTGAAGATGATAAAACCAGATCAACTGTGGGCCTAGTATATTTGGGAATTGTACGCCCACTAGAAAAATTATTAGGGGTCTTCTAAATTAATATAGAAAAATAAAACAGCTTTCCTCTCTCAGTACACTGGCAAAACATATTCTGAAATTTATGAATTTAACATGCATTTCTCTTCAAAACCTATTTTGTTTATACTAAAGTAAACTAAATTATATACTAAAATACTAATATTTTATTTATACCAATATTTTATTATTAATCTCAATTGCTAGATATTTAAAAGTATTTAATAACTGATTATGCTAGAATTAATTATGTTTATCTAAATCAGAAGAGCAATATCCTTAAATTCTTAAGGTATTTTATGATTGTGTGACCTTCCAGGGAACCCTATAATATACATAATTCAGAAAATATGTTCCCTTCATTCTTCTGTACTAAATTAAATGAAATATTAAGCTATTTCGAGATAATAAAGACTATAATTATGAAGGCAAATTCTGCTTAAGATATCCATCCAACCTAGTATATTCAAGTACTTCAAATTACAACGACTGGGAAACTCCTTTTACCAAAAAGGAACTACAACTCAAAAGTTTTCAAATTTAGTTTAATTAGACTAAAAATCAGTGTAAAAGAGCCAAAAATCTACTCTTCACAGTTGTACACACCTTTTCAAAATGTATGCAACACTTAAAGGCCTTTAATTGTAACCTAAAAAATGTTTAAACTGTTTAAACCAAGTTAGAAGGTAGAAGAGCATACCTGAACTAAAATGAGGACAAATTCTCCTTTAATAGGACTCAAATATTCACACAATTTCAGGAGAACTTGATTGCTCTAATATTTGCTTCTAGGTTTCTTTGGGCTTTAAGGTAAATTGGTAGGAGATTCTGGATACACATGGACCCACAGAAAGGTACATAAAAAGTTACTAGGTAGTAGATACTCTATTATCCTTTCTGGAATGTTCACTTTTCAAAATAAATACTAAGATTTTACATTCTAAAAATTGGTAACCAAGAAGCAAATCACTTTTTGCTTTTACCAAAAAAGCATGCTTAGAGAACAAATAAACTAATCATTTATATTTCATAATCTGAAACACTACAAAAAACGTTAATTTCAAAATGACCAAGTGAAATAGCATTCAATATACATTTTCAAATTTGATTCTACAATATCTGCTGGCATCATAAATTATTTCAGATTAGTAAACTGTTTCTCTCACCCTATATTTTAAAAAACTACAAATGATAAATCTGGAACAATAACATCCTCACACTAATATAAGAAAGCAAATGAGACTCTCATTAAGGCTTTTAATCAGCTGAATCTGACAGAGTGCTTCAAGTTACTTAACAAAAGACGTACATCACTTAATTCCTTCTAACTCAAAAATAATCCCAAGATTATGAGACAGCTTTTGTCATCTGGCAGAAAAGATACTCAATGAGACATGGCACACAAGCTGGTAATCATTTAAGAATTTAGTTTCATTCACACGGATGAAATTACTACTGGATGCTTCACAGTTTGAAATTCATTTCATTACACTTAGGTATGAGAGATCAATTTTTTATGTCAATTTGGTTTTGGAGTGCTTGTTTTAATCTTTATACTCTACGAAGTATATTCTTTTGGAGTGAATCTGTGTGTGTGTGTGTGTGTGTGTGTGTGTGTGTGTGTGTGTGTAATGATGGCTGAAATGTTAACTGTTTGTGGTTAAGAGCATGGACTCGAGAGTCAGGCTACCTGGGTTCGAATCCCAGCTACACTATTTGCTAGCAGGGTGACCTTGTGAATAAATTCACATCACCTTGCCGCCGTTTCCTTATTTATAAAATGGGGATGATAACAGTAACTACTTTTAGGTATCGCTGTGAGAGGATTAAATGATTAAACATATGCAGGGCACTAAGAAGAGTGTCTAGATAAAGCAAGCACCACTGAAGTGCTAGCTGTTGTTAATAAATCATGGTTCTGTCTCCAGTACAAAAATTACATTTACTGTATTTCCATTTATTGTAATTACATTCATTGTATTCTAGAAGATATGTATTTCAGATTTCAAAAGTTGTTTTGTGTGTGAGGGTGGAAGGATCTTTAATGGCTAGATAAACTCAGTATTACAATTATTTTCAGAATTTGGCAACAGTTAAATTCTGCTGTGTTTTCTTCTAAGTTAACCACCTAATTATTGGTACATTTTTTTTTCTCACTCTCCCCTCTCTCTCTCTCCCTTCCTTTCTCTCTCTCTCCCCCTCCTCTTCTCTCTCTCCCTCTCTCTCTTTCTCCTAGTTGGCTCTAGTACACAATGATAAAATAATATGGGATCCTTGAAGTAAGGAACTTATAGTTTAGATGAGAAGGCATACACACAAAATACTGAAGGAAAGTGTTACATATTAGCAATACATATAAACAGACATATCCTTCAGAATTTTATACTACCTGATTTATGTGTATACATGTCTGTGGGAGAAGAGCAGGCAGGAATTAGTCTACTTTATGTGGAAATGCACTGGGAGAGAGCACTATACAACCGGTAGTGGGTTACAAGGCTAAGGAAAGTGCAACAAAATTAGAGAGAACTTTGACATAATATCTATTTGGCAAGCAAAAGGAAGCTACTGTAGTTTCTTAAAGAAAGGAAGTAAACGGCAGCTTAGATTTATTATACAAAATTAACTGCAGAAGGGTTGAAACTGGAAATAGTTCAATTATGATTCAATGGAAAAAAAGGGCAACAGAAGTAGGCAATATAATAGATGAGGTGAAAGGAAGGGAAGACACAAAGATTTCATATAAAGTAGACATTCTTGACTGTCTTCCAAAATGCATTTCCTGTTCCTCCCTCCTAAAAGAACTCCAACATTCCCAGGTATCTCTAACTCTTTCCTGATACAGCTCATGTGCCTTAGGGGAAAACTAACCCCATATTCAGCTTCAGGATGGGTACGATTGGCTTAAGGATAATCTCATAACCCTTGCCAGGGATTGGTTCAGAAATAAGCAGGTGACCTACTTCTGAACCCATGAGAGGCCAATGAGATGACAAATGTGTTGAAAACTTTGGGGAAAGTTTCCAGGGGTTCTTCTAGAAGCGACCTTTGCTATTTCCCACTGGATGTGATCAAAGTAGCATGCACTCCAACTGCTACTGGCAAGCAGCCTATGAGTACGAGGGGAAACTCCCTCAGTATGCAGCCACTGTGAATAGAAGGGCAGAGAGTCCGAGAGAAAATAGCTAGCTGATGACACCATTGAGATGCTGCATTAACCAATGCTGAAGAGGTTCAGTTATTTATTTAAGCCAGTAGATTTCCTTCCTGTTTAGTCTCAGGTGGCATTTCTATTATTTGCATTTGAGGGTATGCTAAATAATACTAAGTTTCTGAGCTTGAACATGAAGAAAAAACCGTGTTGGCCACAGAAACAAGGAAACTGAGATGGGAATTTATTTGCAAGGTTCACAACTTTCAGTTTGGGGCACTTTGAGATCAAGTTGATAAGGCCAGCTTTCTAAGACTTGTATCCTGGTAAAATTAGAGCATATTTAAGAACCAGTGCTCTTATTCTCCAGCTAAGAAAAATCTCTTATTTATCTTGTAGAATTATGGTCAAAGGTAGAAAGTTGACAGGACTTCTGATGGAATCTATCCTTGACTCAGAGTCAAAGCTGGCTTTCCATACTGCTCCCTGGTGCCTGTATTTAATTCCTCCAGTTCTAATCCTTATCTGCTATTATCACGGAAACTGGTTGTTCATCCTTCAGTGTTGATGTCCTTGTCAAGTCCTTGTGTGATAGACAACTGATACCTCCATTTATTTCCTGGAAATCTTGATTTTCTGGCTTTTCACTTAGTTCATTACTAAACTTCTCCAGCAACAAAAGATTATGTTCCTTGACTATTAATCTGAGAATGTGATCTAGAATTATTTCTTCATTCTGGCTGCTGAACAGCTAATCTTGTTGCTAACATACCCCAACAAATTGGGCACACTAAGATTTTAAAGAAGTTTTAAACTTCATACAACATTTTGAACATAATAAAAAATTTTCATTTAAAAATATGATTATATGTTTGTGAATCTAATGAAAACACACAAAACTAGTTTGTAGTTACTATTTTGGTATAATTAAAACATTTTAATAATTATTTAAAAATACTTAAAATGCCCAATTATATTATTTAACTATATATCAAGTTTTAACACCCTCATAAATAAGTTACATAAGGAAAAATATTTTAAATAAAAGTGATTTACAAAGATATTAGAATTAATACTTTATGAGAGAATCATTCATAATAAATAAATTTAATTTAAAATGACAACGTCATTAAAACATTCATCAACTATTTTTATCATATTAAAGAATAGGAGACATCTCTTTTAAGGGTAGACAGATTTTTGCTTTGATGATAAGTTCTTCCTAAAATACCTACTTAACGTCATAGTCTGAGATTTTTTTACCTGATGTTCCAGTTTCACGATTTTTCTCTTCAGGTTTGCCATTTGACTTGAAAGCTCTTTGTTCATCCACCTCATCATCCCCCCACCATGATGGCTGCCCATATAATGGAGTACCACGGGGCATAGCAGAAGTATCTGGAAAGAGGTGGGAAAAATCTGTCTAAAGCATGTGAAACGGGAAAAAAAATGCTTTTGCAGAATGCTAGAATTGCCCTGTTGATTTATTAAATGAAAAAGTACAGCTGACCCCTGAACAACATGGGGTTAGGAGCCTCAACCCTCCCTGCAGTTGAAAATTCGAGTATAACTTATAGTCAGCCTTCCAAGTCCACAGTCCCCCCATATATGCAGTTCCACATTCGTAGATTCAACTAAAGTGGACCCTGTAGTATTGTAGTGTTTACTACTGAAAAAAAATCTGCATAAGTGGACCTGCATAGTTCAAAGCAGTGTTGTTCAAGGGTCAACTGTATAGTCTAGATAGCTGAAAAGCACTCTAAGTTGAATAACTTAGTATTTGTGAATCTCATTCAATATTGAACATGATGAAATAGATGAAATTCTGCACTGGCTATTATCTAAGTAATGTAAACTGCTATAGCCCAATAGCTTTTTGTCAAAGTGTAATTAGTTCTTTGGTATACAGAAATGGCTCATAAATCTAAATATTAAAGACAAAACTATATTTTCGTATAAGTGACCATTTTTTATTTTTTATTAAAACCTAAGGGCATTGCACAGTAACTAAATTTAAACTAGTTGTTAACTGGACTAACAGATTTATATTTGAGCAATCTGGTAATGTCTAGCAGTTTTAAAAATTGCTTTTGTATGAATGGGATTATCTATATAAAATATTTTTTACAGTTCCTGGAATACTATAAATACAATAATTATGATGATGTAGGCATTACTGGACATTTCCTTTTCATTCATTTCGGTTACAATCCAGAAAAAAAAGTAGCAAACATGAAATAATAAAAATACTATAAGGCAAATTATATGTACTTTCCTCAAATATTTAAACATGTTAAACACACCTACATACAACTGCCATATAATTATATGTTTTATAATGCTTTCTAATGAAGCACTGGCTGCGTTAAAACCCACTCTGAAATTGTCATTATTATCATTCATTATTTTTATAAGGGTATGGCCAAGCTTTTGAGAACAAAGCATGCAATTTCTTCATAATCGAGTATAAATATGATATTTTGAAAGAGGTTAACTTACCTATGGCTTTTTCCTCAGATTTTAGTGCTTCTGTAGCTTTGTGCGGCACTTCTGCCATGGTATCTGCTACCTTTGAATCTATGCTTTTGGCACATGCAGATTTCAATAATTCTGATTCTGAAGATTTTTGGGACAATTGAAGCTGAATGGTAAACTTCTCGTGCTATAAAACATTTTAAAATGGAAGTGAAATATACATGAGTGAAATCAACCCTAGTAAATGGTAGATTTACGAAAGAAATAAGTAAAATCTTTTTACCTTTAGAGCTTCTTCAGGGACCCTCATTTCTCCTCGTACTACAGTGAAAAGATTTGTATGTAAACAGGGCTAAGGAAGAATATAATTTCAAAATTCTGATAATCAAGCTTAAAATGATCAAAGATAATATAGAAATTGTCCTATTTTCTACAGGTAGTTACAGTAGAATGACTATATTCTCTTTAAGAATTAAATGTTAAAATATGCTCACAAATATAAAAATTTCATTTTTAAATACTAAATAAAATCTTAAAATCTAGCAAGTAATTCTAAACTTAGGTGATCATGGCCTTCAAGAAGCGAATAACTGGATGATTAATTGAAGCACAAAAGACATTTTCAGTTCTCACTAACAATAATATGACCACAAAGAGAAAGTAGCTGGATCAAATTATATTGATAGCTAATCACAAAAATCTAAAAAGAAGTACATCATCAGTGATTACCCAACAGTAAATCCTGAAGGAATTCAATTACTCCTACTTCACAAGCATTGATAAAATGAAGTTCATCTTGAAAGTGCAAAAGAAATGTTATAATTAGGGTCTTAACAGCAACTACAACCACTCCTTCCCCCCATGAATTGCAATCAGGGTCATACTACATTATCAAACAACTGATTCTATACAGATTAGAACCAAAAGCTAGATATAATGAATGCTTTCATTATTATACAAAAAAGAACAATGCCTCTGTATATTAAAAAGATCTTTCACTAAACAGTAGAGGTCACATTTCTCACCATTACTTAACCCTGTAATGAAAGGACTTTTATAACCACATAGTAAATTCTAGTCTTCTTTACCAATTCAGAGCACCCGTGACTTCAAGGGTAGAAAGCTTTAATTACCACGTGGGAGAAAAACAGACTTCCCACGCATAACAAGCAGTAAACTTGTTAACGAGTATTTGACCGATAGTTCTACTCATTAAAATAATAAAAACTCAGAATTTTTTAGAATTGTAAAGCGCTTTGGGAATATCCTGTTCAATTCCATTAACCTGCCTTCCCATTCTATAGATGAGGAACTTGAGGACTAACGGGGCAGAACCCAAGATAACAATCTATTCAACTGAATACCAGGTGCAGGGGTTTCCTATCAGTTTACATTGCTTCCTATAACTGTGAAATAATAAAATTTTCCTTTTTTGTTATTTACATATGCTGATATACATTTGTTGGTATATATGACAATATACAGTTCATAACTAAGTATAGCTAATAAAAAGTAAAAATCTAGTAACTTTGTTTTACCCCCAAGAAACTTATTAACAGCTGGAGAAGATTCATAGCATTCCTACATTTTCAATGTTAAACACAGCACCTTAAAAATATTGAAAGCCATTTCTATTTTTTTCAACGGGAAACAAATGATTTTAGCCTGCTGTGAGTGTTTTCTGATGCTTCTAGATTCTCCTGGGAGGGCTTTTAAGGCTATTCAAGGCTAGTCTGGGGTATTCTCTTTAGATTTAGACTTTTTTAAGATCAAGGAAAACTTATAAGAGGGTGTAACTCATAGGTTCGCACACTTTACCTTACCAAAAAACTCCTGTGTGGGGCACCAAAGCCCTCAAAAATCCTTCTGTTTAGGTCATGAATTTACCTGAGAACTCTGGTATGACTACGAGATTTTGAGACTGCCCTAACCTCAGCTTTTCCCTCCAAAGCTACTATCTTCCTAGTGGTACAGACCCAGGTAACTGTTTCTAACTTGGTTAATTCAGAAAAATGACAATCTAAGGTACAATTACTTATGATGTCAATAAGTTACAAAATATACAATACAGTAATATTAACTATAGTTGTATGTCAATTATATCTCAAAAAATTCCAGAAGAAAGTTACATGCTTACTTAAATCTTGCTTACTAAAAATCATTAATCTTTATAGATTATTTCCGCATTTCTTTAAATAAGAAACAATTGAAAACCAGACAAAATACATAAAACCATGGTCTGCAAGACAATCAACACCAGGTAACAAAAGACCACTGTCTTGAGTGAAGAGGAACAAAGCAAAGTGAGTGCAATCACTGCCCCAACTCACTACCTTAAGAGAGCTTCCAAGTCACACTGCAAGGATGGGTAATCCAGGCAGAACCTGGCAGACTCTCTGAGCTGTGGAAGACAGAGGGTTGAGAGTCTAGGGAGACCAAGGTGACTAGAGTTGATGGGACTGAGTACTGAAGAGAAGACAGCTGCACAGAGACAGAATTCCAGAGACTGTTACAGGGACTTGCTCAAGTATTCAGCTGAATACCGATCAGCACATTCATTTGAGAAACGACCGGGACAAGAACCACTTGAAAGTATTAGAGTGCCCAGTGCTCAAGCAGGGCCAGAAATAGTGTCTAATTACAACAGCCAAGCTGGAAAACCTCATGTATCATGAGCCACTGGATAAAGCAGGGATTGGTAAATTGTTTCTAAAAAGGGGCAGACAGTAAACATTTTGAGGGCCATATGGTCTCTGTTGCAACTACTCAACTCTGCTGTGGTAGTATAAAAGCGGCCATAGAAATATGTAAGTGAGTGTATATCGCTGTGTGCCAATAAAACTTTATTTACAAATACAGCCTGAGAGTCAGATTTACCAATAGTTTTGCTGACCCCTACAGCAGAGTATACAGAAAGACCTTGCCTCTGTAGTGGGGAATTAATTAATCCCAGACTAATCTTAGAAGCCTAACAAATCTTAAAAGCAAGACTCAACATGATGAAATTGTTTCCAAGTAACCTGTTTCCCAGAACAAAGCTCAAAAATATTTATAGGAATCCAAAAATATGCATATAATACTCAACAAGGTAAAAATTCACAATGTCTGCCATTCAGTCAAAACTTACAGTGAATGCAAAAAACAATCAAAACCGACCCAGAACTGACACAGATGTCAACAAACATTTTAACACAGTTATTATATTATTTAAAAAAAATAAGTAGAGACTTGGAAGATACCAAAAACAAAATCCAAATTGAACTTCTAGAGCTGAAAACTATACTGGATGGGTTAACTGCAGATTAGACACAGCCAAAGAAAAGTTTAGTAAACAATAATAACAACCCAAATTGAAATGCAGAGAGAACAGATAATTATTAAAAAATAATAAATAGAGCCTCAGTAAGCTAGGAGACAACTTCAAGTAGGCTAATATACATTTACTTGAAGTCTTTGGAAAAAAAATAGGGAGGACGGAAAAAAAAGATTTGAAGAAATAATGGCTGAAATTTTTTCTAAATTTGATTAAAAGTATAAACCCACATAGCCAAGAAGCTCAAAAATCCTCAAGCACAAGAAACATGAAGAAAACTGCACAAAGGCACATCATAATCAAACTGCTCAAAACCAGGGGAAAAGGGAACCAATGCAAGTGAGAATACAGTGGAGCAACAACTTTAAAGTAACTGAAAGAAAAGAAATGTCATTTAGAATTCTATGCCCAGAAAAAATAACTTCCAATAACTAAAATGAAATGCTTTTCCAGACATAAAAAAGATGAAAGAATTCATCACCAGCAGTGCCATACTATAACAAATATTATAGGAAGTTCTTTACATAGAAAGAAAATGATACTAGATGAAAACATGGATCTATAAAAAAGGATGAAGAGCACAAGAAATGGTAGCTACATTGGTTTAAGATATGAGTACAAAGGCCATAAAAATCTAAGATATTTTTCTTATTATTTAAATCTCTTTAAAAGATAACTGATGTTTTACTGATAACAATGTAGAATGGGATTTGTAACATATATAAAAATAAAATGTATGACAACCATAGCACAAAATTCAGGACAGAAGAAAGTATACTACTGTAACGCTCTTATACTATACGTGAAGTGGTATAATGTCACTTGAAAATACAGCTTAAAATTAAGGATAAAATTATAAATCTTAAAACAACCACTAAAATTTTTTAAAGAGTGTTACAGTAATAAGCTAACAAAGGAGACAAAATGAAATCCTAAAAAAGGTTTAAATAATCCAAAATTAATTAAGAGAAAAAGAAAAATAAATGATGGGGCAAATTGAGCACAAATATCAAGATGATAGATTTAAGTCTAACCACATCATTAAATGTGAATGCTCTAAGCCCCCAAATGAAGGCAGAAATGATCAGATTGAATGAAACAGTAAGACCAACTATATGCTGCCTACTTCAAATGTAGAGACAATAGGTTAAAAGTAAAAGAATGCAAGAGATATACCATGCTAACACCAATCCAAAACTAATGTCTAGACAAACCAGATTTCAGGGCAAAAAGTAGTATTATCACAGACAAAGGAGGTCATTTTATAATTATAAAGGGGATCAACTTACCAAGAGGACACAATAATTCTAAATGTTTACATAACTAATAATAGAGTTTCAAATTACATGAAGCAAAAACTTCTGCAAGGAGAAACAGACAAACCCAATTACAGCCCAAGATTTCAATATCTCTTTCTCAAAAATTGACAGAACAAGTAGACAACAAATCAGTAAAATAGAGAAGATGCGAACAACACTACCAACTAACCTGGCCTAACCGACATTAATAGAATACTCCAACCAAAAGCAGTAGAATGCACATTCTTTTCAAGTACATAGAGAATATTTACCCAGATAGACTAGATATATTCTGGGTGACAGGACAGGATTTGAGATATACATAGTATGTTCCTGACCACTATGGGATTAAATTAGAAATTAATAACAAAGTCTCTGGGAAAAATCTCCAAATATTTAGAAACTAAGTAACAAAGATTAAATAACCCAATGATGCAAAGATCAAAAGAGAAACTAGAAAGTATCTTGCATGTTAAAGCATTACAGGCATACTTTGTTTTATTGCACTTCCGTTTATTGTGCTTTGCAGATATTGTGTTTTTCACAAACTGAAGGTTTGTGGCAACGCTGCACCCAGCAAGTCTATCAGAGCCATTTTTCTAACAGCATTTGCTCACTTTGTATCTCTGTATCACATTTTGGTAATTCTCACGATAATTCAAACGTTTTCATTATTTTTATATTTATTATGGTGATCTGTCATCAGTGATCTTTGATGTTACTATTGTAATTGTTTTGGGGCACCATGAACCTCACCCATATAAGATGGTGAACTTAACTGATAGATGTTGTGCAAGTTCTGACTGGTCTACCAACTGGCCGTTCCTGTTCCTCTCCTCAGGCCACCCTATTCCCTAAGACACAACGACATTGAAATTAGGCCAATTAATAACCCTATGATAACCTCCAAATATTCAAGTGAAATGAAGAGTCACACATCTTTCACTTTATGTTAAAAGCTAGAAATGACTAAACTTAGTGAGGAAGGCATGTCAAAAGCCAAGACAGAACCAAAGCTAGGCCTCGTGTGCCAGTCAGCCAAATTGTGAATGCAAAGGGAAAGTTCTTGAGGGAAATTAAAAGTGCTACTCTAGTGACCACATGAATAATAAGAAAGCTAAACAGCCTTATTGCTAACCTGGAGTAAGTTTGAGTGGTCTGAACAGAAGATCAGACCACAACTTTCTCTTAGGCCAAAGTCTAATCCAGAGCAAGGCCCTAGCTCTCCTCAATGAAGGCTGAGAGAGGTGAGGAAGCTGCAGAAGAAACGTGTGAAGGTAGCAGAGGCTGGTTCATGAAGCATAGGAAAAGAAGCTGTCTCCATAACATAAAATTGCAAAGTGAAGCAGCAAGTGCTGATGTAGAAGCTACAGCAAGTTATCCAGAAGATCTAGCTAAGAATTATAATGGAGGTGACTACACTAAACAACAGATTTTCAGTGTAGACAAAACAGTCTTCTTTGGAAGAAGATGCCCTCTAGGACGGACTTCCATAGCTAGAGAGCAGAAGTCAATGCCTTGGCTTCAAAGCTTCAAAGGGCAAGATGACTCTCTTGTTAAGGGCTAATGCAGCTGGTGACTTTAAGTTGAAGCCAATGCTTACTTACCATTCTGAAAATCCTAGGATCCTTAAGAATTATGCTAAATCTGCTCTGCCTGTGCTCTAACAGTTGAACAATAAAGCCTGGACGACAGCACATCTGTTTACAACATGATTTAATGAATACTTTAAGCCCACTGTTTGAGACCTACTGCTCAGAAAAAGATTCCTTTCAAAATATTTCTGCTCAGTGACAATGCACCTGGCCATGCAAGAGCTCTGATGGAGATGTACAAGATTAATGTTGTTTTCATGCCTGCTAACAACAACATCCATTCTGCAGCCCATGGATCAAGGAGTTATTTCGACTTTCAAGTCTTATTATTGAATAAATACATTTCATAAAGCTGCCATATACAGTGATTCCTCTGATGGATCTGGGAAAAGTCAATTGAAAACCTTCTGGAAAAGACTCACCATTCTAGATGCTGTTAAGAACATTCATGATTCATGGGAAGAGATTAAAATATCAACATTAACAGGAGTTTGGAAGAAGTTGATTACAACCCCCATGGGTGACTTTGAGTGGTTCAAGACTTCAGTGGAACAAGTAACTGCAGATGTGGTGGAAACAGCAAGAAAACTAGAATTAGAAGTGGAGCCTAAAGATGTGAGTGAATTGCTGCAATCTCATGATAAAACTTGAACGCATAAGGAGTTGCTTCCTATGAAGGAGCAAAGAAAGTGGTTTCTTGTTGTTTGTTTTTTGGCTGCACCGTTCAGCATGCGGAACTTCCCCGACCAGGGATGAACCTGTGCCCTCTGCACTGGAAGTGCAGAGTCTTAACCACTGGACCACCAGTGAAGTCCCAGAAAATGGTTTCTTGAGGTGGAAACTCTTCCCCATGAAGATGCTGTGACGATTTTGAAATGACAACAAAGTATTCAGAATAATGCATAAACTCAGTTGATAAAACAGCAACAGGATTTGAGAGGACTGACTCCAATTTTGAAAGAAGTTCTACTGTGGATAAAATGCTATGAAACAACATTGCGTACTACAGAAAAACTGTTCTTGAAGGGAAGAGTCAACCGATGTGACAAACTTCACTGCTGTCTTATTCTAAGAAATGGCCACAGCCACCTCAACCTTCAGCCGCCACCACCCTGATCAGTCAGCAGCCGTCAACACTGAGACAAGACCCTGCATCAGTAAAAAGATCAGGACTCGCTGAAGGCTCAGATGAGAGTTAACATTTTTTAGCAATAAAGTATTTTTAAATTAAGGTATATACAATTTTTTTAGACATAATGCTATTGCACACTTAACAGACTCCAATGTTGTTTATAAACATAACTTTCATACTCATTGGGAAACCAAAAAATTTGTGTGACTGGCTTTTTGCAATATTGCAGTGGTCTGGAACTGAAACCACAATATCTCCAAGGTATGCCTGTACCTAGGGGAAATTTTATAGCACTAAATGCCTATATTAGAAAAGAAAGATCTTGAATTATCTCAGCTTTCACTTAGAAGAAATTAATAAAGACAGCAGAAATCAAAAAGAAAACAGTAACAGTGGCAAAATTCAATTAAACCAAATTCAAATGGATTTGGGGGGAATATTCTTCCCATTTTCCCCATAATATCTGCTCTACCCACAGAATATGCTGTCAGTTAATGGTGACTCTACTTTTCTAATTGTTTAAATCAACTGTACAGTCTTGGATTCATCCTTGACTCTTTTCTTTCTCTTAGTCTACATCCAATCTAATCAAGAATATTACTGGCTCCATCTTCAACACATGTACAGAATTCTATCATTTCTCACTACCTCTGCTTCTGTCACCCTGGTCCGAACCTCCATTACTGCTCACTTGGAACTACTGCCAACTACTGTACAGCCTCCTAACTGGTCTCCCTCTTTTCACCGCTGCCCACTTCCACCCTTAGTCTTTGAAAAAGAGTAACCAGAGGATTCTTGTAAACATATAAGTCATTATCACATCACTCCTCTGATCAAACCCTCTAATGGCTCCCCATTTCACTTAAAATAAAAGCCAAAATTCTTATAGTGGCCTATTTAGGGTGATACACTCTGGCTCCCCATATTCTCCTACTCTTCACTGGCTCCAGCCACACTGACTTCTAAGGCTGTTCCTCAAATATGGCAAACATGCTCCTGGTTTAAGTCTTGCACTTAACTCTTCTATCTGCTTGAAGAGCAGTTTCCCCGGATAGATCCATTAAGGCCAGCGTCTTTACCTGCTCCATTGCTGGCTTCTCAGTGAAGTCTTCATGAATAGCCTTTTTAAAATTATAACTTCTCACTCACCAGCACTAGCTCTCTGTCTCCCATTCAGACTTTTTCTCCATAGAATTTATCACCCTCTATTATCCTTTTTGTGCGTGCTGTCAGTTCCCTCCAACCCCATTAAAGTGTAAGCTCCAGGAAGACAGAGACTGTGATCTGTTTTATGTAGTACTGTACCCCCAGACTGCGGGGACTATGCCCGGCACATGGGAGACATTTAATAAATAATTGTAAAATAAATGAACTTAGGCTTGCTTACCCGCTACATTTCTGGCCATCTGGAGATATATTACCCCCTTCTGAAGTTTATCTTGATTACTGCAGCATTTTACTATACCTCCTGAGTTTATAGTCATTTCTTAAACTTGGATATTTCACTACTTGCTTTTCCAAATCAATTTCTCCGGTTAGAAAAAAAACTTTTGGCAGATAAATTCTGTTTCTTAGTTCCAGTCTCAATTCATGGTAAAACTGTTCTTTCTATTGCTGTGGCATTTTAATTAAACAGTTTTCAACTACAAGGTATAACAGTTTGTAGACTAGCTATTAAACTTAATTTTAATTATGAATAAAGCATGATAGTGACTTCAGTCTGGTATCAGAATAAATTTGTTTTTTAAAATTTCATCCTATATAATAAAATTTCTGCCACTGAAACAGCCCAATGTTCATTTATACACAATGCTCAAAAATCAAAAGCAATATGAAATGCTATTTTTAAATAATGAAATCAACTGAGCCTAACCTGAGGATCTGGGTAGTCGTTCTGGCTCAACACTGATTTACAGCCCTGAAAAAGTCCTTGGGAACAAAACATTTGTCCCAGGAATTTTCGACAGAAATATTGTGAGCAATTATATAAGGAAATATTAGTTCTCTATTAAGAAATCATTATGCAATCTACAAAAGATGATGAGTTGCTTCTCAATAGTTTCTTCTTGATTTAAAATTCAAAGTAAACTTTATAGAGTTTTACTGAAACCCAAATTTCCTACTATTTTCTCATGTTTTGAAACAGCTGATGTCAAATGAATTGAGTTACTTAAATTCCAAATATACCTGTATTTATTTTTTGATGAAACTTAGGTTGGTAGAAAATAACCCCTGAATCAAGGCTTTAATGCTAATTCCTAATCATTTTATGTGATACATATTTTTTAAAGGATTTAAAATATACAAATCAAAGGTATTAATGTTTAATGGTTTCACTTTTCACATGCTGCTTTGGCTCTACAAGTATAAAGGTTATATGATGTGCTACAATACTATTTTTTTCATAAATTTTAAGTTAAATCTAAAATAAAAGCTAGTTATGCTCTAGGAACAATTTTAAAGTGTCAGTACATTTACTTTACCTAAGTATCAGCTCTACTTAGCTGAGACATTTTCTCTGCTACAGTGATAAAAGTACATCCAAGTTGCCAGTACATTTGATACATTCCTTAATATCAAAGTCCAGATAAATGCAGTAAATGAAAAAACTAAAAGTGAAAAAAAACCCATTCAGCATAATGTATAATATCTGTATTTTAATTAAATATAAACAAGTTCTTTTTACAAAGCTTTTTGCCTTGTATGAATAGAAATGCTTTTATTCTTCTTCATCCAATCATGTCCCTTCTTCTCTTCACTAGTGATTCTTTACTAGGAGAACACCATCATATCCTTATTCAGTTCTTAGAATCCTATTTTCAAACAAAAGAATTTTAAATACACGCTAAATGCATAATGTACTTAATCAGGGAGCATGGGTCTCAGAAGACACAGGATATGGAAAAATTTGAATTGAACAGGCAACAGAGATGGAATGCATAAAATGGAGTAAAAGTGGGGACAGAAGGAAAGATAGGGTTAAATTCTTTACATTTCTCCTGGAGGTTGACCTGTGGCATTATCATTTAACCAGGAAAAAAAAAATCCCTGGGCTGGGCTACTATTACACACTCTCTGTCCTCTCCCCAGTTACATTCTTTGATACCCCAACTGCATATATAATAGCACTGCAGGGATACTTCTGCTGAAACTATAATACAGAGTGAGGAGAAAAAAAAAGAGTCCATCAACTTTTCCAGGATTATTTTTAGGAACAGGCATAATAACCAAAAAAAAAAAAAAAAAAGTATTTTTTTAAACATGTATTTTAGTTTGGAAGGGCACAGAGACTTCCAGCATGCCTATATTATGAATTCTTATGTCTCAAGAAATGTTAATTTACACCGGAGTAAAGATTTTTGAATAAATTTAATAAATGCACAAAATCAATAAGGATATCATATCCAAATCTCAACTTATCTTCAAGTTTCAAGGTGATATAAGTCTGTTCTGGAATTCTTACATCATTCACAAAAGTCTACAAGAGAAAAAAAAAAAGGTGTTAAGTTTATATATGAAGTATTATTTATTACAATTTAGACAAGCAAATACTCAAACCTTATACTTTAAAGTTATGTATCAAATGGTGGCTAATACAGCTTGTGTATCATCATAAAATGCGCTATGCATCTTATAGGCTAATAAATGATTTCATACTAAGCCCTTTATTACTATTACAAGTAACACACAAAGAACCAGGAGGCGGTTCCTCTGAGTCTACTATGCTGCCACGACAAATTTAGGTACCTAAAAATGACGTCAAGAAAAGCTCTGACCCGAAGCTAGAAACTGTAAAGGGTAAAATATAATATAGCTCTCGATATACCATCAGGGCCCACTGGACTCAATTTTAACTTTTCTGGACAACTGTAATTATCTGTAAGGATTGAGATTTCATTATTTTTATTCCTAGAAGTCTTCCAAAGAAAAAGAAAATTTACTTAAAAAAACTGAATAAAACTCATTCTATTTTACAATTGCCAACGAGTCCTTTGGACCCTTTTATGAATTTAAAATACATTATAGGAGCCTTACATGAATCTAAGATACATTATAGATACATTATTTTTTCTGTATGTTGAAACATTCTGTTTCATCATCATCCCATAAGTATTTGAACTTATCAGTTATTTCTAACTTTGCTGAAAATGACCAAAATAATAACAGAAGAATGGAATTACCTAGAACATCACTATTCAACAGAAACACTGCAAGCCACAAATGGAAGCTACACATACACTACTAAATTTTCTAGTAGGCACATTAAAAAGGCAAAATGAAAGAGGTGAAATTAATTTTGATAATATACTTTTAATTTAACCCATACATCCCAAATAGTACTATTTTAACAAATAATGAATAGGAAAATTAAGAAGACATTTTACATTCTTTTTTTTTTACCTTTTTATTTTTAGACTAGTCACATTTCAAGTGCTCAACAGCCACACATGGCTAGTGGCTAGTGCAGCGAATAGCACAGAGCTAGATGGATGATGCAATTGTGAAATAAATCATTACTATTGCATCAACCTTTAGGTTTCTTACTGCATGGCCCAAAATATTGCACCATCTTCCCAAGAAGATATAAAAGACATCTGGAGACACCATCTTTGTCTTTTTTTTTTTAAGCTATCAAAGAGCACAACTGAGGATTCAGAATTTTTAATTTAACATCCATAAAGGCAAAGAGAAAAAAAAAAAGAGACAGGAAGATATTTCACAATTATAAGGTAAATACAAAAAGTAGAGCAGCACTCTAGACTATAATAAAAATGATAAAATGATAATAACGTACGCAAAATATCAGACCAGGAGTCTTCAGATGAAGATAATCCTAGATGAATTTTCCCTAACACAAGAATTGATGAGAGAAGAATGTTTCCAAAGTCAAAAAGAAACTAAGATATTTTTCATCCAGTTAGCCTAAATCAATAAGAAGAATGATGCAATATTTTTTAACACGAAACTGATGATTCTGTATTTTAAAAGAAATTTTGACAGTTTTCTCTCATTTTTTAGTGTTTGTGTTTCAATACTCATTTGATTTAGTATGTAAGTGGACAAATGATCAAGGCGGGTATCTATACAAAGGTAACTAGAAGGAAAGAGATGATGTAGAAATAAAATTATTGAATTGATCTTGTAACTGTTGTACTGTTTTACAATTATGGAAGAAAAAGAAGATGACTTTCCTCTTAAAATTTTAAAATGTCAAAGTCTTAAAAATAATGCATTTTGATAATGCAAGAGCAAGAAAAACTAGAAATAATGGTAAGCTAGAACTAGCTAGAGATGTCCCTGAAAACTGAAATCAACATTTATAAAATAGATATATATCCCAGAGAAGGCATGACAGCTAATGAACAGTTAGTGGCATTCAAAGAACAATACCCATTTTGCATGTTATGTACCTTTCAAAACCAGGAAAATATGGAATAAAAATTTGAGTCTGTCATGCCTCATTTTTTATTAAAATTTCAAGTTGCTCTCTCATCTTTTAATTCTTACTTGTGTAAACTATTTGTAAAAAGACTTAAGGGGTCCATTGAACACAGATGGTAAATGGTGATGACTATTTTTCCTGGCATACTAGAAGTTAAAGACCTAGAATTCTCTAGATTTATAAAACATAGAACAATGTTATACTTAATTGCCTGGAATGCGAACATCATATAAATACCCAATATGTTTTTCTTTGATAAGTTGAAACTTTAAAAATTCCTTTACTCTTCCCTTTTAAATTTCATTTTTCCCATCTTTTATGTTATTGGATTTGAGATGGCCACGATACCTTACTTGGGAAGGTTCCCTCCATAATGAGGAAATTTAGAAGGGTCCTGAATGTTATACAGTAAAATATATAAGGGGATTGGGTTATTATGATCATATTCTCAAATTCCTTTGCATAGCTACTAGCACTTTGTAATATGTCATAGAATACCAGTTTCTAAATCTACCAAAAACAAACAAAAAAATTAGAAGTTGTAATCTTATTCCAGATATAAGGAGACAGCAGAATACTGCTAAAACTCAAGATCACACGTTAGGATGATTTATGAGTAATCCTAAATAACAAGTTTCTCACATGCTTCACAGAAAGACTGAAATGTTAATACAAAGAAAATTCAAAGGCTTCAGACATTTATAAACTCTAATTTCAGGCTCATTTCCAAAACGAACATTTTTAGAGTGTTTTAAGACATATCTTGAGTTTACCAAAATAGTCTATATTAATTACAAAAGAGAAAAGCTGAGGAAAATGATGAAAAAGAGAAGAATAAAAGAAAATATTAATTAACTGATGTTTGGTATGCAGAAGATAATTAGGTACATGGTATAAGAGAGATGCCACAGTTCTAAACCAATTTATTTAAAACTGTCTCAACCTAAAATACCATAATTACTCAAAAGGCCTAAGATGAGCTTTAAGATTCACTCAAAGCTTATTGCTTGACTCTCTTAAATGTTAAGCACCTATTGTTTTTAACATATGTACTAGGTACTTTCAGAGATTAAGAGATACATAATTTTAACCTGCTGGCATTTATGACAGAAATATTCCCTAAGGTCTAAAAAGGCTCAGGAAATATGAGCCAGACACGAAGTTTCAGCTTGCAAAATGTAAGTGAAAACATTTGGGAGCAAAAAGTCTCCTGACGGTCGAAAATTATAAAAGGAGAGAAAATTTCAAAGAGCTACAGGAAAAAATCACTTAAATAAATCAATTATGAAGCATTTTAATAAATTAGATATGGAAAGAAAAATAGGTTTTGTTTCTTATGTCAACATCATTTGATCACACCTCTACCTGGTAGGTAGGACAGGTGAGGACAATGAGGCACAGGGTCCAAAGTAACAATCAAGATCTCAGAGTTCAGAAGCAGAATTACTGGGATTCAAATTCAGCTCTCTGAACTACAAACCCCACATTCTCTGCACATCAAGGAAGCTTGGGTGCCCAAGCCTGGCCAAGCCAGCTCCCCAAACTCCCCCAACCGAACCACTAACCTCAGAGAAGCAAACCAAACCAGATAAATATCTATTTAATTTACATACAAATAAATTACATAATTGACAGTATAAAATCATATAACCACCACGTACTGCATTAATGCTCTGGGAAATGTGAATGGAGTGGCCAGCAGCACAACTACCTCAATCATGTTGCCAGTGAGAAAAGTCTCGTCTTCTTCCCCTAACCACTCCTTTCATACCTTCCTCTTTCTATGCCATACTGGTATGATGCTGCAGGAACGCCAGTGTGAAAGGGGACATAGCAGGGGCTGGAACACAGGGAGGTGAGGTGGAATGGGATGGGAGTGGTACGGCAAAGGTCAATGGTGGCTATCAGAGAGGTGCAGGTACTCCAGTGCATGGAGGGGGCAGGAAGAACTGAAGGCAAACAAGGGCTCTCATAGAAAGAGAAGCTTCGAGGCTTGCAGGGAAATAGCCTACTATCACATCAGCTACAGAACCAGTTCCAGCTTCCCCAAGCAGAACAACCTCATTTCTGGTAGTAATAAATGCAAGTGTGGACCTAGGTAACTTGGGAGTATATTTTAGGGTAGGGTGGAAGGAAGTGAGAGTGGAAGTGGTCACAGGTAGTTATTTATAAGTTGAGTTTAGTTGATAAGTGCTTTCCAGAATAATTTAACTGTGTATGTATTCACTGAAAAGTATGTAGGCTACAGGATGCTAAACTTGTTTTAACTGCTTTTCTTACCATAACAACAGCAATAGTAACTAACACTTACTGAACTAGGTGTTTAAAACTATTAACTTATTTATAGCTTCACAACAACCTGAGAGGAGTACCATTTTACTATTTCTGTTAAAAAAACTGAGGAACAGAAAAATTAAGTAACTTGCCCAGGGTTACCTCACTAGTAAGAATTCAAGCTGGGCTCATAACCACCTATACTGTGCCCCCTCTGAAATTACTACTTTTAACCTGATGCTCAAATTTCTAGAATTATATGAATGTTAAGAATAAATAGGCTGTGAATAATAATCTACAAGTTTTCTATGAATAAAATGCATGATAGCTGGTAGTTCACAGACTTCGGCTACCAAAGTCCATTCTGGCATATTTCCTAGGCTATCCATCTGGGTAACAGTGCATTTATCCAACTGTGTAATATTCTGAAGTTCTGTACCAGGCACATACTCACATGTATTGTCACATTTGATACTCATAACAATACTACAGAGCAGGAATTATCATTTCACTATTTTAGAGCTGAAGACAGGTAACTAAATTTTGCATTGAGGCTTCACATTCATAACCTTCAACTCATTAAATTTTTGCACAACTTTGGGAACTAATATGAATATATATGAGGAAACCGAATTTCAGAGTTTATGTAATTTGTCCGGGGTTATAATGCTGGTAAATTACAGACTGAGATTCAAATCTAGGTCCTGATTTCAAGTTCAAAATGAAGATGTCACTCTGTGAGTTACTGTATTTCAGACAATTACTGAGTACAATCAAATTATAAGGTCAGCCTAGATAAACTTAGAAGTTAATATTTCACCTGATTTGTTTTACAACCAACATCAATAATTTTTATATTTGATCACAATGTTTTAAAAGACTAAAACACTGTGATGTAATTCTCACTTATTATTTTCCAAGATATAATGTAAAGACACCTAAGAATAGCACTGTGGTCAAGACGAAACATTCTAGGCTTAAAAACAGAATATAACATTGTTAAAATATTCCACATATAAAAGTGGATTAAAATTTTTCTCTATAAAGTCTTTCATATAAAAAATTCATTCAATTCCATTCGAAAAGATTTACTGGGTTCATGCACTGTGCAGAACCTTGTGCTAGGCACTGTGGTGTACACTTACCAGAAGCAAAAGGCACATGAACTGTTCAGAAGCACATAATCTAGCACAGTGACAGATATGCACAAGCAGATACAAGGCTCATAAAGCACCCAAAACAGAGATTAAAACAGAAGTCTGTAGGTGCGGAGAAGGAAGAGAGTAACTCCTTAAATAGCACCTTGGAATCGAAATGCTTCCTGACATGGCCCATGGTAAAACAGTTTCTACATCATCTGCCTATCTCCTTCTACTTTAATCCATTCAACACGTTAACAAGTCAATATTCTTAAATACCTTTTCTCTGCTCCCTTCAGGAAGATGTAGAATTTGTATTTTATTTTTAAAAGTAAGTACAACTTCTACAAATGACAAGGCAGATGGAAGAACTACTGGGCTGCAGAAAATCTAACAAATTATTTGGAGAAGGAGACAGTATAGTAGGAAAACTACTGTTTTGGAGGTATGGCAAGGAAAATGTGATGATGGATCATGAATCTGGAAAAGTGGGTGATGCCAAATGTGAGGTATTTCAGTTCAAACATGAGGATTAAGACTTAGTTTTATGTGTCATGAGAAACAAATAAAGGTGTGAATAAAACTAACATAAAAACATGCCTACAAAAAAAGTATCTCAGTGAATAAACATAAAAGTCCTTCAGTAGCAGGCCAATTCAGGACAAGAAAAAAAAAGTTTTACCATATTTGCCAAATTTCTGCAGATGTTTTTCCATATAATGTTTAATGTATATTTTGAAAAGAAGCAGCAGTTAGAAGAAGTTTGGATACATTTAATTTCTGTTAAAGTCATTTTAAGAAATTCAACAGCACAGATCTGAACAAAATTATATTTGCTTATGTTAGCAGAGCCATGAGAAAATTGAGAAAAAATAAGATAAATTATTCAATACTTTAGCATTCTCTTATTCTGCAGCTACTTACATTCTGCCAATGTAGAAAGATCAAATGAAGAATTAGGAAAAAATTCACTGCAATAACACAAAAATCTTCAATGTAGGAAACCAAAGAAGCAATAATAAACACTAGTATTTAGATCATATACCACATTTGTTAAGGTAAATGGATGTGTTTCACTTTTTACTCTAGTATAGAAGATCCTCCAACCATCTGGTACCAAACCACGTTTGCATCTTTTTTTTTTCCAAAGTTAACCCACACTTCTCTGACTCCCAAGAGTGCTTTTTTGCATTCTTACTGTCATGACTTTCCACTGCTTTATCACATATAAATTCAAGCCATTCAGTAAGGGCAAGCTTTCATCTTAACCTCCTTAAAGAAGTCTTTTTTTAACCACTGGATAATAACAACCAACAACCATCTGAATTCCTGTTAAGTATTTACTACCAACATCATTTCTTGGGAACATGGGCTACATTCATATTCTACCGTATGGTCCTCAAAGTGCTATGTACCTAGTAAGCATTTAAAAGTAAGTGCAAACTAAAGAAAAGGAAATATAACACAAACAGGATTTTGTGTTATATTTGTTTTCTTACAATATTAAACAAAAAATTCAAATAAGACAAAAAGCAAACTCTTAACTTACCCCATTTAGGCTGCCCAAATCTTTCACCAAATGTTCATCAGTAGAGGCATCGTAATTGATTACAGCATGTTGCTTATCCACACTACGAGACTGAAAGAAAATTCTTTAAGTTAGTAAACACAAGAAAATGCTAGAATAAATAACAAAAACAAAGATTTTTGTCTAAATACTTTATGTTAATAGGATAGCAGATAAATATAGGGAAATACCAAAGTAAAAGTAGATTCAATAAGATTTAAACTGTTACTATTTAAAAGAAATTTGGCATCACTTCCCAAAGAGGAAAGCAGCCAAAATTTTAAGACATTCTTTTCTACCAAAGTCACACGTTCTACTTTTGAGAGAATTTAATTCAGTTGACTTTGTTGAATGTATTGAACGACAATAATTTTTTTTTATAATTTGAAATTCTTATATGGAAATCATGTGAATTATAATTTTATGTTTTATATACCTCACTGTAAGAAAAATCACCATATAGGATTTACATCTTTCAATACCAAAGATTAAGGGACACAATGTGATATGTTCCTGAATAAAATTATCCTCGCTTAAAACATGGGTTCTAAAACTCATGGGAGAGGTCTAAGAGAGAAAGAGAAAGTCAAAAAAAGGAATTAGAATGGCAAACTGATTTTTGAAAATTGCTTTTAAGTCTCTTTTAAAGTACACACACACTCTCTTTCTCCAGAGCTTAGTGAGTTATCTGCAGATGAAAGTAGCTCAGAGATGAACTACAAGCCTTTGGAAATTTGTATCCAAAGGAAATATCACTACAGTCACAGGAAGAAATAGTCTGAGAACCACTGAACGTGAACTCAAGAACCATTTATTACTGGGTTACTATGTGAACCTTGGTATACTAAAAGCAAAGGAAGCATCCAAAATGGGGAGGAGATATAATTTTCAGTTTCCAGCCCAGCATGTAAGGAGCTTGGAAGTCATCGTTCCTATCCTCATAACAAGAAAAAAGTTAAACTGAAAATCAAAAACTTGTCTTAGTTTCATCAGAAAATTGAGGTCATAAGGTCAACTGCCACTCTGAAATCTGGAGAGACAGGCGAATACAGAGAATCATAGCTCACTGGGAGCAGTTGAAACTACTGCTGCAGCCTCCAACTGGTAGGAAAGCTTAAAGGTTAAATGATTAATTGCTGGAAACTTGAATGTCAACTAGCTTGAAAGCAAGAACTCCTGGGGGCACAGCCTTGGCGGGAACATCATTTTTTCGTGAGTTTTACCTCCAGAAGCCCCACAAGGATCTCAGGGTGAGGACTGGAGAAAAATCTTCTCATGCTTCTGGCATGGTGAGAGGGAAAGTAGTCATTTTGAAATACACCCATTCTGCTCTCCTCAGCAACAGCCTGTCCTCAAGGAAAACTACTTTTCCAGAGCTCACGCAAATCAACCAGTGTGGGTTTTACCAGAGCCTAACTGACATGGGAGGATGGAAATACCCAACTCCAGCCTCATCTAGCCTTCCTGTCTCACCTAAGGAGGTGAACAAAAAAAAGCTGAGATGTACTTGTGAAGGTCAAAGACTGAGAACTAATAGTACTTCAGCATGCTTCCCCTCCTCCCAAACCTTACCATCATATCAACAGGGATTTATAAATAACTATTATTATTACCATTACAATGGAAGTTTCAATACAATAGAAAAAACTGTAAAGCACTATATAAGAAGGAGCCTCTACGGAAACTCAAAGACAACAGGGGAGAAAAAACCAAGGACACTATAGGAAATATTAACCTCTGACACTTGTAGCTATAACAAACAGTAAACACAGCCTTACTCCTAGCCACATTAGAAAAATGGGAAAGGTCAGCAACTAATAAAATAATAATAAAGATATAAATCCTAGTTGAAATAATCCTTTCCAAATAAATATTACAAAAATTAAAAAGTCCGTTACCCAATTCGCTTAAATTCTATATTGAAAAAGTTTTGGTCTTTCCTTTCAGCACACAAAACTCTGTATTAAAATAACTGACATTAGGAAGAAACAATATGTGACCTAAAGCAATCTTCCAACAAAATCTAAAGATTTATCATACATACACTTTTATTCTTCTTAAAGGTTGATCGGGGGGGGGGGTTGTTTTGTTTTTTCTGCAATCTCAATTTCTTTAGGACAAACTGCAAATCTCAGAATTCAGAGTAACTTCATGAATAGTACTATTACCCCCACTTCTCTACAGCGTGCCTGAAAAACCATCTATTATGGCAAATTAGACTGCTGCAAAACACCTGCATTAAATCTAAAAGTTACTTAAACTTTGTTTTGGTTTTTATTGTCATGTTTAAACTGTCACTCTGTTTAAATTAATGAAATACTAAATTCAGTTATTAGGGTGATAAGAAGCAAATGAAGCACGATTACAAAAATAATTTCTCCTAACTGTGGATTTATCAAGTTGAATTAGTCTAAGGAAGAAAAAACATCTCTACATGTTGTAAGGCAAGTGAGAGTTCAAGTATATGCAACCTCTAAATAAATAGTGACTAGACTACCATAAATAATCTCTCTGTGAGCAAGAGAATACAGAGAAAGGGCAGAAGTTCTTAGAAGAGAGTGTGATGAAATTCAAGGGGAAAAAATCTAAACGAGACTTGAGGAAAAGAAATAAGAAAGGAAAGTGAAAATTTACTGTTAGATATGGAGAAAAAAAATCAAATGGCTGCTCATAGAGTCAGGGAATGGCAGCTTTTGAGGGAAGTCTACATGGCTCAGAGATATGGAGAAAAAACTGAGGAGGAAATAATTTGAAGCGGCCAATTCCCTAAGTTTACAACTTGATAGAAACCTGGAATATTCTGAATCTGACATGCACCCTGCCCTCAAATCGTTTATGGGGGTAGATAATACAAGAAAACCTACTACTAAACGTAGAGCACACTTAAGAAAATGAGAGTTCACTGAGACGCCACTACAGCTTTGGAGATTGAGGAGTGAAGGATTGGGCATGTTATATGGAACCAGAAAAAGCATCTTTTTTCTTTGTTTAATAAAGACCTTAATAACTTTTTGAGAAGACTAGTCTTATGAACTCAAGGCAAGGGATATATCATCAGTTTAGAAACCACAGGACAAGTCATTGCATTTGTGTAACTCTTCAAAAAATAACAGCCAATGAAAGCAAATAAAAATGCCTGTTCTTATTTATCAAATGTATTCAAGGTATCAGTGTGTTTCTGTACCCATCACAGAAACTAAGCAGGAAACCAAGATTATAGAATATAATATGTCAAGTAAGTGGTCAAGAAAAACTGAGGGAATAAAAAAGATTTGTTATTCTCATCTAACCACACAAGCATTAAACCATTTTCATTTCCAGATAAATTCACACTTCCTCTAGATTAAACTGAGCCAGGAGAAAGTGCATTGCAACTTAATTTTCACAACCCATTTGAGCTTTTCAATAAAAATTTAATAATCTCTCAGAAACATACAATTTAAACCCTGACAAAGACAGCTAACTTCATCAAATTTCTAATACTAATGGAAAAACCTTATCTGGTCCAGGTTTAAATCAAAAGATAGTCAATTTTGACCAGATCTCTTATTTGTTCCACCTTATGCCTTTGGTAAGAATGCAAGACTCCGGCTTCCCTGGTGGTGCAGTGGTTGAGAATCTGCCTGCCAATGCAGGGGACACGGGTTCGAGCCCTGGTCTAGGAAGATCCCACATGCCGCAGAGCGACTAGGCCCGTGAGCCACAACTACTGAGCCTGCGCGTCTGGAGCCTGTGCTCCGCAACAAGAGAGGCCGAGACAGTGAGAGGCCCGTGCACCGTGATGAAGAGTGGCCCCCACTCGCCACAACTAGAGAGGGCCCTCGCACAGAAACGAAGACCCAACACAGCCAAAATAAATAAATTAGTTAATTAAAAAAAAAATTTAAAAAAAAAAGTCCCTAATGGTGGGACTTCCCTGGTGGCACAGTAGTTAAGAATCCGCCTGCCAATGCAGGGAACACGGGTTCGAGCCCTGATCCAGGAAGATCCCACATGCCGTGGAGCAACGAAGCCCATGCACCACAACTACTGAGCCTGCGCTCTAGAGCCCATGAGCCACAACTGCTGAGCCCGTGTGCCACAACTACTGAAGCCTGCGTGCCTAGAGCCCATGCTCTGCAACAAGAGAAGCCACCGCAATGAGAGGCCCACGCACCGCAACAAAGAGTATCCCCTGCTCACAGCAACTAGAGAAAGCCCATGCACAGCAACAAAGACCCAAAGCAGCCAAAAAATAAATAAATAAATAAAATAAATTTATTAAAAAAAAAGAATGCAAGACTCTCTAGTCACTATCCCCTTATAGTCCTTTCCCCCACAAGAGCCTATGCCTCCTCCCTCATAAGTTTTACTTTCTACAAAGACCCTCTTCCCAAGGCTTTTACACTACACTCTTGGAGAATCCTCCTTACTTGAAACGCCTCTTCATTCTCAAACTCTTAGGGTTATCTCCTACTTCCTTCCTTTAAAATCTGGCTTTCCCCCTGAGAACACTATTTCCACGACATTCCTTTAAAGTGGATGATATCCTCCTCAATCCAATATTCTGTTGAGTTCAGAGATGCAGTCTGAACTGCAGTCCAGTCTACTATTGTGGCTTCTAGACCATTACTTTCCCCCTCCGATGAAAAAAACTTTTTACTTTTCTGAAGTTCTTGTTATCCACCTATATATAAATATAAGTATAAATAAATATACATACACACTATATATTTACACACACACACACACACTCACACTCACCTCCCAGGTTGCTGCAATCATTTGCGGTCATTCTAACTTTTTGACTTAAGTTTTGGGGTAATGGTAAATTCAAATTCCTACTTATTCATGGTTGATTTTAAATGTCTCTGTAGATAACCCATATAAAAATCTAGCCTTCTCTACTCCCACAACCAAAATCCTTACCATATCTTGTCATACCACTCCCATTGCTAAACTTTATCATGCGAAATTGATTCCACCTATGGAATCTAAGCCGTAGTATTTCTCTGTGACTACATTCTCCTATTCTTCCAGTTTTCTCAATTATTTACAATAATTTACTAGTATATTACCTAAGTCCTTTGACAACTGCAAGACATCTAATATTCTGACCCCTTCCTTTTCTCCCAAGCAACCACATCCTATAACTCTGACTTTACTTCCTTCTCTATGTAACCTAGATTCCCCCCTGGCTTCAACTGTTCCCTTTATGCTCCTAATCCCCAAATCTCTACCTTCTTCATGGACTACTCTGCTCAGCTTCATATATTTATTTCCACTTTTCTGTTTAATATCTCAATCTGGGTATCCCTCAGGAACCTCAAACTCATTATCTTGTTCCCCAAAAGTACAACTCCTGAACCGCTACTTCATCTATTTCCATGCCAGAAAGGCTAGGTCTTACATTCTTTTTCTCTCCCTCGTTCATTATATATAACTAGAAAGCACAGCCTTCTATTTTCAATCTCTCTCCTGCTCTGTCTTCTGTTCTTCATTTTAAATGATACTCTCTTCCTTAGAACTTAACCGTCTCTTCCTAGATTATTATAATCATCTAACTGCTTATACCAATTCCAATCTCTAATCCTGAGCAGTAATATAGAACAGTAGTTTAAAGCACAGGTGTTGGAGTCAAAAAGAACTGGTCCAGCCACTTGCCAGTTGTGAGACCTTGGTAAAATTACTAATCTTTGTATAATCATTCTACAAAAAGGTATACCTACCTCACAGATTTTTTTTGTGAGGATTAAATGCATGCAAAGCATCTGAAAAGGAAATATTGCTTTGCTTAAAAACTCCTCAATCCTCTTACTGGCTAAGGTAAGATACACCAAGTCTTTAATATAGTACACAAGGCCTTCCAAGATCTGGCCTCTTCTAATGCCCAAGTATTAATCTCTCAAAACGTTTGCCTTCACATCTTATATACAAACTACAAGGAACTATTTTAATTTACCTAAATAGACACTGAATGCCATGCTATCTTCAATACCACGTGCTCAACCACACTCTAACCTTCCAGAAACCATTTATTCATCTTTTAAGATAATTCAGCTAAAGCAATCTCCTCCAGAAGTCTTTCCAGATTTCACATTCCCACATTTCCTTGCAGGCAGAACTGACCAATCTCTTTTTTCTGTACCCCATACCAACTCCCATCACTGTCCTGTATCATACTGTTTATACCCACTTATTTACATACACATATCCTTCTACTAGACTCTAAGTCTTAAAGGACAGAGAGACCCTATCTGTATACACATTGATACCTCAGCCTACACATAGTATATGTTTAAAAAGGTTTGATGGAAAGAAAATCCATGCTACTTGGCCAATCTCATTTCATAAAGAATGGAGGTAGAAAAGTTTTCTTATGTATAAAATAGCAAAAGTATTGAAGTTACAAAGTTCAGACCAAATTTTAAGAAGCCTACAAACTAGGTGGCTTAAAACAACAGAACCAAACCAAAACAAACAAACAAAAAATTGTGGCTCTCAGATGATTATAAAACCAGAAAATTTTGGAAAATAAGAGTAACAAAATGAAGCAATAATACTTTTTTTAGAAAGAAATACTTCCTTTCCTGTAACAAACAAAGAAGAAAAAGTCTGCCATCAAATAAAATCAAAACATAAAAAACAATTCCAGGCTGGGCACAACAATAAAGCAGCAAAGACTCACACTGACTAATTTCTAACTAAAAACTAACATATGAAATGGTACAAATGGTTACCTGATATGTGTCATACATGCTTTGGATATGAAATGGCTGTTACTTCTCTTTCCTACTAAAAATATGAGAGAAAAAGACACAAATACATGGATACATATGTTAAGAAAAAACTAAAAAGAGAAAGATTGCCACTGTATGTCTCATCACTTAAAAATTTTAAAAGAGGGGCTTCCCTGGTGGCGCAATGGTTAAGAATCCGCCTGCCAATGCAGGGGACACAGGTTCGAGTCCTGGTCCGGAAAGATCCCACATGCCTCAGAGTAACTAAGCCCGTGTGCCACAACTACTGAGTTTGCGCTCTAGAGCCCGTGAGCCACAACTACTGAGCCCACGCGCCTAGAGCCAGTGCTGTGCAACAAGAGAAGCCACCGCAATGAGGAGCCCACACACCGCAACAAAGAGTAGCCCCCGCTCGCCGCAACTAGAGAATGCCCACGCGCAGCAACGAAGACCTAACACAGCCAAAAATAAATAAATAATTTAAAAAAAATTTTTTAAAGATAGTGTAGCTGAAAGATTCTTTAAAAGTCCAGTTGCGTTTTTACAATCATAATAATAAACAGTGATTTATCCTTTGCTATGTGCTCCAAAGGATAGATGAAAATTACTAACCTATGATCTTCAAAACGTATTCCGTCGTTAATACATCATACAAAAATTAAAATACTAAAACAGTGAGTCAAATATAATTTTATTATACTTTCTATTATGCATTAGGAAAACTATTTAATTAGTATGATGATGATTCTCCAAATCGAGTAAAATTCATGCACTTGGTACAATTAAAAAAATTTATGAAGATAAAATTAGAATTTAGATATGAACTTTTTTCAAAATGCAACTCAACTTGTATATAGAGGAATCCAATATATTGTAATAAAACACAGTGACTAAGTCTTTCTGAATCTTAATTTTATCATCTGTAGAATGGAGGTAATTATATCTTTAAGAAATTCTTGAGGAACAACTGAACCAACATAAATGAACACTGAGAACAAGAGAAAGTATTATTCAACTGCATGGTACTTTTAATAGTAGTAATATTGTGTGTCACTCAAAACAAAGACAGTATAATCTTTACCCAATAATTATACATTATACCTTTCACTCACGGCTCTCTAAGATTTATTTTACATAATATGTCTTATGGAACATACATCGCATAATCATCTTTCTATAGCAAGACAAACAAGCACAGCAAGTTCATTAATTTGCTAAAGCCTTCCAACGTAAGTGGCAGAAACAAAACTCAAATTCCAGAATCCCGTGTTTAATCACCTACTCTTTAATATCCAAGCACATTTTCTTCTCAATGACCACATTCTTTAGACTACCTTTTTTGAATGAGATGAAATAACAGCAACAAAAAATTCAAAACATTTTTTTGGTCATAATTAACAAAAAAATGTAACTGTAATCAAACAGAGCATATGACCTCATGGATCATTTGTTTTCGTTTTGCACTGGGTTTTAAGCTACATTATCATCAAAGTATGTTTACAATGCTGGTAAACCTATTTATAGTTGAAATCTTTACAGGTAAGAAACTACTGAAAATTATTCGGAGGCAGAGATTCTAAAACCTAACAACTAACCAGTTGTTTCCTGTATGTTAAAAATAAAGGGTTTTAAACCATAAATGCTAAATTAGGTTAACAAAATTTAAAAGATCTTTTATTTACTCATTAAAAAGCAAACAAATAGTAATTATTTGTATTTCTAACCATTTTAATTATCACACCAACTGATCTAACCAATGTAGAACCATTTCATCTACATAACGCCTTAAAATGAAATCATAACTTCATCAACTCTAGAGCTCCAAGTTTTCAAAACAAATATATTTCACTAATATTTATATACTTGTAAGTCTCCACTTCTCCATACGTGAGCTTAGTTCACTTTTCAGAAATAACATAAAAAGAACAGTAAGTTTTAACTAATCCATTTATTTTACTAATATTCTATGAAAGACTACACCATTTATTTATTTATTTTATTTTACTTTATAAGGCTTTGCCTTTTTTTTAAACATCTTTATTGGAGTATAATTGCTTTACAGTGGTGTGTTAATTTCTGCTTTATAACAAAGTGAATCAGCTATACATATACACATATCCCCATATCTCTTCCCTCTTGCGTCTCCCGCCCTCCCACACTCCCTATCCCACCCCTCTAGGTGGTCACAAAGCACCGAGCTGATCTCCCTGTGTTATGCGGCTGCTTCCCACTAGCTATCTCTTTTGCATTTGGTAGTGTATATATGTCCAAGCCACTCTCTCACTTTGTACCACCTTACCCTTCCCCCTCGCTGTATCCTCAAGTCCATTCTCTAGTAGGTCTGTGTCTTTATTCCCACCTCGCCCCTAGGTTCTTCATGACCATTTTTTTTTTTTAGATTCCATGTATATGTGTTAGCATACGATATTTGTTTTTCTCTTTCTGACTTACTTCACTCTGTATGACAGACTCTAGGTCCATCCACCTCACTACAAATAACTCCATTTCGTTTCTTTTTATGACTGAGTAATATTCCATTGTATATTTGTGCCATATCTTCTTTACCCATTCCTCTGTTGATGGACACTTAGCTTGCTTCCATGTCCTGGCTATTGCAAATAGAGCTGCAATGAACATTGTGGTACATGACTCTTTTTGAATGATGGTTTTCTCAGGGTATATGCCCAGTAGTGGGATTGCTGGGTCATATGGTAGTTCTAATTTTAGTTTTTTAAGGAACCTCCATACTGTTCTCCATAGTGGCTGTGTCAATTGACATTCCCAACAACAGGGCAAGAGGGTTCCCTTTTCTCCATACCCTCTCCAGCATTTATTGTTTGTAGATTTTTTGATGATGGCCATTCTGACCAGTGTGAGGTGATACCTCATTGTAGTTTTGATTTCAAGTTCTCTAATGATTAATGATTTTGAGCATTCTTTCATGTGCTTGTTGGCAATCTATATATCTTCTTTGGAGAAATGTCTATTTAGGTCTTATGCCCGTTTTTGGATTGGGTTGTTTGTTTTTTTGATATGGAGCTGTGTGAGCTGCTTGTATATTTTGGAGATAATGCTTTGTCAGTTGCTTCATTTGCAAACATTTTCTCCCATTCTGAGGGTGGTCTTTTCGTCTTGTTTATGGTTTCCTTAGCTGTGCAAAAGCTTTTACATTTCATTAGGTCCCATTTGTTTATTTTTCTTTTTATTTCCATTTCTCTAGGAGCTGGGTCAAAAAGGATCTTGCTGTGATTTATGTCATAGAGTGTTCTGCCTATGTTTTCCTCTAAGAGTTTGATAGTGTCTGGCCTTACATTTAGGTCTTTAATCCATTTTGAGTTTATTTTTGTGTATGGTGTTAGGGAGTGTTCTAATCTCATTCTTCTACATGGAGCTGTACAGTTTTCCCAGCACCACTTATTGAAGAGGCTGTCTTTTCTCCACTGTATATTCTTGCCTCCTTTATCAAAGATAAGGTGACCATATGTGTGTGGGTTTATCTCTGGGCTTTCTATCCTGGTCCATTGATCTCTTATTTCTGTTTTTGTGCCATACCACACTGTCTTGATTACTGTAGCTTTGTAGTATAGTCTGAAGTCAGGGAGCCTGATTCCTCCAGCTCCGTTTTTCTTTCTCAAGATTGCTTTGGCTATTCGGGGTCTTTTGTGTTTCCATACAAATTGTGAAATTTTTTGTCTGGTTCTGTGAAAAATGCTATTGGTAGTTTGATAGGGATTGCACTGAATCTGTAGATTGCTTTGGGTAGTAGAGTCATTTTCACAATGTTGATTCTTCCAATCCAAGAATATGGTATATCTCTCAATCTGTTTGTATCATCTTTAATTTCTTTCATCAGTGTCTTATAATTTTCTGCATACAGGTCTTTTGTCTCCTTAGGTAGGATTATTCCTAGATATTTTATTCTTTTTGTTGCAATGGTAAATGTGACTGTTTTCTTAACTTCACTTTCAGATTTTTCATCATTAGTGTATAGGAATGCAAGAGATTTCTGTGCATTAATTTGGTATCCTGCAACTTTACCAAATTCATTGATTAGCTCTAGTAGTTTTCTGATAGCATCTTTAGGATTCTCTATGTATACTATCATGTCATCTGCAAACAGTGAGAGCTTTACTTCTTCTTTTCCGATTTGGATTCCTTTTATTTCTTTGTCTTCTCTGATTGCTGTGGCTAACACTTCCAAAACTATGTTGAATAATAGTGGTGAGAGTGGGCAACCTTGTCTTGTTCCTGATCTTACTGGAAATGGTTTCCGTTTTTCACCATTGAGGATGATGTTGGCTGTGGGATTGTCATATATAGCCTTTATTATGTTGAGGTAAGTTCCCTCTATGCCTACTTTCTGGAGGGTTTTTATCATACATGGGTGTGGAATTCTGTCAAAAGCTTTCTCTGCATCTATTGAGATGATCATATGGTTTTTCTCCTTCAATTTATGAATATGATGTAACACATTGATTGATTTGTGTATACTGAAGAATCCTTGCATTCCTGGGATAAACCCCACTTGATCATGGTGTATGATCCTTTTAATGTGCTGTTGGATTCTGTTTGCTACTATTTTGTTAAGGATTTTTGCATCTATGTTCATCAATGATATTGGCCTGTAGTTTTCTTTCTTTGTGACATCTTTGTCTGGTTTTGGTATCAGGGTGATGGTGGCCTCGTAGAATGAGTTTGGGAGTGTTCCTCCCTCTACTATATTTTGGAAGAGTTTGAGAAGGATAGGTGTTAGCTCTTCTCTAAATGTTTGATAGAATTCGCCTGTGAAGCCATCTGGTCCTGGGCTTTTGTTTGTTGGAAGATTTTTAATCACAGTTTCAATTTCAGTGCTTGTGATTGATCTGTTCATATTTTCTGTTTCTTCCTGGTTCAGTCTCCGAAGGTTGTGCATTTCTAAGAATTCGTCCATTTCTTCCAGGTTGTCCATTTTATTGGCATATAGTTGCTTGTAGTTAGCTCTCATGATCCTTTGTATTTCTGCTATGTCAGTTGTTACTTCTCCTTTTTCATTTCTAATTCTATTGATTTGAGTCTCCTCCCTCTTTTTCTTGATGAGTCTGCCTAATGGTTTATCAATTTTGTTTATCTTCCCAAAGCACCAGCTTTTAGCTTTATTGATCTTTGCTACTGTTTCCTTCATTTTTGTTTCATTTATTTCTGATCTGATCTTTATGATTTCTTTCCTTCTGCTAACATTGGGGTTTTTTTATTCTTCTTTCTCTAATTGCTTTAGGTGTAAGGTTAGGTTGGTTATTTGAGATGTTTCTTGTTTCTTAAGGTAGGATTGTATTGCTATAAACTTCCCTCTTAGAACTGCTTTTGCTGCATCCCATAGGTTTTGGGTCGTCGTGTTTTCAATGTCATTTGTTTCTAGGTATTTTTTGATTTCCTCTTTGATTTCTTCAGTGATCTCTTGGCTATTAAGTAGTGTATTGTTTAGCCTCCATGTGTTTTTATTTTTTACAGATTTTTTCCTGTAACTGATATCTAGTCTCATAGCGTTGTAGTCAGAAAAGATACTTGATATGATTTCAATTCTCTTAAATTTACCAAGGCTTGATTTGTGACCCACGGTATGATCGATCGTGGAAAATGTTCCATGAGCACTTCAGAAGAAAATGTATTCTGTTGTTTTTGGATGGAATGTCCTATAAATATCAATTAAGTCCATCTTGTTTAATGTATCATTTAAAGCTTGTTTTTCCTTGTTTATTTTCATTTTGGATGATCTGTCCATTGGTGAAAGTGGGGTGTTAAAGTCCCCTACTATGACTGTGCTACTGTCGATTTCCCCTTTTATGGCTGTTAGTATTTGCCTTATGTATTCAGGTGCTCCTATGTTGGGTGCATAAATATTTACAATTGTTATATCTTCTTCTTGGATCGATCCCTTGATATTAGGTAGTGTCCTTCTAGTGTCTCTCGTAATAGTCTTTATTTTAAAGTCGATTTTGTCTGATATGAGAATTGCTACACCAGCTTTCTTTTGATTTCCATTTGTATGGAATATCTTTTTCCATCCCCTCACTTTCAGTCTGTGTGTGTCCCTAGGTCTGAAGTGGGTCTCTTGTAGACAGCATATATACGGGTCTTGTTTTTGTATCCATTCAGCCAGTCTATGTCTTTTGGTTGGAGCATTTAATCCATTTACATTTAAGGTAATTATCGATATGTATGTTCCTATTACCATTTTCTTAATTGTCCTGGGTTTGTTATTGTAGGTCTTTTCCTTCTCTTGTGTTTCCTGCCTAGAGAAGTTTCTTTAGGATTTGTTGTAAAACTGGTTTGGTGGTGCTGAATTCTCTTAGCTTTTCCGTGTGTATAAAGGTTTTAATTTCTCTGTTGAATCTGAATGAGATCCTTGCTGGGTAGAGTAATCTTGGTTTTAGGTTTTTCCCAAATATGTCCTGCCACTCCCTTCTGGCTTGCAGAGTTTCTGCTGAAAGATCAGCTGTTAACCTTATGGGGATTCCCTTGTGTATTATTTGTTGTTTTTCCCTTGCTGCTTTTAATATTTTTTCTTTGTATTTAATTTTTGATGGTTTGATTAATATGTGTCTTGGCGTGTTTCTCCTTGGATTTACCCTGTATGGGACTCTCTGTGCTTTCTGGACTTGATTAACTCTTTCTTTTCCCGTATTAGGGAAGGTTTCAACTAGAATCTCTTCAAATATTTTCTCAGTCCCTTTCTTTTTCTCTTCTTCTTCTGGGACCCCTATAATTCGAATGTTGGTGCATTTAATGTTGTCCCAGAGGTCTCTGAGACTGTCCTCAGTTCTGTTCATTCTTTTTTCTTTATTCTGCTCTGCATTAGTTATTTCCACTATTTTATCTTCCAGGTCACTTATCCGTTCTTTTGCCTCAGTTATTCTGCTATTGATCCCTTTTAGAGAATTTTTAATTTCATTTATTGTGTGGTTCAAAACTGTTTGTTTGCTCTTTAGTCCTTCTAGGTCCTTGTTAAACATTTCTTGTATTTTCTCCATTCTATTTCCAAGATTTTGGATCATCTTTACTATCATTATTCTGAATTCTTTTTCAGGTAGACTGCCTATTTCCTCTTCATTTGTTAGGTCTGGTGGGTTTTTACCTTGCTCCTTCATCTGCTGTTTGTTTCTCATTTTGCTTACCTTACTGTATTTGGGGTCTCCTTTTCGTAGGCTGCAGGTTCGTAGTTCCCGTTGTGTTTGGTGTCTGCCCCCAGTGGCTATGGTTATTTCAGTGGGCTGTGTACGCCTCCTGGGGGAGGGGACTAGGGCCTGTGTTCTGGTGGATTAGGCTGGATCTTGTCTTTCTGGTGGGCAGGTCCACGTCTGGTGGTGTGTTTTGGGGTGTCTGTGGCCTTATTATGATTTTAGGCAGCCTCTTGCTAATGGGTGAGGTTGTGTTCCTGTCTTGCTAGTTGTTTGGTATAGGGTGTTCAGCACTGGAGCTTGCTGGTCGTTGAGTGGAGCTGGGTCTTGGTGTTGAGATGGAGATCTCTGGGAGATTTTCACCATTTGACATTACCTGGAGCTGGGAGGTCTCTTGTGGACCAATGTCCTGAACTTGGCTCTCCCACCTCAGAGGCACAGCCCTGACACCTGGGTGGAGCACCAAGAGCTTGTCATCCACACAGCTCAGAATAAAAGGGAGAAAAAATAGAAAGAAAAAAAGAAGATAAAATTAAATTAAGTTAAATTGAAAAATTATTAACATAAAAAATAAAACATAATTATTAAAAAAAATTTTTTTAAGTAATAAAAAAAAAAGGAGAGAAAGAAGAGAGCAACCAAACCAAAAAACAAATCCACCAATGACAAGCGCTAAAAACTATACTAAAAATAGACAGACAGAACCCTAGGACAAATGGTAAAAGCAAACCTATACAGACAAAATCACACATAGATGCATACACATACACAGTTACAAAAAGAGAAAAAAGGAAAAAAAAATTGCTCCCGAAGTCCACCTCCTCAATTTGGGATTGCTCCCAAAGTCCACCTCCTCAATTTGGGATGATCTGTTGTCTATTCAGGTATTCCACAGATGCAGGGTATATCAAGTTGATTGTGGAGATTTAATCTGCTGCTCCTGATGCTGCTGGGAGAGATTTTCCTTTCTCTTCTTTGTTCACACAGCTCCTGGGTTGCAGCTTTAGATTTGGCCCCGCCTCTGCGTGTAGGTCACCTGAGGGCGTCTGTTCTTTGCTCAGACAGGACGGGGTTAAAGGAGCAGCCGATTCGGGGGCCCTGGCTCACTCAGGCCGGGTGTAGGGAGGGGTACGGACGCGGGGCGAGCCTGGGGCGGCAGAGGCCAGCGTGACGTTGCATCAGCCTGAGGCACGCCGTGCGTTCTCCCAGGTAAGTTGTCCCTGGATCACGGGACCCTGGCAGTGGCGGGCTGCACAGGCTCCCGGGAGGGGAGGTGTGAATAGTGACCTGTGCTTGCACACAGGCTTCTTGGTGGCTGCAGCAGCAGCCTTAGCGTCTCATGCCCGTCTCTGGGGTCCACACTGATAGCCGCAGCTCACGCCCGTCTTTGGAGCTCCTTTAAGCAGCGCTCTTAATCCCTTCTCCTCGCGCACCAGGAAACAAAGAGGCATGAAAAAGTCTCTTGCCTCTTCGGCAGCTCCAGACTTTTTCCTGGACTCCCTCCTGGCTAGCCGTGGTGCACTAGCCCTCTTCAGGCTGTGTTCACACAGCCAACCCCAGTCCTCTCCCTGGGATCCAACCGAAGCCCGAGCCTCAGCTCCCAGCCCCTACCTGTCCCGACAGGTGAGCAGACAAGCCTCTAGGGCTGGTGAGTGCTGGTCGGCACTGATCCTCCGTGCGGGAATCTCTCTGCTTTGCCCTCTGTTGCTGCGCTCTCCTCCGTGACTCTGAAGCTTCCCCCCTCCGCCACCCGCAGTCTCCGCCTGCGAAGGGGCTTCCTAGTGTGTGGAAACCTTTCCTCTTTTGCAGCTCCCTCCCACTGGTGCAGGTCCCATCCCTATTCTTTTGTCTCTCTTTTTTCTTTTGCCCTACCCAGGTACGTGGGGGAGTTTCTTGCCTTTTGGGAGGTCTGAGGTCTTCTGCCAGCGTTCAGTAGGTGTTCTGTAGGAGTTGTTCCACATGTAGATGTATTTCTGATGTATTTGTGGGGAGGAAGGTGATCTCCACGTCTTACTCTTTCGCCATCTTGAAGCTCCTCGACTAAACCATTTAAAAACTAAATACAATTTGCAAATACTTGTTCTTACTTCCATACAAAAGATGTGTCTTTCTGTACTAAGAAGAGTTCCATTAATTTGTAGCACTGATTCTGACTACCAGGTAACCATTATGGCGATCAAATCATGGAACTTTTTCAGAGAATACACTGTGTCTAGGTTAGTGCTAAAAGGAGTATGCTCCTATCAGATAAAAGGAAGAAGTATCTTTAGAGGTGGGGTCTTAGGAACAGGTTAAAACTGGTTTTTTTCTTGCCTGATCATGGAGTTTCACCAATTTTATATTTTATTTTTAAAATAAAGCATAAATTTAAAAATAGTCATATGTAGAATAGATGCCCACATCAGACACTTTGATGAACTTTAAATAAAAATGCTATGTTAATTTTTGACTTCTTATAGTGGAAATATTGGTTTTTGCGCTTTAAAAATTATTGATTTTCTTTAAATTTCTGTTGTAAAGGCATTATTTTGTTTATGATACCTGAATCGATTCAAAGATATTTTCAAATTCTATTGCCATTGATTTCCTTCTAGATTTTTCACTGTGGTAAAATATATATAACATAATATTTGTCATTTTAACCATTTTCGTTGTACGATTCAGTGGCATTAATTAAATTTACAATGTTGTGTAATCATCACCGTTTCACAATATCCGATTCCAAAATTTAACACCCCAAACCATACCCCTTTCCAAAATTTTTTCATCACTCCAAACAGAAACTGTAACTGTAAAGCAATAACTCTTCAACCCTCCTTCCTCCAGCCACTGGTAACCACTAATCTACTTTATATCTCTACGAATTTGCTTGTTTTAGATAGTTCATGTAAGTAGAATCATACAATATTTGTCATTGTTTCTGGCTTATTTCATTTAGCATGTTTTCAAGGTTCATTTCTGTTGCAGCATGTATTCAAACTTCGTTTCTTTTTGTAGCTGAATAATAATCCATTATATGTATTGATATATACTGCATTTTGTTTATCCCTTCATCTGCTGTTGGACACTTGAGATGTTGTCACCTTTGGCTACTGTGAATAACACTACAATGAACACTGACTTAAATACAAGTATCTGTTTGAAGCCTAGCTTTCAATTATTCTGGGTATAGCCTACTAGTGGAATTGCTGGGTCATATGATAATTCTGTTTAGCTTTTTGAGGAACCCCTAAATTGTTTTCCACAGCGGCTACCCCATTTTACACATTCCCACCAGCAAAGTACAAGAATTTCAATTTCTCCACACCCTTCCCAACACTTATCTTCTTCTTTTTTGTTTCTTTTTAACATTATTGCCATCCCAGTAGATATGAAGCAGTATTTCATTGTGGTTCTGATCTGCATTTCTTAATGACAAATGATGTTGAGTGACTTTCA